>NC_142545.1:7562500-7900500 GCF_056151865.1 Erythranthe guttata | reverse complement strand
GAAAAACCATGACTTTGAATTGTCTGCTCCATAGGGAAAAGCCCTCTGCACTTGTTGCCTTTGATTTTCCTCTCATAGTAGTGTGCCGATATGGAACTTTGTTCTCATTTTGTGAGGAAGTCATATTTGGTCCCATGTATTGTCTTCTTTACAGTTTCCACAGGTAATGAATGGGAGCAATTATGTCACTTCAGAATCTCTTATCCTTCATATTCATCGTTGTCTTTCTGTGGTATTTTTCTTTTGTGTTAAACAAAACTTATATCTGACTTCACTTCAGAATATATTTACTATTTAGTGTATTACGATGCATCTTTGACAGAGTAAATCCCGATTCATTGGATATCATATAGTAAGAATTTGTTTTTCCCGTAAAATCATGTGCATATATGTATGTACGTACACAAAGTTCGTAGGATTTTGAATTTATGGTCTGTTTTCTCCTTTGAGCGTGTCTGTTTATAGCCTCTAACAACTTTTTTTTATATCCATCGCTACTTCATTTCACGCGCAGTCGATTGGGCATGGACGCCGCGCCTTGCGCGGTGCTCCACGACTAGTGTGTGTGTATATATATATTATCTATACTATCTGTCACAGGGGTTTCTTTGATCAAGAAATTTTTGCCCGGCCGGATTTGCACACCAAATTAGTCTGCCTTTCTCTTCCTCTCGATTCTCTTCGAGCAAAACTCACAAACACAAGTATTTTAAGCCAACATAAACGAACACAAGAGTATGCAACGGAAAACAACACACAAGCACGTTTACGGGCAGAGCCCAGCCTTTACATTAGTTTCTCACAAAGAATACAAAGGAGACTAAGGTGCACATCACTCATAATGCCAACAATTGCAATCTGAACTCTCTAATGCTAGATGGGTCGGATTTGTGCACTCATAGCCATATAAATACAAGGAAGAAGGTTTTTTGCCACATAAAACTACCTAGGGACACTTGGCAGCATACATGCTTGACACTTGGCTAACTATTAAAAGTAATAAGGGGCAGTTTTTCGTGCTTTCCTGGCCTCAACCGCTCCGAAACTTCTCTCAAAACCGCCCACATGGCTAGTTTTCGAGGCCCATCTTGATCGGGCGCGCGCACGCACCAAACGACCCAAAACAGCCCGGCTGGTTGCTAGGCATCCCATCTGCCTTGCCTTTTCTGCACATTTTGCTTGCCTTGCTAATCTCTTGCTAGTTCTTTGCCCACACGGTCATTGGCACACCCGCACATCGGGCTGCCTTCCTTGACTTGCCAACCGGTCGTGCCAAGTTGCCCACACTTGTTAAGTTGTTGTTGATTTCCTTCGAACGCTGGTTTGCCCAAGTTCTCGGCCACATGTCGATTACTGCCCACTCTTATCCGCATTCGCTGCCGAGCAACGCCCGTGCCAGCCTTAAGTAAATTCGATTACCGTTCGCACTTGAATCAAGCCGTTCCTTGTTTTCTCGGACAAACACCACAAATGCTTGCCCAACACTCGACCACTCATTGGCCAATGGTATGGTTGTCTTGTGCCAACTCTTGCTTGTGTTGGAGTAGGTGACCAACAAGCCAACTTGTGGCTGTAGTCTTTCCTTTTATCTTGTAATAAAACAATCGTTTTTCGTTCGTAATAATAAAATATCTTATTTGGCATTCTATATCTGTTATCCCATGCAAGTAGCATAGATATAGTCCTAACGAGTTACTCTATTACTGTGAGTTGATCTAGTAGAATCGTGAGATAACTCAGCAATGTAATGTAACTGTTAAACCTTGTTCCTAGTCGATGGGTTACGCCACTAATGAGGATACCAGCCTTTCCCTTTTGAGACTAGCACTTAGTGTATGTGTACTGCGTCTCATCAGTCCTCGGTGTTGTGACATCGGCATACTTGAGTGGGTGCTCATACTAGATGAGTTCACTGAACTCCCTCGCCCTAGAAATCTATAAGTGGTTCTCATTCATCGAGTAATAGGTTTCTAAGATATAGTTGTACACCATTAGTCCTTAAGACCCAGACATCACCGTGACTTCACTATAGGACCGATTGTATCGTGACCTGTCTCTGAGTCCCACCGAGGACCACTCCAAGGGCCAACGTTCGTGCAATCTGAAATCTAGTGTGAAGTCTGTGCATTGTAGTAGGGGATTCGAGTGCTTGAGTAGTCATGGATGTCCTGTGTGTTCTGACGGTTTATAATCCAAGAAATCTCTGGCCAGAGTTGATAGTGGGGTGATTAGGGAAATGTGTTTCCCTAAGTCGCACACGAACGGATTTATAATACCTAGAACGTTCGCACGGTTATTGAACTTTATAAGAGGTCTCGGTGAACCAATGCCTCTAGTTCAATCGGGACATGTGTTGCGAAAGGATCGTACTGTACGCTAACTATATCATAAGGTTCTTGCAGGCACTTCACTTGTATCTAGGGAATCATGATGCGTAGTTGCTAGACGCCAATCTTGATTCGTTGGGCACCGATTTGATCGGGGATTAGGTAAAATGAGTTTTACTCTAATCGGGACTCTTGGGAGGAGTTCGTATAAGAACAATGTGTTGTTCGAATCACAAAGAGTTGTGAGCCCACGACTAGCATACACCTGAACCATTGAGGGGATTCAGCATGGTGAATGACATATTATAGTGTGTTTATATAATAAAAGAGCCTATATATTATTAGTATTATTACATACATCCATGTAATGAATTTAATGGTCAGTTACTTTCTTATTAATGTTTTAACAACCGTGTGCCATCTTGTATAGAGGGATTTTGTTTTTTTGGTCATAAGGGAGATACAAAAAGACTCAGACAATGAAGATGGTTGCACGATGAATGAACGAACACATGGTGACTAATGGATTCAAGAATTCCAAGAGGTACTGTTGTAGTTGAACCGTTACAACTTTTTTTTTATGGAATAATTAGCAGAATAAATAAATGATTTAATTCTAAGGACAAATGAGATTTCAGTTACAAGCATATGAAAACTTTTTTTTTTTTTTGAAAGAAAACATATGAAAACTTTGAAGGACGTTATTTGACTTCCCTAAACAACTACTATCGACATTATAATTAAATAATTTCTATTTAAGCAATATTACTATATTATCCTAAATATATAACCTATGTAAGGGGCAAGTTAGGAAACACAAAAAATGGAAGAAACTTTATCCTAACATTCACACTTTTATAGATAGTGTTACCCCCTTAGTCGGTGACATCGGCTATGACTCGAGTGTGGCCGAGTCATGGCCGAGAAATGGTGCCAAGCTGTTGGGGATCGTGCATGTATACGCAGCGGAATTTTAAAATTTTATATCGAACTAGTTTCGATTACATGCATAAACTAATCACATAGTCAACGTACCTTAACGCTTCCGCCATACATATGGTAATTATCGATTTAATTGAAAAACACGTAAAACCGAAAATTACGAAACATGCTTGTTCATCATCCAATAAAATCGAAACAAGTAATCACATATTACTCATAATCATAAATTATAATTCATACAAACATGCTCGAATTAATTTACGATAGTTTCGATTTATTTACCTCTTGTAGCGTGAGATTTCGACGAATCGAAACCTAGAACCAATCACGTACAAGATGCGAATTACCAATCCTCGGGGCTGCAATTCACGGCTGGAACAAGCTGATCCAGCAAGCGACGAACGGCGGTGAATGGCAGCAGCAGCGGCGGCGCGTGGCAGCAGCAGCGGCGGCGCGTGGGCAGCGTAGCGGCGCGTGCGGCGGTGCAGCAGCTCCTCTCCAATTAGGTTTCACCTCGTATTTTCGACCCACTCGAACTACAGCACTAGATTTAAACGAGTTAGATAACAACAAGAATAAAATGAAGGAAACGAGAGGAGAAAACCGGCGGTTTTCCGGCGGTGATCGGCGGTGGCGCGGCGGGGCAGCAACGGCCGAAGAGGGCTGAGCGGCTAGGGTTTTGGTGCTGAAAAATCTGATCTCAAACTCTTGTTTGAGGTCTATTTATACCTAGGGTTTTCAACCCTAGTAGGTTTAAGTCATTGGGCTTGACCCACTGATGTATTAAGCCCATTCCCTCGTCGGCCTCGTTTCTAATAAACGATCGTCCACAAAATTATAACAACATTATATTTGTGACGAGCTCAAAGTCCTCGTCAATACGTGTGCCTCTTCGAAATTTCCAATTTCCAAAATTGGAAACTTCCACTTCAGTGGACTTGCTAAATCGGGAAACTTACCAATTTAGAAAGTTCACTAAATTCCGCATGTCTCTCTTTCTCTACGTTTATTCCGATTCGCAATCCACAATTACGAATCTTGGATTCAATCATATCGACATCCAATTGTTCAAAGATTAACACATTAATCTATGCTTGTTGTTATCAAGGATCTATATTACACGAGAAGTGTGACCCTCAATGGTTCAGGTGTATGCTAGCCTTGGGCTCACAACTCTTTGTGATTCGAACAACACATTGTTCTTATACGAACTCCTCCCAAGAGTCCCGATTAGAGTAAAACTCATTTTACTTACTCCCCGATCAAATCAGTGCCCAACGAATCAAGATTGGCGTCTAGCAACTACGCATCATGATTCCCTAGATACAAGTGAAGTGCCTGCAAGAACCTTATGATATAGTTAGCGTACAGTACGATCCTTTTGCAACACATGTCCCGATTGATCTAGAGGCATTGGTTCACCGAGACCTCTTATAAAGTTCAATAACCGTGCGAACGTTCTAGGTATTGTAAATCCGTTCGTGTGCGACTTAGGGAAACACATTTCCCTAATCACCCCACTATCAACTCTGACCAGAGATTCCTTGGATTATAAACCGTCAGAACACACAGGACATCCATGACTACTCAAGCGCTCGAATCCCCTACTACAATGCACAGATTTCACACTAGATTTTGGATTGCACGAACGTTGGCCCTTGGAGTGGTCCTCGGTGGGACTTAGAGACAGGTCACGATACAATCGGTCCTCTAGTAAAGTCACGGTGATGTCTGGGTCTTAAGGACTAATGTTGTACAACTATATCTTAGAAACCTATTACTCGATGAATGAGAACCACTTATAGATTTCTAGGGCGAGGGAGTTCAGTGAACTCATCTAGTATGAGCACCCACTCAAGTATGCCGATGTCACAACACCAAGGACTGATGAGGCGCAGTACACATACACTAAGTGCTAGTCTCAAAAGGGAAAGGCCGGTATCCTCATTATTGGCGTAATCCATCGACTAGGAACAAGGTTTAACAGTTACATTACATTGCTGAGTTATCTCACGATTCTACTAGATCAAATCACAGTAATAGAGTAACTCGTTAGGACTATATCTATGCTACTTGCATGGGATAACAGATATAGAATGCCAAATAAGATATTTTATTATTACGAACAAAAAAAGATTGTTTTATTACAAGATAAAAGGAAAGACCACAGCCACAAGTTGGCTTGTTGGTCACCTACTCCAACAATCTCCCACTAGACCTAAAGCCAACCACTCATAAATCTAAGTCCCATCGACTCTCGATGTTTCTCGTGGACTCATCCTAACAATGTCTTGTTGAAGGGATCTGCAATATTGTCCTCCGAGGTGACTCTGTCTAGCTTGACTTCACCTCTCTCTATGATCTCTCGGATCACATGGTATTTTCTCAACACGTGCTTCGACTTCTGATGAGCTCTCGGTTCCTTAGCTTGCGCTACGGCTCCGTTGTTATCGCAGTACAGCCGTACTGGATCGCTAGCGTTTGGAAATACACCCAACTCTTGGATGAATTTCCTAATCCATGACCCTTCCTTTGAAGCATCTGATGCTGCAATATATTCGGCCTCGGTGGTGGAATCAGCCGTCGTGCCTTGTTTGGAACTCTTCCAACACATGGCACCCCCGTTGACTTTGAATATATACCCCGAGTTTGACTTCGAGTCATCCACGTCCGATTGAAAACTAGAATCCGTGAAGCCTTCTAATTTCAACTCGGTATCCCCATAGACCAAAAACAAATCTCGAGTTCTTCGCAAGTACATGAGAATGTCCTTCACAGCCTTCCAATGGGCTAGGCCGGGGTCAGAATGATATCTGCTTGTGTCGCTCACAACATATGCAATATCAGGTCGTGTACATAGCATGCCATACATTATGCTTCCTATAGAGGATGCATAAGGTGTCCTTTTCATCTCCTCGATTTCCTTTTGCGTTTGAGGACGCATGGATTTCGAGAGACGAACCCCATGGGACATTGGCAAGAATCCCTTCTTGGATTCTTCCATGCTAAACCGTTTCAGAACGGTGTCTATGTACATGGATTGGGACAAGCCAAGCAATCTCCTCGATCTATCTCTATAGATCCGTATTCCCAATACGTAGGATGCTTCTCCCAAATCCTTCATCGAGAAACGTGTGGATAACCATACTTTAGTTGACTGCAACATCCCTACATCATTCCCAATGAGTAGTACGTCATCAACATAAAGTATAAGGAAAGTCACTTCACTCCCACTAACCTTCTTGTAGACACAAGGTTCCTCCGGGTTTTTCACAAGTTCAAACTCTTTGATAGTTGTGTCGAACCTTTTGTTCCAACTACGGGATGCTTGTTTCAATCCATAAATGGATCGCTGGAGTTTGCAAACCTTTTGCTCATCTCCAGAAGATATGAAGCCTTCCGGCTGCGCCACGTAAATTTCTTCCTCAATGTCCCCATTAAGGAAAGCGGTCTTCACATCCATTTGCCATATCTCGTAGTCATACCACGCAGAGATGGCCAGCAAAATCCTAATGGACTTAAGCATAGCAACTGGAGAGAAGGTTTCCTCATAGTCAACTCCTTGCTTTTGAGTATAACCCTTCGCTACAATTCTAGCCTTGTAGGTCGATACCTTTCCATCTACTCCAATTTTCTTCTTATAGATCCACTTGCAGCCTATGGGAACGATTCCCTCGGGTGGATCTACCAAGGTCCATACCTTGTTGGAGTACATAGAGTCCATTTCGGATTTCATGGCATTTAGCCAATGTCCCTTGTCTGTATCCGATACAGCTTCGTTGAAAGTTCTAGGATCACATCCTTGGTTAACTTCATCAACGAGGAATAACCTATCGGGCGCTCTCCGAACTCTTTCGGATCTACATAGCGACGGTTCAGGAGGTATATTAGTGGTTTGTTGAATTGGTTCATTATCTGATTGTTGTGCTTGAACTTCAGATTGTGGTTCTCGAACTTCTTCGAGATCAACTACAATGCCCTTTCTATCCGATCGAAATTCCTTCTCAAGGAACACGGCATTTCTCGAGACGAACACCTTTGCCTCGGAAACATAGTAGAATTCGTATCCCATGGAATCCTCGGGATACCCCACAAAATAGCATAGGTCGGATTTTCTATCCAACTTATCTCCCACTAGCCGCTTCACGTAAGCGGGACAACCCCATATCCTAATATGTTTAAACGTGGGTTTCTTGGAGTGCCAAAGTTCATAAGGTGTGGAGTTAACTGCTTTGGTATTAACCCTATTCAGCAAATACACGGCAGTTAGGAGTGCATGACCCCACAGGTATGCCGGTAACTCAGTGAACCCCATCATAGATCGAACCATGTCTAACAGTGTTCGATTCCGACGTTTAGAAACTCCATTAAGTTGAGTTCCAGGAGGAGTCCATTGAGACAGAATCCCATTATCTTTAAGATAGTCTATAAACTCAGTACTTAAGTATTCGCCACCACGATTGGATCGTAGTTTCTTAATACGTCTACCGAGTTGGTTTTCTACTAGGTGTCTAAAATCTTTGAACTTTTCAAAAGTTTCAGACTTATACTTCATTAAGTACACGAAACCATACCTAGAATAATCGTCGGTAAAGGTAACGAAGTAGTTAAAACCACCCCTAGCACTAACGCTTAGTGGACCACACACGTCTGAATGGATCAAATCCAAAAGACCCTCGGCTCATTCCATCTTCCCTTTGAAGGGAGTCTTGGTCATTTTTCCTTTAAGGCAGGATACACAAGTTTGAAGTGATTTCACGTCCTCCAAGGAGAACATTCCTTCACTTACAAACTTGTTCATCCTTCTCAAGGAAATGTGACCTAGTCGAGCGTGCCAAAGTTGTGCGGGGTTAAGACTTATATCTTTTCGTTTTGCTGATATAACGTTAGTAGGTATTTCATTTGGATTCAGTTCATATAAGTTGTTTATAAGTTGTCCCTTACAAATCATATTTTGTTCCTTTTGTATAATGCAAATCGAATTTCCAAAAACAAAAGTAAAACCTTCATTATCCAAAACAGGAATAGAAATAAGGTTTCGAATAAGTGACGGAAAAAATAAACAATTGTTCAAAACAATGGAAAAACTAGAATCCAAAACAGAAAGATAAATTGTCCCAATGGCTTCAGCAGCAACCCTTGCTCCGTTGCCCATTCTTAGGTAGGTCTCACCCACATTAAGCTTCCTACTTCTTGTCATGAGCTGCAAATCATTACAAAGATGTGAGCCACAACCAGTATCCAATACCCAAGCAGAAGATTTAACGGACAAATTAACTTCAACTAAATACGTACCCTTTTCAGAACGTTTCGGATCGAGGTAAGCCTTGCAGTTGCGTCGCCAAGGGCCCTTCTTTCCACAATGATGGCAAGCGTCATCAACTTGCTTGGTGACCTTGTCATTCTTCACTCCGCTCGACTCGCCCTTCTCAAGTTTCTTGCTCGGGCCGAAACTCCTTTCTTTCCTTTTCTTCTGGAAAGAACCTTTCTTTGCAGAAGGAGCAACTAGGAGAACAGATTTCTCCTTCTTGATCGTGGACTCATAGCTGACCAACATGTTCAATAACTCATCCAGTGGTGGATCGAGCTTGTTCATGTTGAAGTTCACTATGAACGATTCATAAGAACTAGGAAGGGACAGTAGGATCAAATCCACCGAGTGCTCGGCCGGGAGGGTGACATCAAGGTTCACCAGCTTCTCAAGGAGAGTGATCATCTTGAGACCGTGCTCGTGGACCGAAGCCCCTTCACGCAGCCTCATGGTGATCAACTCCTTGGTAGGTGAGTACCTCGATGCCCTAGTATTCTCACTGTACATGCTTTCAAGATGATGCTTGATATCATAAGCATGCATGTGAGACTCATACTTCCTCGTGAGCTCTGGCACCATGGATGCTAGTATGTAGCACCTCGCATGGGGGTCGTCCTTCTTCCATGCCTCAAAAGTGGCAGTCTCGTCAGCAGTAGCAGTCGCAGGGAGAGCAGCGGGGGGACGTTCATTGAGCACATAGAGACGCTCCTCGACTTGGAGCACAAGGTTCAGATTGCGAAGCCAATCCAAATAGTTTGGACCGGAGAGTTTGTTTTGGTCGAGGATTGAGGAAAGGGGATGTCTGGACATTGTTGCTGAGAAAATTTTAAGAAGACAATAATTAGAGTTTAGTTCGTAATAATCGTTACAATTAAAATTTTGGACTTTTATGTTTTAATTGTTCTCCCACTAATTTTAACGAATTCCACCACCCTCTAGCAGACAATCGAGAAAACTTATTTTTCTTTAATGGGCTTTAGGTCCTATAGCGCTAATGTAACTCGTAGTTAATCTATCCCGATTACATAAGCCTAAAGGTAGAGTACTATCAATCACATCACTATGTGACCCTAAAGTTCGATTTACCTCACACTTGATAATGACCTAAGTTAATCTAGCGAATATCAAAATCTGCGTGTGTCAGCCTACCAATATGAGATGTCATAGATCCAACTATATCAAACTAATGCAATCCCTAGTTAATCTAGCCGACCACATTGATCCAATATAATTTTATCTATGACCGTATCTCCATCTAATGTCAATTAATTACAGCTTATCCCACAATAGCACTCCCCGCTAACACGGCTTACTGCACTATTATGAGAGGCTACACATAATTTAATTGTTGGTAGAAGGAAAGAAAAATTCAACAATTTGGTTTTTCTTTATAGCTTGATAATTATTCTTGATTAAGAATGAGGGATTTTATTTATTAAATCTTATTAGCTCATCGGAAGTTTTAGGTTATGATCGTTTGTGATTCCTACAACTATGTTCTCTAGGTATGTGGAAACGCATATTGATCCTAAGAGAGACATACGATCATCATCGTACTTAATCACAATTATTCATCTCATGAATTAATTAATTAATACGATTAATTGCAAATATAATTAACGAACTCCCTTCATTCATAAATCAATCAAATAAGAATGAAGTCCATTAATTATTTGCCATCTAATTTGTGTTCCATTAATTAAACTAATTTAACGATTAAATTAAATAATTAATCCAACACTATTCTTTGAATTCAAATTAAATTAATGGATCAATTATCTAATTGGGTTTAAGTGATAAATAATTTCAAAAATTAAAAATCAATTAATTTTTAATATTAATTTCAGAAAACTAAAAATTAATTTATTAATTTGTTTTTTTTTTGAGCTGACCGGACCGGTCATACTGGTCCGACCGGACCGGTTCGGTCAGCTGAAAAACAGCAGGAAAAATCGAGTTTAAAAATTTTATATTTTCTGAAATATTCAAAATATTCAATTAATATTAAAACACCTAATTTGATAACACCAATAATTCAACAATTCAACAAATCGAAGAATGCTTTCGAAAGCGATAAACACGTTGGCAAATAAACGATTAACCCGTGGCTCTGATACCACTGTTGGGGATCGTGCATGTATACGCAGCGGAATTTTAAAATTTTATATCGAACTAGTTTCGATTACATGCATAAACTAATCACATATTCAATGTACCTTAACGCTTCCGCCATACATATGGTAATTATCGATTTAATTGAAAAACACGTAAAACCGAAAATTACGAAACATGCTTGTTCATCATCCAATAAAATCGAAACACGTAATCACATATTATTCATAATCATAAATTATAATTCATACAAACATGCTCGAATTAATTTACGATAGTTTCGATTTATTTACCTCTTGTAGCGTGAGATTTCGACAAATCGAAACCTAGAACCAATCACGTACAAGCTGCGAATTACCAATCCTCGGGGCTGCAATTCACGGCTGGAACAAGCTGATCCAGCAAGCGACGAACGGCGGTGAATGGCAGCAGCAGCGGCGGCGCGTGGCAGCAGCAGCGGCGGCGCGTGGCAGCAGCAGCGGCGGCGCGTGGGCGGCGTAGCGGCGCGTGCGGCGGTGCAGCGGCGGTGCGTGGATTCGTCGGGGCAGCAGCTCCTCTCCAATTAGGTTTCACCTCGTATTTTCGACCCACTCGAACTACATCACTAGATTTAAACGAGTTAGATAACAACAAGAATAAAACGAAGGAAACGAGAGGAGAAAACCGGCGGTTTTCCGGCGGTGATCGGCGGTGGCGCGGCGGGGCAGCAACGGCCGAAGAGGGCTGAGAGGCTAGGGTTTTGGTGCTGAAAAATCTGATCTCAAACTCTTGTTTGAGGTCTATTTATACCTAGGGTTTTCAACCCTAGTGGGTTTAAGTCATTGGGCTTGACCCACTGATGTATTAAGCCCATTCCCTCGTCGGCCTCGTTTCTAATAAACGATCGTCCACAAAATTATAACAACATTATATTTGTGACGAGCTCAAAGTCCTCGTCGATACGAGTGCCTCTTCGAAATTTCCAATTTCCAAAATTGGAAACTTCCACTTCAGTGGACTTGCTAAATCGGGAAACTTCCCAATTTAGAAAGTTCACTAAATTCCGCATGTCTCTCTTTCTCTACGTTTATTCCGATTTGCAATCCACAATTACGAATCTTGGATTCAATCATATCGACATCCAATTGTTCAAAGATTAACACATTAATCTATGCTTGTTGTTATCAAGGATCTATATTACACGAGAAGTGTGAGAAGAGGAATTACAAGGAAGAAATATTTTCCCCCCAGGTGCATTATTATTTGTCTATTTATTTGTTTTTGGGTGCATTATCGTTTTTCCTGGCCCCTTTTATTTTTTTTCCGCTCGATGTAGTATATGAAATAAATTTTTTTTTATGAAGTTGTGATCTATGATATGTGTATTCCTATGAGCTCATTGTAATTTAATCTTTTTGAGCAATATTTTATATGAAGATGTCACTGGAGTTAAAGATATATGCCCCGTACTGTACAAATTGTTCATATGTAATCATGTCTTCGTTCAATTTTTAGACATCCTTGTAAATGTCACTAATTGTAAGCCCTTTATGTTTGTTGTAAATGAATTTCAATGGTCACCGTTTCCTATTGTAAGTCTAATATAACAAACTAGAGCAGTTGTAAGTAGTGGCTGAAATTGTATATATAGTCGAGTGGGAGATCAAATGTAATTGTAGTTTCACGATCAATTTTTACTATTTAACTTATATTATATTCATAAATTGATTGACTAAATCTCTCTATATATTTCTTTGTACCATAAATCTCTATCTCTATATGTTACCCTCATTTTCCTTAAGAATTATGCAGAACCGCATTTCAACTTGATAGATCTCTTCTGCCTTTAATATTTGGATAATATTTGTCAACTTTGATTCATATCTCTTCTGCTATTCAATATTTAGAATTCAAAAGCTTCCTTAACTTCAAAAATATATTTCTAATGATCTCGGCCCTCATCCAAAACATCATTTGCATGTCCATAATCTATCATTAAGAGGTGTTTGGCTAAGCTTATAAGCTGTTAAAAATACTTTATAGATGTTTAAGAGATTATAAGTTCTTCCAAAGTATTTGAGATTTTTTTCAAAAAGACCTTATAAATTCAATAAATAAGATGTTTGAAGTACCTATACTCTATCTTTTTATAGATAAGATCTTAAAAACAGTAAAAACTGAAAACAATTTATAAGTTTATTATCCAAACACTTTAATAATTAGTTTAAAAAATAAGACGCAACAACTTATCAGCTCTCAAAACAGCTTATCAAATTTAAGAGCTTATCTGTTGTTTTAAATAAGCTTAACCAAGCGAGCTCTAAAATAGTTTTTGAAAATTTATTTACCTATTTTAAGTTAGTTATAAAAATATATAAAGCTATCAATTGAAAATAAGTAAATAATATTTTTGATGATGACCATGAGCACATCAAGATTTTGGTGGAAAAAAACATTCAAATTACCAAGATAAAGATCAAATAAAAAAACTCATGAACAAAAATATATGTATAATGTATGAATCTAAATATATTGCAATATTACAAAACAAAATAGATTATACTGAAAAATAATATTTATCGATATAATTCAAATAAGTTAGATATTTTCAATATCTATTTAGTTATTTCCATTGAAAATATGTCAAAAAATAATACAATTTTTTAAAAAAATAAAAAATAATCTCATGAATATACTGATCCAAGACGTGCAACGCACGTCCACCTTCCTAGTATCTTATAAACGTGCAGAAAAATCTGAATAGTGCTTCTCAATTTATTTTTCATTTTCTTTACGCAGATTTACCCCAAAAACGGTGCCGTTTTTTCTTTATATCTACCTTTCCAAGTACAATGTCAATTTCTTTTCCATTATGATTTAATCAATTTTTTTGGGTCGGACCAAATATGTGGGCCCGCTCCCACTATTTTCCATTTCTTTTTTGTTCTGTCAGCAGCTAAATTTTTCTTAACAAAATCTGCAAGGCTTGCATGCATTTAATGCCCTCATGGTCACAATGTTGTCTGCCTCCCCACTCTTTCTTTTTATTCTTTAAAAAAATAAGCTCACATGAATTCATATATAATAATAATTTAAAAAATATATTAATTATAATATACAATAGTTGCTAATTGCTATCTACATTTTAGTATAAACGTGATTCATTTTGAATTAACTCAAAATTATCAACTTATAAGAATACTCCATTTTAGTATAAACGTGATTCATTTTGAATTAACTCAAAATTATTAAGTTTTAAGAATTAATAACTCAAATTTACTATCTTCACTCTAATTAATGAAATAAATATTCAAAATGATTAACTAATAACCTTAATTTATTTTAATCTTTACTATGTTTAATCTTTAAGTTTAAAATTAAAAAAAAAAGTTGTCTCTTATATTTAAATGAGTGTAATTATTTTTTCCTTGTTTTATTTGCTTACTTATTAATATGATTTATATAAGAAAAACAAAAATCGTAACATATAACTATGAATACATTATGGTTCTACATTACTTCAGTTAAATAAGTAATTTCAAAGTTTATCTGCTGAAATAATTTTCCTAATTTCTTTTATATCTTAAATTAACTTTGTTATTTTAATATTTAATATTTTCCACATATTTTAATAACTATACTTACATTGAATGGGCCCATTTTCTCTCTCCTCCTACGCTCACTCACTCCTCCACGCACTTTGTCTCAACTTTCTACACATGCTTCCATTTAATGCATCATTTATCTACAGCCACTTACTACAATAAAACGACGTCGTTTGGGTTCTTATTTACCTTTCCCCATGCAAACTAAAGATAATTACAGCTGCATTTATTGCCTTATTTCACATCTTTCAAAAGTAGACCCACAACTATATTCTTTATGTCTAGTTTTTTTTTCACATCTCTCAAAAGAATTTTGAGGCCACTGGTTGTTCTGTATCACAACAAACCACGTGGGGATAATTATGCAGAAATTCCAATAACTAATAAATTGAATAGTTTTTTTTTATAATCAGTTTATACTTATTAATAAATATAAATATAAAATTTGTTATCTTCATTACAAATTAAAACGTCTATATAATATTAAAAATATCGTATTTACGAATAAATATAAAATTATTACTAATTAAAATTCTAATAATTTATCGTAAATTTATTATATAAGATATATTGCTATATTCATTACAACTTATTAAAACGTATAGATATTAATAATATATATTAGTAGCTATCTATCATCTGGAAAATGCCCACATCATATCCATTTATATTATATTATAATAGTATTTTTTATTAATTCTTGTCCTTCATAGTTGTTTTTATTAATTGTTTTTGTCAAATAATATAATATTTTATAGGATCATCAGGATATATCATAGCTTATGGTATAGACCAAATATAATTATTCATTTCTTCTTACTCCTGCTTCTCCTTCATTTCTCCAAAACAAATACCAACTCGCCATTTGTGTAACAACCACCATTTCTCATGCTTTACTAAAACTCACATTTTGTGCTCTTTGTTTAACGAATCCATTTCTAAATATTATTTTTTGGGCTTATATTCAAAGAAATCATATTACATTTACTGTGTGTTACTTTAAGGTTATATTTTACTGTCTTACTTTACTGTGTGTTACATTTATTTCTATAAGTTTCATTCCTTTGGTTGCAAGTGTGAATTGCAAGTTTCATATGTTTAAATTTTTATGGGCATCTAGACTCTAACTGCAAGTTTTACAGTGTTTTATTTTTTTTTCACCTGTTGCTCATTTACAAGAAAGAAAAGTATGAGGCCATACATTTAGTTGTTGAGTTGTTGTTAGATTTGTAATAGAGATAATTTTACCTATTTTAACATTTTCTAAATTTAAATTTATTTGTTTTATAGATTCCTTGGAGCAACATCACGTATTCACATCGATTCACTTCAACTTTGAAAGGTTTGTGTGCATATTATTTGATTATTCATAATTGTGTGGGCTGTATGATATAAGCCTTTGTATATGTTGTTGCTCTGTTCATTTTATAGTTTCAACTACATTATCCTATAATTATTCTATGTTTTTATTTGTTGTGAAAAATATATTATGTGTGTAAATTATTTATGATGGATTTCATTCTCATTGTTTTTATGTGAGTCTAGAATAGTTAACCTAAGTCGCTATATTGTTGAGATATATATATAGTCATGGCTTCTTCTTCAAAGCATAAAGAAATTCGCACAAAGATCTTGTATAAGATATGTTGCAATGAGTGTTCAAGATAGAGAGAAATTGAATTCTAGAAAAAAGGGAGAATTATGCACGCCGGGCACGGTCTTATATAAATGAGCCATCTAATTTGGCTCGGGCTCGTACCTTCAATGATTCATCTGCTATGGCCAACTCCAGTGGTCAAATTCATGATGGTGAATATGCATTTCGTGTAATACAAACTACCGCGTGCTTGCCGACAGGATCTCAGAGAATTCCTCTAATTTATACTTCTTCTACTCTAGTGCAAGAACAACCTTTTTTGCATGTACAAGCACAAAGTAAGTCATTGCTTCCTAAATTTCAGTTTATTTTACATTATAAGAAATCTTGCCTGTTAGAGTAGGTGACCAGCAAGCCAACTTGTGGCTGTGGTCCTTCTCTTTTTCCTTGTAATAAAACAATCGTTTTTCGTTCGTAATAATAAAACATTTCATTTGGCATTCTATATCTGTTATCCCATGCAAGCAGCATAGATATAGTCCTAACGAGTTACTCTATTACTGTGAGTTGGTCTAGTAGAATCGTGAGATAACTCAACAATGTAATGTAACTGTTAAACCTTGTTCCTAGTCGATGGGTTAGGCCAATAATGAGGATACCGGCCTTTCCCTTTTGAGACTAGCACTTAGTGTATGTGTACTGCGTCTCATCAGTCCTCGGTGTTGTGACATCGGCATACTTGAGTGGGTGCTCATACTAGATGAGTTCACTGAACTCCCTCGCCCTAGAAATCTATAAGTGGTTCTTATTCATCGAGTAATAGGTTTCTAAGATATAGTTGTACACCATTAGTCCTTAAGACACAGACATCACCGTGACTTCACTAGAGGACCGATTGTATCGTGACCTGTCCCTGAGTCCCACCGCGGACCACTCCAAGGGCCAACGTTCGTGCAATCCGAAATCTAGTGTGAAGTCTGTGCATTGTAGTAGGGGATTCGAGCGCTTGAGTAGTCATGGATGTCCTGTGTGTTCTGACGGTTTATAATCCAAGGAATCTCTGGCCAGATTTGATAGTGGGGTGATTAGGGAAATGTGTTTCCTTAAGTCGCACACGAACGGATTTATAATACCTAGAACGTTCGCAAGGTTATTGAACTTTATAAGATGTCTCGGTGAACCAATGCCTCTAGTTCAATCGGGACATGTGCTGCGAAGGGATCGTACTGTACGCTAACTATATCATAAGGTTCTTGCAGGCACTTCAGTTGTTTCTAGGGAATCATGATGCGTAGTTGCTCGATGCCAATCTTGATTCGTTGGGCACCGATTTGATCGGGGATTAGGTAAAATGAGTTTTACTCTAATCGGGACTCTTGGGAGGAGTTCGTATATGAACAATGTGTTGTTCGAATCACAAAGAGTTGTGAGCCCACGGCTAGCATACACCTGAACCATTGAGGGTCACACTTCTCGTGTAATATAGATCCTTGATAAGAACAAGCATAGATTAATATGTTAATCTTTGAACAATTGGATGCCGATATGATTGAATCCAAGATCCGTAATTGTGAATTGCGAATCGAAATAAACGTAGAGAAAGAGAGAAATGCGGACTTTAGTGAACTCTCTAAATTGGGAAGTTTCCCGATTTAGCAGGTCCACTGAAGTGGAAGTTTCCAATTTTGGAAATTGGAAATTTCGAAGAGGCACTCGTATCGACGAGGACTTTGAGCTCGTCACAAATATAATTTTGTTATAATTTTGTGAACGATCGTTTGTTAGAAACGAGGACGACGAGGGAATGGGCTTAATACATCAGTGGGTCAAGCCCAATGACTTAAACCCACTAGGGTTGAAAACCCTAAGTATAAATAGACCTCAAATAAGAGTTTGAGATCAGATTTTTTGCTTAAAAAAACCCTAGCCGTCCAAGCCCTAGCCGCTCCTCCACTTCGGCCGTTGCTGCCTCGCCGCGCCACCGCCGATCACCGCCGGTTTTCTCCTCTCTTCTCCTTCGTTTACTTGTTGTTTATCTAACTCGTTTACATCTAGTGTTGTAGTTCGAGTGGGTCGAAAATACGAGGTGAAAGCTAATTGGAGAGGAGTTGCTGCCCCGACGAATCCACGCACCGCCACACGCGCCGATACGCCGCTCACGCACCGCCGCTGCTGCTGCCACGCGCCGCCGCTGTTGCTGCCATTCACCGCCGTTTGTCGCTTGCTGGATCAGCTTGTTCCAGCCGTGAGTTGCAGCCCCAAGGATTGGTAATTTGTAGCTTGTACGTGATTGGTTCTAGGTTTCGATTCGTCGAAATCTCACGCTACAAGAGGTAAATAAATCGAAACTTTCGTAAATTAATTCGAGCATGTTTGTATGAATTATAATTTATGATTATGAGTAATATGTGATTACGTGTTTTGATTTTATTGAATGATGAACAAGCATGTTTCGTAATTTTCGGTTTTACGTGTTTTTAATTAAATCGATAATTACCATATGTATGGCGGAAGCGTTAAGGTACGTTGACTATGTGATTAGTTTATGCATGTAATCGAAACTAGTTCGATTTAAAAATTTTAAATTCCGCTGCGTATACATGCACGATCCCCAACAGTGGTATCAGAGCCACGGGTTAATCGTTTATTTGTCAACGTGTTTATCGTTTTCGAAAGCATGCTTCGATTTGTTGAATTGTTGAATTATTGGTGTTATCAAATTGGGTGATTAATATTAAAATTAATTGATTTTTAATTTTTGAAATTATTTATCAATTAAACCCAATTAGATAATTGATCCATTAATTTAATTTGAATTCAAAGAATAGTGTTGGATTAATTATTTAATTTAATCGTTTAATTAGTTTAATTAATGGAACACAAATTAGATGGCAAATTAGTGGGAGAACAATTAAAACATAAAAGTCCAAAATTTTAATTGTAACGATTATTACGAACTAAACTCTAATTATTGTCTTCTTAAAATTTTCTCAGCAACAATGTCCAGACATCCCCTTTCCTCTATCCTCGACCAAAACAAACTTACCGGTCCAAACTGTTGGGGATCGTGCATGTATACGCAGCGGAATTTAAAATTTTTATATCGAACTAGTTTCGATTACATGCAAAACTAATCATATAGTCAACGTACCTTAACGCTTCCGCCATACATATGGTAATTTTCGATTTAATTGAAAAATACATAAAACCGAAAATCACGAAACATGCTTATTCATCATTTAATGAAATCGAAACACGTAATCACATATTACTCATAATCGTAAATTATAATTCATACAAACATGCTCGAATTAATTTACGAAAGTTTCGATTCATTTACCTCTTGTAGCGTGCGATTTCGACGAATCGAAATCCTAGAACGAGTCACGTACAAGCTGCTATATACCACTCCTAGGGGCTGCAGGAACACCACCAAACGGCAGCTGGACCGAAAGTGTGGCGACGGCGGCGCGTGCGTGACGACGGCGGCGGCGCGTGGGCGGTGCAGCGGCGCGTGCGGCGGTGCAGCGGCGATGCGGCGATTCCGTCGGGGCAGCAGCTCCTCTCCAATTAGGTTTCACCTCGAATAAACGGATCTCCCCCTACTGTAGCACTAGATACAAAGGGGTTAGATAACAAGGGAATACGATAGAGAAAGGAGAGGGAAAAACCGGCAGATTCCGGCGACGGACGGCGGTGGCGCGGCGGAGATGCAGCGGCCGAGAGGGGGGGCTGAGCGGCTAGGGTTTTGTGCTGAAAAATCTGATCTCAAAACTCCTTTTGAGGTCTATTTATACTTAGGGTTTTAAACCCTAGTGGGCTTAAGTCATTGGGCTTGACCCACTGATGCATTAAGCCCATTCCCTCGTCGGCCTCGTTTCTAATAAACGATCGTCCACAAAATAATAACAAAATTATATTTGTGACGAGCTCAAAGTCCTCGTCGATACGAGTGCCTCCTCGAAATTTCCAATTTCCAAAATTGGAAACTTCCACTTCAGTGGACTTGCTAAATCGGGAAACTTCCTAATTTAGAAAGTTCACTAATTTCCGCATATCTCTTTCTCTACGTTTATTCCGACTCGTAATCCACAATCACGAATCTTGGACTCAATCATATTGACTTCCAACCTTGCAAAGATTAACATATTAATCTATGCTCATTGTTATCAAGGATCCATGTTACACGAGAAGTGTGACCCTCAATGGTTCAGGTGTATGCTAGCCGTGGGCTCACAACTCTTTGTGATTCGAACAACACATTGTTCTTATACGAACTCCTCCCAAGAGTCCCGATTAGAGTAAAACTCATTTTACCTAATCCCGATCAAATCGGTGCCCAACGAATCAAGATTGGCGTCTAGCAACTACGCATCATGATTCCCTAGATACAAATGAAGTGCCTGCAAGAACCTTATGATATAGTTAGCGTACAGTACGATCCCTTCGTAGCACATGTCCCGATTGAACTAGAGGCATTGGTTCACCGAGACCTCTTATAAAGTTCAATAACCGTGCGAACGTTCTAGGTATTATAAATCCGTTCGTGTGCGACTTAGGGAAACACATTTCCCTAATCACCCCACTATCAACTCTGGCCAGAGATTCCATGGATTATAAACCGTCAGAACACACAGGACATCCATGACTACTCAAGCGCTCGAATCCCCTACTACAATGCACAGACTTCACACTAGATTTCGGATTGCACGAACGTTGGCCCTTGGAGCGGTCCGCGGTGGGACTCAGGGACAGGTCACGATACAATCGGTCCTCTAGTGAAGTCACGGTGATGTCTGGGTCTTAAGGACTAATGGTGTACAACTATATCTTAGAAACCTATTACTCGATGAATGAGAACCATTTATAGATTTCTAGGGCGAGGGAGTTCAGTGAACTCATCCAGTATGAGCACCCACTCAAGTATGCCGATGTCACAACACCGAGGACTGATGAGACGCAGTACACATACACTAAGTGCTAGTCTTAAAAGGGAAAGGCCGGTATCCTCATTATTGGCGTAACCCATCGACTAGGAACAAGGTTTAACAGTTACATTACATTTCTGAGTTATCTCACGATTCTACTAGATCAACTCACAGTAATAGAGTAACTCGTTAGGACTATATCTATGCTGCTTGCATGGGATAACAGATATAGAATGCCAAATAAGATATTTTATTATTACGAACGAAAAACGATTGTTTTATTACAAAGAAAAGAGAAAGACCACAGCCACAAGTTGGCTTGCCGGTCACCTACTCTAACAATCTCCCACTTCACCTAAAGCCAACTACTCATAAATCTAAGTCCCATCGACTCTCGATGTTTCTCGTGGACCGATCCTGACAATGGCTTGGTGAAGGGATCTGCAATATTCTTCTCCGAGGTGACTCTGTCTAGCTTGACTTCACCTCTCTCTATGATCTCTCGGATCACATGGTATTTTCTCAACACGTGCTTCGACTTCTGATGAGCTCTTGGTTCCTTAGCTTGTGCTACGGCTCCGTTGTTATCGCAGTACAGCCGTACTGGATCGCTAGCGTTCGGAAATACACCCAACTCTTGGATGAATTTCCTAATCCATGACCCTTCCTTTGAAGCATCTGATGCTGCAATATATTCAGCCTCGGTGGTGGAATCAGCCGTCGTGCCTTGTTTGGAACTCTTCCAACACACGGCACCTCCGTTGACTTTGAATATATACCCCGAGTTTGACTTCGAGTCATCAACGTCCGATTGAAAACTAGAATCCGTGAAGCCTTCTATTTTCAACTCGGTATCCCCATAGACCAAAAACAAATCTCGAGTTCTTCGCAAGTACTTGAGAATGGCAAAGATATGGAAAACCTGATATATTCTTGACCATGACTTGCAATCCTTCTTGGAAAGAAATCAAAGATAAATTGCTTCCAAATGAAAAACTGCATGATAGGCCAGTGGTAATCGCAAGGGTTTTCAAAGCAAAGCTTGCAGAGCTCAAAGATGAAATTGTCAGAAAAAAGACTTTTTGGTGAAGTTGCAGCATATGTATATGCAATCGAGTCTCAAAAATGGGTTTTGCCTCACGCCCATTGGATTATTATTTTGACGGACCGTCACAAAATGATTTCATCAGATGTCTATGATGATATTATAACTGCAGAATTACGAGATACTTCACATCCTTTTTTAAGAGAATATGTTGTCCGTCACATAATGCACGGTCCATGTGGTCATTCAAATCCATCAAACATATGTATGAGAGACGGCCTTTGTAAAAATCATTATCCTAAACAATTTTCTTAAGTCACTGTTCATGGGCGCAGTTTTTATCCATGCTACAAAAGAAGAGATGATGGCAAGACAGTAGTTGTGCGCAAAGTCCATTTGGATAACAGACACATTGTTCCTTATTGTCCGTATCTACTTGCAAAGTATGATTGTCACATTAATGTCGAGAAATGTTCAAATATCAAGTTAGTTAAATACTTGTACAAATACATCTACAAAGGACATGATAAGATGGCATATCACGTGGTTGGCAATGAATCTCACGGTTCATACGATGAGATTCACGCTTTCCAAGACGGACGGTATATATGTGCGCCTAAAGCTTATTGGAGAATCTATACATTTCCAATGAGTGAGATACACCCTACCGTTATAACTTTTCTAGTGCATTTGCCAAATCACCAACCTTTGCGCTTCGGCCTCCATCATTCCTTGGAGCAACTTCTGCAAAATCCTTTATCGTCAAAGACTATGTTAACCGAATTCTTTTGGATGAATTCCAATGATTCAAACACAAAGCATCTGAAGCTTCTTTATAACAAATTCCCAAAACATTTTGTCTGGGATTCTAAATCTAGAAAATGGAAGCTACGACAGAAACAAGTCGTTGTTGGTAGGTTATCCACAGTGAGTCCATTTTAAGGTGAACGATATTATGAACGGTTATTGTTAATGCATGTAAGGTGTCCTCAATCTTTCGAAGATTTGAAGTCTATTGGAAATGACTTAGTTGTATCTTTTCGGGAGGCTGCTATATTTAGAGGGTTATTAGAATCCGATGATTATATAGATAATTGTTTGGCTGAAGCAATTCATTATCAAATGCCATGCAGTTTGCGATGACTATTTGCGATGCTACTTGTATACGGATGTGGTTCCCGATCCGCAAGTTCTTTGAGAAAAATATTATTCTGCGTTCTCTAAGGATTCTCTAGATTTGATGGGATGTCTGAAGCTGAAATAATGAGGAAAAAAATTAGATCTATAGACAATTTTCTACTCTCTATGGACAAATCCATATCGGATTTTTCTTTGCGGTTTCCAATTTCTTATTCTTCTGTTCGTGATAAAATGATTCGGGGGTATGAGCATGAGTAAAATATGGAAATATCAAAAGAAGATTTGCTTTCAAGTCATGCATTAAATGACGATCAACAGATAGCTTTCGATATGATTGTATCTAAAATTAACTCCAATGAAGGTGGTGTTTGCTTTGTAGACGGGCCTGGAGGAACCGGAAAAACCTTTCTGTACCGTGAATTATTGGCATATGTGCGTTCTAAAGGAAATATTGCTTTAGATGTGGCTACTTCAGGAGTAGCAACTTCTTTGTTACCAGGTGGGCGAACAACTCATTCCAGATTTAAGCTTCCATTTGATCTTCTAGACAAATCAATTGGTAACATCAACAAACAATGAAACCTTGCTAAAACGATAATAAATGAAAAACTTGTGGTGTGGGATGAGGCCTGAATGGCAAATCGTCATTCTATTGAAGCTCTTGATGAATTACTTAGGGACTTGATGTCTGATGACTCACCTATTGGGGGGAAAGTGATTCTATTTTTGTGGCGACTTTAGGCAAACTTTACCTATAGTGCCTGGAGGATCAAGGGAATCCATGATTGCGGCTAGCATTGTAAGTTCAGTGATCTGGCCAAATGTTACAAAGATTAGACTACAAAGAAGATCCCTGTTTTGGGTCATTTTTAATCAGAATTGGCGATGGTGATGAGCCTTTCGTATTTGAAAACAACATTACCATCCCCCAAAATATGCTTATCCCTTTTGTCGATACAAATACTTCTCTTAATATGTTGATAATCTTTCCCAGTTTCGATTTGTTCCACACATATCCTTATAAATTAATTAATAGGGCAATTTTGACACCTAAAAACGAATGTGCTGAAGAAATAAATGATCTATTAATAGATAGTTTCCCATGAACTTTAAGGGAGTATGTTAGTTATAATAAGATAATAGATTCAAACCAACAAGGAGAATATGAAACCTATTTGAATAGTATTTCCGTAAGTGTCCTTCCTCCTCACATTTTGAGGTTAAAGATGAATTGTCCGATTATGTTATTTGAGGAATTTAGATCCTATTGAAGGCCTTTGTTATGGAACACAATTAATATGTCGAGAATTAGGGGAGAATTTTATCGGAGTAGAAATAGCAGTAGGAGATTTTAAAGAAAATCACGTGTTCATACCAAGGATTCCTTTAGAGTCTTCTCATAAACAAAATTGTGCGATTCTTTTTAAAAGGATGCAATTTCCCATTACCATGTTTTGTTATGACTTTAAATGAAGCTCAAGGTCAGACACTTGATTTTGTTTGAGTTTACCTACGTGAGCCAGTCTTCTCACATGGGCAACTTTATGTTGCACTGTCGAGAGCTAGATCAACTGATGCTGTTAAAATCTTGATTCAACCATCATGTGAAAAAGCACTTGTACCTATACAATATACGAAGAATATAGTTTACAATTAAATTTAAAATCTAGCTTAAGGCCATCTTCATACAATTTACTGTTACAGTGAAATTATATCGATAACTTATGAGTTTTTAAATACCTTCATGGTTTTTAACGTTTTGTACACATTGTTTTGTACAATATTAGTAATATTTGGCAAATTTGTTTTATGCAGGATGACTTCAGTTGTTTTAGATCGTATCCAAGATGTCTTGCCAAGTATTCCTCGTTGGAGCATAAAATTAATGGTACATGACATAGCAAAACCACAACAGTCGTACTCAAGTCCCAAACGTTACCAGAGGAACAGTAAGTTCTTATTATTTCTTACTATCACAATACCAATTAAATATAACTTCAAGAAAAATAATTGTAATACTAAATTATTATAATTTGATTGTTTAAACGAATGACAAAAGGCTATGGCTACTATATTTGATAATGATATTTCAATGTTCGAAAAAGTATTCGTACTATTTGAGACATATAAAATTTTCAATGCTAAAATTACCCTTCTTGCTGAAAAGTATAATAAATTTGGATATCCATATCAATGGATCATAACTGCAAGAACTGCAATTAGTCGCGAGATAGGACATGCTATCTCTAGATCAGCAATGAATCTAAAATTTGCGTCAATTGGTCAGTTGAAGAGCAGCACACAAAGTGATGAATTGAAAGGTATAGACGACATTCTCATTTTATTTTATAAAATGTGATAAATTCCTTGCATTGCTATCTAGAAAAGCACTCACTCAAAAGAGCATGTTCATAAATGCTAATGAAAACACAAACTACAATACTAAGACATACGCATGAATGAACATGCACAAAAATACTCGGAGAAAACAACATTCACAAACATAAACGTACAAAACAATGGACAAAAGTACTCGAGGAAAAGTTCATGCACAAAAACACATGCACAAAAATATAAAGGATCATATTCTAGTTTCCTAAAGATATTTATATTAAAAGAGCACATATGGCAAAACTCACATTAATATATTTGTAACAATTACATATTTATAAATTCTAACCCCATATAGGGTTCACAAAAGAATTTATTGATTTTTATTTAATGAGTAACATTTTAACGTAATTTGTATTGTTGCATTGCATATTATTTGTAAAGTTAATTAAATAATAAAACCAATTAAAGTTTATTCATAAGCTAATTTTTAGTGAACCTTGTCTCACGCATATTAAGTACTAAAGATCATTTTCTTTTTCAAAAAATAAATCCTAAACCCAATATCCAAACATTACTCACGTGTTTGTCGATATTTTATGCAATTGGCTTAGTAATAATAATAGTAATAATAATAAGGGGAAATTTGCTAGACACCCCTAATTTTGGACTTATATAGGTGGAAATCCAAGTGATTAGATGAATATAGGTGTAGGTGCCTTGCCTATTAAAATTAATATGAGTTAAATAAAATTAATTGTATATGGACACAAATATCCTTAACTAATATTTATATAAAAATATTATTTTAGAAAATAAAGAAATAAACCCACAAATCACTCTCATTTTTTTCTCTCTCCTCTCTCCCTATCTTTCTCTCTCTCACACGCATTTATCTCTCTCCCCTCTCTCCTATCTCCTATCTACATATCTTTCTCTCTCTCACCCTCTCACGCCTCCCTCTCTCTCTCTCTCTCTTACTTACATATTTATCTCTCTCTATAATTTTATGTTTGCATTTATTATTAATTTGCTTCCAAACAACAAACATCAAACATCAAACAACAAAAGGAATTTGAAAACACATATTTAAATTGTTGTAATATGATATTTACTGGTTATATTTTTTGGTATAATTCCATCATAAATATTTATTTGCATATTTTTATTTAATAAAATCTTTAAATATTCAATTATCTTATTCACAATTTTTTTTTTTATTTTTTCCAAGTTGTAAGTTGTAACAGGAAAATGCAAATTACATACAACAACAAAATGCAAGATACAAAAGAAATGGTAAACAAACTGCAAATTTTAGAATGGTGTTTTTTTTTCTTTGTTAATTATGTATTACTGTTATATCATTTTGTAAATAGCGAACTGCACGATCAATAATTGCAAACATTAAAATGTCAAACATAAATTTGCGATTTGTATTAGTATGAGAAAAAAATAATACTGCATAATGCAATAGCAAAACAATCATTTTCTTTTGCAATTTTAAACTTGGAATTTGCAAGGTGATGTAAAAGATGAAACACTTTTATCAACAAACGTAAACTGAAACTGCAAACTGTAATCCACCGGATTACAAAATGAGGTTTGAACAATATTGTGGAATCGGTTGTTCTTTCTGTAACGGTTGGTTGTTCTTGGGTCTCGACTACAGTCTGAGTTGATTTTTCTTTTCCTTTTCGATGATTTAGTGACTTTTTTCCTTTTATTTGGCTTGACTGTTGGAAAAGAAAAAGGGAAAAAACAGAGCTATGGAATTATCCAAACAATGTTATTGCAAAAAATCAAACAACTAACAACTTTTGCAAGTTTATACAAGACTTGCAAAATGCAAACTACAAATAAAAACATCATATGTAAGTAAACGATACATGAATTAGTCGAATAAAAATGGTACTTGAAAATAGCAAACATCATTTGCAAACAACTAACAACACTACTCAAAATTAACCAAAAAAAATCAAAATTCAGATTACATAAGTACCAAAATCAGCCTCAAAAATAGCAAAATACAGAATCAAAGTGACAAACTTTAAAGAGCAAAATGCAAACCGAGTTTAAAAAAGCGCATAAAAACTCAGACTAACATCAAACAAACCTTAATAATTGTAACTTAAAATGCAGCTACATTTTGTTTAAGAATAAACATAACCAAAGTTATAACATTACCGAACCCCTCAATTGTTTGATTTTGGGGATTCGAAGTCATCATCCACATGGAAAAAAAAAAGGTTCTCAAATTAGTATCGAATTATTCGAAATAAATTGCAAACCAGCAAAATGCAAAATAAAATAAAAACAGCAAAATTGAAAATAAAATAAACAACATGCAAATGCAGAACAAAAAAATTCAAAATGCACACATTAATCATACAAATAGTTTAAAGAATCATTGCTTACGAAGATTTAATCGTTTTTTGTCCATTGTATAAATCCCAAACAGAAACACCAGCCGATGTCTTCAAACAACAAACAATTGGAAAATCACGAACATAAAGGGGGGCAAACTGGTTCAGCAAATCAAACAAATGCAAATATTGAACAGCAAATCGAACAAATGCAAATATTGAACAGCAAATCGAACAAAGACAAAATGCAAACGACCAAGTAAAACTGCAACCAATCAAACAACCAAAACCTATGGAAGGATTCAAAATTCGTGGTGAGATTTTCGCTTTGAAGAAACAGGGAGGAAATCGATTTCCATATTTTTGCAATTTTAATTTTCGAAACAACAAACCCTGTAAACAGCAAACGAAAACAAATCGAAACAAATTTGTAAACAACAAACGAAACAACTGCAAATATTGAACAACAAATCGAACAAAGACAAAATGCAAACGACCAAGTAAAACTGCAAACAATCAAACACCCAAAACCTATGGAAGGATTCAATATTCGTGGTGAGATTTTCGCTTTGAAGCAACAGGGATGAAATCGATTTCAATATTTTTGCAATTGGAATTTTCGAAACAACAAACCCTGTAAACAACAATCCAAGACAAATCGAAACAAATTTGTAAACAACAAACGAAACAAATGCAAATATTGAACAGCAAATCGAAAACGAAGACAAAATGAAACCGACCTGGTAAAACTGCAAACGAAAAATTGCCCAAAACCTATGGAAGGATTCAAAATTCGTGGTGAGATTTTCGATTTGAAGAAATAGGGGAGAAATCGAATTCCAGATGTTTGCAATTATAAATTTCAGATTTGCAGTATAATAGGGAGAGAAATGGGGGATTTGATTTTGAAGATATATTTTACCGTATATTACTAGGGATATTGATAGGGGTACTTTTGACAAATGATAAATACAAAAATTTGCTGGAAATTAGAGTTTATTAGATGGATTTTAACACATATAATCACTTATAGGAGGACCTATAGCAAATTGCCCCTAATAATAATAATAATAATAATAATAATAATAATAATAATAATAATAATAATAATAATAATAATAATAATAATAATAACAATAATAATAATAATAATAATAATAATAATAATAATAATAATAATAATAATAATAATAATAATAATAATAATAATAATAATAATAATAATAATAATAATAATAATAATAATAATAATAATAATAATAATAATAATAATAATAATAATAATAATAATAATAATAATAATAGTAATAATAATAATAATAATAATAATAATAATAATAATAATAATAATAATAATAATAATAATAATAATAATAATAATAATAATAATAATAATAATAATAATAATAATAATAATAATAATAATAATAATAATAATAATAATAATAATAATAATAATAATAATAATAATAATAATAATAATAATAATAATAATAATAATAATAATAATAATAATAATAATAATAATAATAATAATAATAATAATAATAATAATAATAATAATAATAATAATAATAATAATAATAATAATAATAATAATAATAATAATAATAATAATAATAATAATAATAATAATAATAATAATAATAATAATAATAATAATAATAATAATAATAATAATAATAATAATAATAATAATAATAATAATAATAATAATAATAATAATAATAATAATAATAATAATAATAATAATAATAATAATAATAATAATAATAAGAATAATAATAATAAGAATAATAATAATAATAATAATAATAATAATAATAATAATAATAATAATAATAATAATAATAATAATAATAATAATAATAATAATAATAATAATAATAATAATAATAATAATAATAATAATAATAATAATAATAATAATAATAATAATAATAATAATAATAATAATAATAATAATAATAATAATAATAATAATAATAATAATAATAATAATAATAATAATAATAATAATAATAATAATAATAATAATAATAATAATAATAATAATAATAATAATAATAATAATAATAATAATAATAATAATAATAATAATAATAATAATAATAATAATAATAATAATAATAATAATAATAATAATAATAATAATAATAATAATAATAATAATAATAATAATAATAAAGACACTCATGTATCCAATTTATTTTTAATAAAATAAAATAGAAATTTTTGACAAAAATAATATTAAAATCAAAATTATTCCTCATTCGATCTTGTAGGTACTAATCCAACAATATAAAACCATATATATATATATATATGTACCATATCTATCTATATATATATATAATTATATATATATGGTATATATATATATATATCAAACCAATTATGATATGGTAATTATATATGTTTTAAAAAATAATAATAATAGTAAAATATACTACAAAATATATAATAACAAAACTCACCCAAATTACGATTTCAAAGCATTTCCTATTTCTTGTTTGCATTTGGACACAAATCTATGTAAATATAGACTAGTTCGGTATACAAATGATAATGATGAAGAAAAATTAATTAGTAGATACTCGAAACAATAAGGCAAATTTGATGAAATACATTAATATTAATATACAGGTTGTTGTAATATTAAAAGTGTAAACCCTGAAAAAAATAAAGAAAAAGAAATAAAAAAAATAAGAGAGAGACTTGCTTCCTTTACTCTCTCTCTCTAGAAAAAAATGGAAGAGCATTGAGTGTCAAACATTCTATTGGATGGTAAACTGTGCTCATAAAAAGTGATATATATATATATATATATATATATATATATATATATATATATATATATATATATTTATCTACACCCTGAAAAAACTAAAGAAAAATAAATAAATAAATAAGAGAGAGACTTGCTGACTTGCTTCCTTTACTCTCTCTCTCTAAAAGAATGGAAGAGCATTAAGTGTCAAACATTTTATTGGATGGTCAACTGTGCTCATGAAGTGATATATATATATATATATATATATATATATATATATATATATATATATATGTATGTATGTATGTATGTATGTATGTATGTATGTATGTATGTGTGTGTGTGTTTGTGTCAGTGTGTGAAACAATGTGTTACTATATAAAGTTATATATTTACCAGGCATATGATCTATAATATGCTTTAATGACGTCTTAGTGACGCCTTAACACGACGCATTATAAAAACCGTCTTAAAAACTACTTTGTTGATACGCCTTCAAAGAAGAGGCGCTTCATTAATTTCGTATTTTTTTTTTCTTTTCTTTTTTTAAGTACTCAAAACTTGCATAATATGACGTTTTTCAACAAACCGTCATAATATATTGTTTCTACAAAGACGTTATTTACAAGGGGACATAATATATTGCATTAAGCAGTCATAAAATAAAAACTGAATGATCAGTGCGCATAAACCAAATAAAATAATTCATAAAAAAAATTCGCTCACCCACTCACGGTATATTTCGTGGCTTAAAGATTCTTAACACTTCCTAGGGTTTTTCTCCTTCTTCCGCTACCATTTTTCTGTTGGGTAACGGGCACGTGTACGCAGCGGAAAACAAAAATTTTATGCGATTCAACCAACTTTAAAACACATAAACACATGTCCAATAATTATAACAATTAATTGCGTACCTTTGCGCTTCCAGCGAAATTAAAAACAACATACATGCTCAATTATTCAACCGAATTTAAATCAATTAGCATGCTCGCGTTTAAATCAAATAACATGCTCGTAACATATAAATCAATTTCATGTATACACATAAAATCATACAAGAACGAACATACATATTTAATTTAAACGTATACGAATCAAGAAAAATGAATCGTGAGTTTACCTCTTGAAGTGTGAGGTAGGAACACTAAGCAAAACGAGATTGCTACGGAAACCAATCCGTACAATCCGGGGCAGCAGCGGTGGAGCGGCAGCAGCGGCGTGACGGCCACGGCGGCGCGTGAAACTCACCCGCGGTCTTCGGGCGGCGCGTGGGGTTGCGTGCGGCTTCGGCTCGTGTGCTGCTCCTCGATTCTTCGATCTTCGATCTTCCTCCTCTCGGATTTCACCTCGAATACTTCGATCTACTAAACACGGGGCACTAGACACGTAATAGTTAGAAATAACGGAAGAAAAGAAACAGGGAAACGAGTACCGAAAGGGATCGGCCAACGAATGGCCGATTCCGGCGACTTTCCGGCGACGGCGCGGTGGTTGAGTGGAGACGGCCGAGCGAGAGCGAGAGAGAGAGCGGCTAGGGTTAGGGTTTTGTGTGTGTGTGTATAAGACATATAAATCTTGTATTTATAATGTCTTGCATAAAACCCTAGCGGGCTTAAGTTGGACCGGGCCCAACAACTTAAGTTCGTTAGTACTTTTACTTGCTCGTCTCTCTCAATTCAATGACCGAAAAATTGCAACGATTATATTTTCGGAATCATTATATAGTCCTCGTCATTACGAGTGCCAACTCTCAATTTCCAACTTTCCAAAAGTGGAAACCCTAGTTCAGTGCACTTTCTAAATTTGGAAACTTCCCGATTTAGAAAGTCCACTACAATGTTCGCCTATTCTTTTCCTATTCTTATTCTCATTCATAATTCCAAATTACGAATGTTGGACCCAATCATATTGACTTCCAATCATGCAAAGATAAACATATTTTACCTTTGACCGTTTATTATAAGATCTCATGTGCACCAGCAGTGTGACCCTCGATGGTTTAGGTGTAAGATAGCCGTGAGCCCACAACCCTTTGTGGTCAAAACGCGTCCCTTAGAGTTAGGATTAAGATGAAGCTCGTTTCACCTTAATCACCCAACGAATCAAGATTGGCGTCTATCAACTACTCGTCATGATTCCCTAGATACAAATGAAGTGCCTGCAAGAACCTTCAGATATAGTTAACGTACAGTACGGTCCCTTCGATACATATGTCCCGATTGAACTAGAGGCATTGGTTCGTCGAGACCTCTTTATATGTTCAATGACCGTGCGATACATATGTCCCGATTGAACTAGAGTGTTGTAATCGTTACGTGCATGACTTAGAGAATCGAATTCTCTAATCATCACTTAGTCAGCTCTGGCCAGAGACTTAGAATGATTACAATCTTTCGGAACACACAGGACATCCAAGACTATTCTAGCGATCGAATCCCCGACTACAATGCACAGACCTCCCACTAGATTTCAGACTGCACGAACACTGGCCCTTGGGATGGTCCACGGTGGAACTCAGGGAGAGGTCACGATACAGCTGGTCCTCTAGTGAAGTCACGGTGATGTCTAGGTCATAAGGACTAATGGTGTACAACTATACCATAGATATATCTACTCGATTATTGGGAACCACTTAGAGATTTCTAGGGTGAGGGAGTTCAGTGAACTCGTCAACTTACGAGCACCCACTTATGCATGCCGATATCACAATACCGTTTACTGATGAGATGCAGTACACATACACTAAGTGCTAGTCTCTTAATGTGAAAGGCCGATATCCTCATTGGTGGCGTAACCCTTCGACTAGGAACACGTTTAACAGTTATAATACTTAAGTAAATATCTCACGATCCTAACGATCAATTACTAGTACTTGTAATAACTGTAATGACTATATCTATGCATGTGACAAAGGGACAAAGATATAGAATGCCAAGGTCTTTTATCATTAATACGAATGAATGTTCGTTTATTACAATATTAAATACGAAAGACCACAGCCACATGTTGGCTTGTTGGTCACATACTCTAACATTTTCTCTGTAGTCAATAGTGTTCAAATTTATGAGCAAATCTCGTTTTTCTCCACAATTACCTCTGTCTAATATGCCGGCGAAGATGAAGTCAGGTTCGTAGAGTCGTTGATTTAAGGAATTTCATATTTAATCCTAATTATTCATGAGTATCTGTTTCGGAATACCAAGGTATTTTGTAATTGTACCCACAAATATATGGTTATGTGAGCTAAAATTCCTCTTTTATTTATTTATGTTGATATTTGTTTCTTTCTATTTGATTTTGAAAAAAAATATGTTGAGATATGTAACCTTATATTTTGCTATTTATTTGTGCGCTTCTTCTATTTGATTTGATAATGTTCTTACTTCTATTGTAATTCCATTTACTAATTGAATTAATCTTCAGACCATAAATATTGGGATTATGTTGTTAAAAAAAGTCTTTATCAATTCTGTAATTACATGATATGCATTGCATGATAGACAGTGGATGCTATATAAACAAACTTGTTCCCTTTAGATATTTTATTGCAGGATTAAAGCATAACATATTACTACTTCTTGAAAAAAGTTCAATAATTTTAATTGGTGATGAAGGGAGTATTAATATTCAGAGTAAGCTATTCATAACTATTACATATTCTTACCGTTTTATCAGTTTCATATTCTTCTAATTTCAAGTTATTGTCATTCTTGTTTTCTATAATGAATGTATCTCCATATTTAATTCAATAATATTTTGTTGTTATGAATTCAATTCTTCGCTTTTCAAATATGATTGAGCTGGTGCTTTGATAGACTTAGAGAGGTTAATTTTTTCATAAGCTACACTACTACTGAAGTATTGGTACGATTAAATTTTTTTTTTCTCCTTAAATTCTATCATCATTTCAGCGAATTATGATTGCACATACATGTATTTTCGGTTACACTTTCTTTTTCTTTTTATTATACCTCTTATTGCATCAACGATTGGCAGGTACTGCCAAGTTCTATGAAAAAAGTTGTTGGAGCTGGTTACGGTAATATTGTACAACCCTCATCTTTATTTACTTATAATATATTGTTTCTAGAACATATTTGCTCATATATGACTATATGTTTTAATAATTAAGTAGTAGTGTATGCTGCACCTAGTTTTCAAGATAAGAAATAGACAGATGAATTTATCAATGATTTGGAGGTATTAGATAGCTTGAGCAATTATATGTTTCTTTTTGTAATCCAAACTTATATGTGGGAAATACAGCCTCATGCAAGAAATATGATGTTGATGATGATAAGGTCTCCTTGATCAATGAAAACATAGTGATTTATTTGAGAATTGATACGAAAAAAGTTAAAGAATTAACTTTATAGTTTTTTTAGGTTAATGTTAATACAAACCTTAGAATAAGGGGTTAATGTATTTTACAATCATTCATAAATAATTGCTTGTATTGCATGATTAGACGAAGATTTATTTCAATCCATTTTACATTTTATTGGTGGGACAGTTGTTTAGCCATAAAAAAATTGTATTAGTCTTCTATTTAGTATATCAAATGTCTTTTTTGTTTGAACAAACTAATTTCTTATTTGTTTTTCTCAATAGGTTATTGTATGTGAAGAAGGTGAAGAATTTTGAGCATTTTGAACTTCAAGTTTCAGGGCAAATAAGTTTTCGAATTTTGATGTTTGTGATGGATTAGATATTGACTTCGTAGATGATTGGTATTTTGAACCTAACTTTAGATAGCATTTTTTGTTGTTTTGTAAAATGTGGAACGCCTCCATTGTACTCATGCACTATGATTAGAGTGACAAAAAGAATATTTTTATTCTTTAAGTTAAAATATGTTGAGTTATATCTTTGCAGTGATTGATTGTATTTTCACAATGGAAAATAAAGTATCATAAATTGAATTAGTCAAAAAAAAAAAAAAAAAAAAAACTAGTATTAATATGACACAGAAAAGAGTAACAAAGACATATTCCTAGTGTCACTATAACACCTTTTGAGACGGTTTACGGCGTCATATATAACTTCTGCTGAAGTAGTTTGCAACAACTAACGTGACGGGAATAAGTGTCACGACAACAGACCTTTGGAGATAACCGCAGCCGTCCTAGCAACACCACTATGATGGCGCGTTGGGCGTCACGATAACATATTATGACGCCCACCTACGTGACGCTGTTTACTAGCGTCACAATCCAACAAGGGTCTCAATAGCCTCTTCTAGTGACATTTTGCGGCGTAACTAAAAGCTATTTTTCTAGTAGTGCGCAGATAAATTATTAAATCATACCTTTCATAATTCATTATTGATAGAAAATCAATGATGGATTACATATATACATATATATATATGTACTAGGACATGAATACGCATCAACAAACATGCACACAAATGCTCGCACAAAACATCATGCACAAACATACACGTACAAAACAATGTACTAAAGTCCTTGCGCAAAAATTCTAATGAGAATACAAATAACAATACTGGTACATGAATACGCATCAATAAACATGCATAATAGCCCCTGCACAAAACAACATCCACAAACATACAAGTACAAAACAAAGAAGAAAAACACTCGCGCAAAAGCGCATGCGCAAACACGCGCATGAAAATACGAGCTATAATACTAGGACATGCATACGCATCAACAAACATTCACAAACAACTTGCACAAAACATCATGCACAAACATACTATACGAGTTACAATAGTAGGACATGTATACACATCAACAAACATGCCCAAAAACACTCACATAAAACAACATGCACAAACATTCACTACAAAACAATGCAGCGAAGTAGTCACGTGAAAGTGCATGCGTAAAAACGCTAATGAAAACACGAACTACAATACTACGACATGAATAAGAATCAACTAACATGCACAAAAAAACTCGCACAAAACAACATGCACAAACATATTAGTACAAAACAAAGCACAAAAGTCCACGCGCAAAATTGCATGAGAAAAAACGCTAATGAAAACACAAATCACAATACTAGGACATTGATACGAACCCCGTATAACTTGTTACGAGACCCAATAGCTTACGCGGAAGCAAGATCGAAGACATCAAAAAACAAAGGATTCAAGTTGGCGGAAGCAAGGAATAATGACCCCATAGCTATAAAGAGCTAGAAACCATTATTATCAATGTGGAATATTGACCCCGTGGTAATAAAGAACCAGAAACCAATATTATGTCGCTGAGAAAATTACAAGAATCCACTTGTAAAATCCCAAAATTTGCTGTAGAACAGCGATGAGAATTAAATCTCACTATACTCAAATATTCATTAAAATTCGTCCATTAAAATAAGCCAAATTGGTAACCTATTTATAAGGTCTAAAAAGACTCATTTTTCACAAGGAAAATGACTCATACCTAAACTATAATAAGGAAATAAATAAATAAGAAAATACTAACCATTAAAGAACTCTAAAATAATAAAAACATAATAAATCCTAAAATAAAAGCGGAATAAATTAATTAAATAACTTGGTCTTCAAGTCGGTTTCTCGATCACCCTTCTAATCTCGCGTACACAATTAGCTATGCACGTGCATTAACTTCATACTCAATTACTTCACTATTACACGTCGAATCTCTCTTCGCTTAAAAATGAAAGTTTTATAACTTCCAGTTGGGTTTCCATAGCAATTTGAATCACTTAAAGTGGACGTCATATGAGAGAGTTATAACCCAAATGGTAAAACAGCCAGACATAGGCGAGAATCTCGAATGCATGGTATTCGACTTGTCCAACAAATTATTTTCTTTCTTTTCTTCCAATTCCTCAACAATGACTCTTCAAAGGCCTTCTACCATAGCAATTCCAACACGAACGGCTCCATTAATCTCACTCGCTTTTTCTTCTTCCAATTCTTCATCTTTGAGCTTGCTCGGATCGATCATACTCCCTCTCTATAAAATGATTCGCCCTCAAATCTGGAAAAGTATAACAAAGAGTATAAACAAAATCGATCTCATGATCAATCTCTCTATTCGGTAGTAAACTTACACATCTCCGCACCGCATTGCAGAACACACCATCTTGCAGCCATTGAGTAGTTCGAAATCCCAATGCGTTCAACCTCTGTATAGAGAATGATGGAAGCATCTCTCTAGGCACCGCCATCTCATCAACATTCACACTGAGAGTATGCACTTTGGTCAGCTCGGCATTAACTTCGATGCATGGATGGATCATATCAGACATGAATACGCATCAACCAACATGCACAAAACCCCTTGCACAAAACTACATGCACAAACATAGAGGTACAAAACAATGAAGAAAAGCACTTGAGGAAAACCACTAATGAAAATACGAGCTACAATACTAGAACATGCATACGCATCAACAAACTTGGACAAAAAAACTCGCACAAAACGACATGGACAAATATACGAATACAAAGTTACGCACGAAAGCACTCATGTAATACTGCATGCGCAAAAATGCTAATGAAAATATGAGCTACAATACTAGGACATGTATACGCATCAACAAACATGCACAAAACAACGTGCAGAAACATTCATGTACAAAACAAAACAATGCAGAGAAGCACTCACGCCAAAGTGTTGTCGCTAAACGCTAATGAAAACACGAACTAGAATAGTAGGACATCAATAGCCATCAACAAACATGCACAAAAAAACTCGCACAGAACAAAATGCATAAAAACACTCGAACAAAACAACATGCACTAACATGCACTAACATACACGTACAAAACAAGGCACAATAGTCGTAACACAAAAGTGTAAGCACAAAAACGCTAATGAAACACGAATCAAAATACTATAACATGAATACACATGAACACACATGCACAAATACCCTCGCACAAAATAACATGCACAAACATACATATACAAAGTTACGCAGAAGAGCACTCGCGCAAAAGTGCATCCGCAAAAACGCTGATGAAAATATGAGCTACAATACTAGGACATGCATACGCATCAAGAAACATGCACAAAAAAACTCGCACCATACGCATCAAGAAACATGCACAAAAACACTAGCACAAAAACACTAGCACAAGAAGAACTTGTGTCGAAGAAGATGAGGCTTCCGGAGTGTGCAGCAATTGTAGACCTCAATGAGCAAAGTAGTGCGATCCTTGCAAATAAAATTCCACCGAAGCTTAGAGATCCGAGGAGTTGTACCATTCCATGCACAATAGGTACTAGGTATTTTGGGCGGGCGTTGTGTGATCAAGGGGCGAGCGTAAATTTAATGCCTTTATCAATTTATGAGAAATTGAATTTAGGAGAAATTAAGCCCACTTCCGTGACCTTGCAGCTATCCGATAGATCTTTTACTCACCCTTTAGGTATAGTGGAGGATGTATTGGTCAAGGTAGATAAGTTTATACTCCCGGCCGATTTTCTAGTACTAGACATAGAGGAAGATGAAAATATTCCCCTTATCTTAGGACTCCCCTTCTTAGCGATCGGTAGGTCAATTATTGATGTAGAAAAAAAAGGGCTAAGAATGAGTGTGGGGGAAGAAACAGTTATCTTCAAGGTGTACCGGGTGGATGAAAAGCCTACTACGGCTAATGGGTGTTATGTACTTGACGAGGTAAGTGATTCTAAACTTTTTCCTGTTAAATTACACGATTTAAATTTTTTGTGGATACTAATGTGCATGTAGGAGAACAAAAGAAAAAGGTTGAGTTGGTTACAATACCTACTCAAAACACCGTGATAAAAGACGATGTTGGCACGCCTCATGACATCAAGAAGAATAAATTCAAGGGCATTCCTAAGCGAACCAATCGAAAGAAGAATCGGATCAACCCATTTATTCAAGACTTTCTCCAAAAGTAAGTAAGGAGATGGGTTCAAAAGCTAAGGGGTTGAAGAGCAAGAACAAAGTCTGGCTGAAGACTGTAAACTTAGCGCTTCTCGGGAGGCAACCCGAGATTTTCATTTTTATTTATTTATTTAGTTTTTTCTTGTTTTATTTTATATATTTATTTTATAAGAATGCAAGCTAACAATTTAAGCATATTTTTTTTTATTATTTTTTATTTTTTTTTCAGGAGTAAAAGTGCAATTTGGAGTACCACACGGCCGTCCCAAAACAAAGCCAAAATCTCATACGGCCGTGTGGAAATCGGAAAAAGCTACTGCCCAATTTCGGCCGTGCGAACCTCAACTGAAGCATAATAAAGGCAAGGGTGGAAGCGCAGCCCGGACATGGCCAAAACGGCTTATTCAGGTGTATTCTATCCTTAAACTTCGTGCTTATTACATTGAGGGCAATGTAAATTTTAAGTTTGGGGGTGGATAATCACTTGCTTTTATGTGCTTTAATTTTTTAGTTTGCATGCCTTAGGATTTTTTTTTATTTTTGTTATTTTAGTTTATTTATTGCTTTCGAAAATAAAAAAAAAATGAGTTGAGATAAATGCTTCGATGAATCATGATGATGAAAGATGGTTGATGTTTAATGATGAAATTGCTTGCTTTATCTTGATTGTGATTGAATTTTGGTGAGCTTTTGATTCAAAGTGTCGTAGGAAGGAGTCATTGTTAGGAATCACGAATTATGCCTTGCTTTGGTTGAAAGTTTTGTGTTTTAAAACGTGGAATTAATTTATGCTATATCATATGCTATTCGGTTTTAGAACTTGCCTTAGGAATTTACAAAAGTGAAATATTAAATTGTTGAGCAATTTGGGAAGTAATTTGGGCCATCCTTGAACCGTTTGAGCCTTTCAAGCCTACCTTTAAATTTTTATCATTCGAACCTTGATTGAGCCTTGGAGAAACGGTGATCTTTCTTTTAGCCAATGTGTTTAAGGTAGAATAAATGGCGATTCTTGAAAAATTACCCTTTGGAGTTCGGTTGGAAAATTTTATAAGGTCCTTCTTCTTCCTCTACAAAAAAAAAAGAAGAGAAAAAAAAAAGAGAAAGAAGAAGAAGAGACTAGAAGGGAGATGAAAGGACTAGTTGTTGAATTTTTGTTTGAAAGCTCGATCCATTGTCTTAAGAGCAAAAGTGGAGACTTTTGAACTCTTAAAAATCGAGTTTATTAAAAGTCCTTGGAGGTGAATTCATTGTTTCAAACGCTTATCTTTCAAAATTTGGCGTAATCACCTCAATTCAAGAAGCATAGCCACCTATACCCATATCTCCTACCTCGAACCAAAAAGCCCAACATTTGAAAGTCAAAAAGTCCCAATGATCCCAATAGCTCAATTATTTGATACTAGCCGAGTAAAGAAATTTCGTGTGTCTTTGGAGTTGAATATTATTATGTAAGTATAAATTTTCTCCATTTTTAATGTACAAATATGGGATATTTGAAGCGATAGCATGGTTTGTGGTTTTTAGCAATGGTGAGTGAATACGTATCTTTGAATTACTAGCTTGTAAATTTTTGAGAATTGTTATGATAATTGCAAGTTCTGAAAAATGAAAGTTGACCATTAATCTATGTGATGAGAGGCAGTTGTTGAGAGTGTTGCTGTGAAAGTTGCTAGTTTTTGCTTGAGGACAAACAAAAGATCAAGTTTGGGGGTGTGTTAAGTATATATTTTTACACTTTATTGTATCTTTTTATTTGACCTTAAATATGGACGGCCGTGCCAACAGCAGAACTGGGGCAGAAGGTTTCGGCGATTCTCGCGCGGCCGTGTGAGATTTTAACTGATTTTCGCGCGGCCGTGCCAAAACACGCTGGAGACAATTTTGGACTTTTAAACACACAAGGAAACCTAGAATCATCTAACAAGTTGGGACATCTATTTAAGCCCAAACCAAGCACGAATCAAAGGACTTTTGACACAACCTTGGAGCGAGAGGAGCGAGAGAACGAAGAATTGATAAATCTTCATCACAAGTCTTCTTTTATCTATCTTTTCTTAATCTATATCTTTTTATATTTTTATTATGTTTTTCGTAGAGAACATGAGTAGCTATGTTTTTAATCTAGGATTTTGTTGGAACCCTATGTGGGGATGGTGAACCCGTTTTCTTGAGATTATGCAATTATGATTTTATGATTATTTCTTCTACTTGTTATGATTGTTAGTGCATGAACTTGATAAATTTATGTGTTTTATCTGTGATTATTGGGATTGACTCGACAAAGCTATTTTGATAATTAGACGGTAAGTAGAAGAACCTTCGAGTAGTTTTCACCGGATGAGTGTGTCAATTGCATGTGGTGTCGTAGACATACAGATACCACCTTTATTCATAATTTGTTTGCATAGACATATAGTGAACCGTTTATGAATAATAGACTCATAATACACGCGACAGCGGGTTATGAGTAAATTAGTGTCTTGGGTTAATAATCATGAATCATATATTTCATAATTGAGGGGTTTTGGGTGAGCAATTCTTGCATAGGGGGAAGATAAAATCCTAGGTCCGTTTTTATTGATATTTTCTCGTGTTTATTTGCTTTCTTAATTAGTTTAATTGTTTAATTGATTTAAATTGACAAACTTGCGTAGGCTGGATTAAAATCATAATTGTTAGAATTTGGTACTTAGGATTAGGTAATTTGCGTATTCCCTATGGGATCAACATCCGACTCTCACGAGTCCACTTTACTACTTGTTTGCGATACGTGCACTTGCGTGTTGGTATTTAGCACCCAACAGTAGGTGACCAACAAGCCAACATGTGGCTGTGGTCTTTCGTATTTATTATTGTAATAAACGAACCTTTATTCATATTAATTATAAAACAACTTGGAATTCTATATCTTTGTCCCTTTGTCACAAGCATAGATATAGTCCTTACAGTTATTATGAGTACGAGTAAATGATCGTTAGGATCGTGAGATATTTACTTTCGTATTATAACTGTTAAATGTGCTCCTAGTCGAAGGGTTACGCCACCAATGAGGATATCGGCCTTTCCCATTAAGAGACTAGCACTTAGTGTATGTGTACTGCATCTCATCAGTAAACGATATTGTGATATCGGCATACATAAGTGGGTGCTCGTAAGTTGACGAGTTCACTGAACTCTCTCACCCTAGAAATCTATAAGTGGTTCCCAATAATCGAGTAGAGATATCTATGGTATAGTTGTACACCATTAGTCCTTATGACCTAGACATCACCGAGACTTCACTAGAGGACCAGCTGTATCGTGACCTGTCCCTGAGTTCCACCGAGGACCATCCCAAGGGCCAGTGTTCGTGCAGTCCGAAATCTAGTGGGAGGTATGTGCATTGTAGTCGGGGATTCGATCGCTAGAATAATCTTGGATGTCTTGTGTGTTCTGATAGTTTCTAATCATTCTAAGTCTCTGGCCAAAGCTGACTAAGTGATGATTAGAGAATTCGATTCTCTAAGTCATGCACGTAATGATTACAACACTTAGAACGATCGCACCGTCATTGAACAAATAAAGAGGTCTCGACGAACCAATGCCTCTAGTTCAATCGGGACATATGTATGGAAGGGACCGTACTGTACGTTAACTATATTTGAAGGTTCTTGCAGGCACTTCATTTGTATCTAGGGAATCATGACGCGTAGTTGCTAGACGCCAATCTTGATTCGTTGGGCGATTAAAGTGAAACGAGCTTCATCTTAATCATAACTCTAAGGGAGGAGTTTTGATCACAAATGGTTGTGGGTCCCCGGCTAGCTTACACCTGAACCATCGAGGGTCACACTGCTCGTGCACATGAGATCTTTGAATAAACGGTCAGAGATAAAGTGGTTTATCTTTGCATGATTGGAAGTCAATTTGATTGGGTCCAACATTCGTAATTTGGAATTATGAATGAGAATAAGAAAAGGAAAAGAATAGACGAACATTGTAGTGGACTTTCTAAGTCGGGAAGTTTCCAAATTTAGAAAGTGCACTGAACTAGGGTTTCTACTTTTGGAAAGTTGGGAATTGAGAGTTGGCACTCGTAATGACGAGGACTTTATAATGATTCCGAAAATGTAATCGTTACAATTTTCCGATCATTGAAATGAGAGAGACGAGCAAGTAAAAGTACTAACGAACTTAAGCTGTTGAGCCCAGTCCAACTTAAGCCCTCTAGGGTTTTATGCAAGGCACTATATATACTTGATTTATAGGCATTGCACAAAAAAAAAAACAAGACCTAACCCTAACCCTAGCCGCTCCCTCTCTCGATCGGCCACCCTCTCCCGCGGCCACCACCGCCGCCGTCGCCGCTATCTCGCCGGAATCGGCCATCCCTTGGCCGATCCAAGTTGGTAGTTCTTTTCTCTTTTCGTTTCTTCCGTTTTATTCTAACTACTTCGTGTCTAGTGCCAAGTTTTTGTAGATCGAAGTATACGAGGTGAAATCCGAGAGGAGGAAGATCGAAGAATCAAGAGCAGCCCTCGAGCCGACGACGCACGCAACCCCACGCGCCGCCCCGAAGACCCCGCGTGAGATACACGCGCCGCCGTGCCCGTCTCGCCGCTGCTGCCGCTGCACCGCTGCTGCCCCGGATTGTACGGATTGGTTTCCATAGCAATCTCGACTTGCTTAGCGCTCCTACCTCACGCTTCAAGAGGTAAACACACGAATTTCATGTTCTTGATTCGTTTACGTTTAAACAATATATTCATGTTCGTTATCGTATGATTTTATGTGATTACGTGAAATCGTTTTAATTGTTGCGAGCATGTTATTTGGTTTAAACGCGAGCATGCTAATTGATTTAAATTCGGTTAAATTATTTAGCATGTATGTTGTTTTAAATTTCGCTGGAAGCGCAAAGGTACGCAATTAATTGTTTCAATTTGTCGGGCATGTGTTTATGTGTTTATGTGTTTTAAAATCGTTTAAATCACATAAAATTTTGTTTTCCGCTGCGTACACGTGCCCGATTCCCAACAGTGGTATCAGAGCTCGTTGCGCAATTGATTGCGTTCGTTTTAATATGCTATGATTTTATGCATGTTCGATTTATTAAAGTAGTGATTGTTGTATTATGTAATTGGGAGTTTTCGTAAGTTTAAAATATTTTTGAAATATTGTTTAGAATTTTTTCCAGCTTTAAAATTGTTTAAAATTGGAAAAACGGATCTGAAATTATTTTAAAACGTCGGTTTTTAAATTGTTCGGATCGAACCGGTTGGACCGGCCGGTTCGATGGTTGTGCACGTTACAGTTGACCGAATCCAAGTGGATTCGGGTTGGTCAGACCGGTTCTCGGTCCGACTGACCCGGCCCACTGATTTGGGTCAACTGGACCGGGCAGAACCGGACCGCTTCGGTCCGAACCGGTCAGACCGGTAAGGCCGAACCGGTTCACTGGAAAAAAAAATAAAAAAATTATTTCAGATTTCTATAATTAAACTTAAAACAAATTGATTTTAATTTTCGGAAAATTATTTTCAATTAATCCCAATTAGATAATCGAGTCAACAATCATCTATTTTAGTAAATAGGTGTTAGATTAATTAATTAATTTAAATTGTTAAATTGATTTCAATTAATAGAACACATATATAATATTGATTATAGTTCAACTTAATTATTAGTACCTCAACATTATTTTATTGATTTATGCTAGTTGAGGTTCTATAATTATTTTGAAAAACCTGATAATTAATTAATGTAATTAATTATGTAGTTAGGTCGTATGTTCCTCTTAGGACAATATGCGTTTCCATATACCTTTAGAGAACATAGATGTAGGAATCACATAGACCAATCCGAACCTTCTGATGAGATAAAACTTTTAATAAAACCCTTCATTCTTAATCTAATTAAGAATCATTTCAAGCTATAAAGAAAAACACAATCTGTTGAGTTATTTCCTTCCTTCTGCCAACGGTTGGATTCTGTGTAGCCCTTTACTGTAGTGCAGTAAGCCGTGTTAGCGGGGAATGCTATGGTAGAGTAAGCTGTAGTTCAATTGACATAGCGATGAAGGTATCCATAGAAAAGGGTTATGTTGGATTAACGTGGTCGGCTAGATTAACTAGGGACTGCATTAGTTTGGCATAATCAAGTTCTATGAGCATCTTTGATTGGTAGGTCAGACTTGACACACGACGATTTTGATATTTGCGAGATTAACTTAGGTCATTATCAAGTGTGAGGAAAATTAATTTAGGGTCATATTGTGGATATGATTGATGGTGATCTACCTTTGGGAAAATATAATCGGGCTAGATTAACTACGGGTTATATTTGTCTATTAGACCTAAAGCCCATTAAGAAAAATCAGTTTTCTCGTTTGCCTACTAGAGGGAAGTGGAACTCAATAAAATTAGTGGGAGAACAATTAAATAACATAAGTCCAAACATTTAATTGTAACAATCATTTAACGCGAATCTCTAATAATCCTCTTCTGTATACCTCTCAGATAATCATGTCTTAGAATCCCATAATGTCAATCCTCGACAATAAACTCAATGGCCCAAATTACCTAGATTGGTTGCGTAGTCTTAAGCTTGTGCTAACCGTTGAGGGGCGTCTCTATGTTTTAAACGAGAGACTTCCCGCCACTATACCTGCCACAGCGACTGATGCTGAAAAGAAAACTTATGAGGCATGGAAGAAATATGATACACATGCTAGGTGCTATATGATAGCCGCCATGGAGCCCGCGCTTGCGAGGAAATGTGAGTCTCACATGCATGCTTTCGATATAAAGGCTCACCTCGATAGCATGTATAGTGAGAATATTAGGGCATCGAGGTACGCTGCTACAAAGGAGTTGATCACGGCGAGACTGCGCGAAGGGACTTCGGTCCACGAGCACTGTCTCAAAATGATCACTCTCCTTGAAAAGCTAGTGAATCTCGATGTCACCCTCCCGGCCGAGCTCTCGTTTGATCCTGTTGTCTCTTCCTAGTTCCTATGAATCGTTCATAGTGAACTTCAACATGAAAAAACTAGATCCTCCCTTGGATGAGTTAATGAACATGTTAGTCAGCTTCGAGTCCACCATTAAGAAAGAGAAGTCTGTTCTCATTGCTGCTACTTCTGGAAAGAAGAGTTATTCCTTAAAGAAGAGAAAGGAAAGAGTTCCCTTCCCAAACAACAAGTTTGAAGTGGGTGAAGGTAGTGGGGGCCCCAAGGCAAAGGTTGGCAAGCAAGTTGATGATGCTTGCCGTCACTGTGGAAAGAAAGGACATTGGCGCCGCAACTGCAAGGCTTACCTCAAGCTGAAAAGTTCTGAAAAGGGTACGTATTTCATTGACGTAAATTTGTCTGTCAACTCTTTTTCTTGGGTATTGGATACAGGCTGTGTCTCACATTTGTGCAATGATTTGCAGCTAATGACAAGAAGTCGAAAGCTTAGAGAAGGTGAGACCTACCTAAGGATGGGGAATGGAGCAAGAGTTGCTGCTGAAGCCATTGGCACAATTTACTTAAATGTTTTGGATTCTAGTTTTCCTATTGTTTTGAACAATTGTTTATTTGTTCCGTCCCTCATTAGAAACCTTATTTCTATTCATGTATTAGATACTGAAGGTTTTACTTTTGTTTTTGGAAATTCGATTTGCATTATACAAAAGAATGAGAATTCGATTTGCAAAGGACGACTATTAAACAACTTGTATGAACTAAATCCAAATGAAATACCTATTAATGTTATATCAGCAAAACGTAACGAGATAGATCAAAACCCCGCACAACTTTGGCACGCTAGATTAGGTCATGTCTCTTTAAGAAGGATGAACGATTTTGTTAGTGAAGGATTGTTCTCTTTGGAGGACATAAAATCACTACAAACTTGTGAATCTTGCCTTAAAGGGAAAATGACCAAGTCACCCTACAAAGGGAGAATGGAACGAGCCGATGGTGTTTTGGATTTGATCCATACAGACGTATGTGGTCCACTAAGTGTTAGTGCGAAAGGTGGATACAACTACTTTGCTACCTTTACCGACGATTATTCTAGGTAGGGGTATGTGTATTTGATGAAGTACAAGTCTGAGAGATTTGAAAGGTTCAAAGACTTTAGACACGAAGTAGAGAAGAACCTCAGACGAAGTATTAAGAAGCTGCGATCTGATCGTGGTGGAGAATACTTGAGCATCGAGTTCATTGACTGTCTAAAAGAGAATGGGATACAATCCCAATGGACTCCACCGGGAGCTCCTCAACTTAATGGAGTCTCCGAACGTCGGAATCGAACTTTATTGGATATGGTTCGATCAATGATGGGGTTCACGAACTTACCGACATACTTGTGGGGTCATGCACTTCTTACTGCCGCCTATTTGCTGAATAGAGTTAACACCAAAGCAGTTAGTGTTAGAGTAGGTGACCAACAAGCCAACTTGTGGTTGTGGTCTTTCTCTTTTCCTTGTAATAAAACAATCTTTTTTCGTTCGTAATAATAAAATATCTTATTTGGCATTCTATATCTGTTATCCCATGCAAGCAGCATAGATATAGTCCTAACGAGTTACTCTATTATTGTGAGTTGATCTAGTAGAATCGTGAGATAACTCAGCAATGTAATGTAACTGTTAAACCTTGTTCCTAGTCGATGGGTTACGCCAATAATGAGGATACCGGCCTTTCCCTTTTGAGACTAGCACTTAGTGTATGCGTGCTGCGTCTCATCAGTCCTCGGTGTTGTGACATCGGCATACTTGAGTGGGTGCTCATACTGGATGAGTTCACTGAACTCCCTCGCCCTAGAAATCTATAAGTGGTTCTCATTCATCGAGTAATAGGTTTCTAAGATATAGTTGTACACCATTAGTCCTTAAGACCCAGACATCACCGTGACTTCACTAGAGGACCGATTGTATCGTGACCTGTCCCTGAGTCCCACCGCGGACCGCTCCAAGGGCCAACGTTCGTGCAATCCGAAATCTAGTGTGAAGTCTGTGCATTGTAGTAGGGGATTCGAGCGCTTGAGTAGTCATGGATGTCCTGTGTGTTCTGACGGTTTATAATCCATGGAATCTCTGGCCAGAGTTGATAGTGGGGTGATTAGGGAAATGTGTTTCCCTAAGTCGCACACGAACGGATTTATAATACCTAGAACGTTCGCACGGTTATTGAACTTTATAAGAGGTCTCGGTGAACCAATGCCTCTAGTTCAATCGGGACATGTGCTACGAAGGGATCGTACTGTACGCTAACTATATCATAAGGTTCTTGCAGGCACTTCATTTGTATCTAGGGAATCATGATGCGTAGTTGCTAGACGCCAATCTTGATTCGTTGGGCACCGATTTGATCGGGATTAGGTAAAATGAGTTTTACTCTAATCAGGACTCTTGGGAGGAGTTCGTATAAGAACAATGTGTTGTTCGAATCACAAAGAGTTGTGAGCCCACGGCTAGCATACACCTGAACCATTGAGGGTCACACTTCTCGTGTAACATGGATCCTTGATAACAATGAGCATAGATTAATATGTTAATCTTTGCAAGGTTGGAGGTCAATATGATTGAGTCCAAGATTCGTGATTGTGGATTACGAGTCGGAATAAACGTAGAGAAAGAGATATGCGGAATTTAGTGAACTTTCTAAGTTAGGAAGTTTCCCGATTTAGCAAGTCCACTGAAGTGGAAGTTTCCAATTTTGGAAATTCGAAATTTCGAAGAGGCACTCGTATCGACGAGGACTTTGAGCTCGTCACAAATATAATTTTGTTATAATTTTGTGGACGATCGTTTATTAGAAACGAGGCAGACGAGGGAATGGACTTAATGCATCAGTGGCTCAAGCCCAATGACTTAAGCCCACTAGGGTTAAAACCCTAAGTATAAATAGACCTCAAAAGGAGTTTTGAGATCAGATTTTTTGAGCACCAAAACCCTAGCCGCTCAGCCCCCCCCTCTCGGCTGCTGCATCTCCGCCGCGCCACCGCCTTTCGCCGCCGGAATTCGCCGTTTTTTCCTCTCCTTTCTCTATCGTATTCCCTTTGTTATCTAACCCCTTTGTATCTAGTGCTACAGTAGGGGGAGATCCGTTTATTCGAGGTGAAACCTAATTGGAGAGGAGTTGCTGCCCCGACGGAATCGCCGCATCGCCGCTGCACCGCCGCACGCGCCGCCGCCGTCGTCACGCACGCGCCGCCGTCGCCACACCTTCGGTCCAGCTGCCGTTTGGTGGTGTTCCTGCAGCCCCTAGGAGTGGTATATAGCAGCTTGTACGTGACTCGTTCTAGGATTTCGATTCGTCGAAATCGCACGCTACAAGAGGTAAATGAATCAAAACTTTCGTAAATTAATTCGAGCATGTTTGTATGAATTATAATTTATGAGCATGAGTAATACGTGATTACATGTTTCGATTTTGTGAAATGAAGTATAAGCATGTTTCGTGATTTTCGGTTTTACGTATTTTTCAATTAAATCGAAAATTACCATATGTATGGCGGAAGCGTTAAGGTACGTTGACTATGTGATTAGTTTATGCATGTAATCGAAATTAGTTCGATCTAAAATTTTTAAATTCCGCTGCGTATACATGCACGATCCCCAACAGTGGTATCAGAGCCACGGGTAAATCGTTTATTTGTCAACGTGTTTATCGTTTTCGAAAGCATGCTTCGATTTGTTGAATTGTTGAATTTTTGGTGTTATCAAATTGGGTGGTTTAATATTAATTAAATATTTTGAATATTTCAGAAAATATAAAAATTTTTAATTTTTGAAAAAAAAAAACGTTTTTGCTGCTGTTTTTCCCCAGCTGACCGAACCGGTCCGGTCGAACCGGTCCGACCGGTCCGGTCAGCACAAACAAAAAAAAAAAAAAAAAAATTTATTTGATTTTCTGAGAATTAATATTAAAATTAATTGATTTTTAATTTTTGAAATTATTTATCAATTAAACCCAATTAGATAATTGATCCATTAATTTAATTTGAATTCAAAGAATAGTGTTGGATTAATTATTTAATTTAATCGTTAAATTAGTTTAATTAATGGAACACAAATTGGATGGCAAATAATTAATGGACTTCATTCTTATTTGAATGATTTATGAATGAAGGGAGTCCGTTAATTATTTTTGCAATTAATCGTATTAATTAATTAATTCATGAGATGAATAATTGTGATTAAGTACGATGATGATCGTATGTCTCTCTTAGGATCAATATGCGTTTCCACATACCTAGAGAACATAGTTGTAGGAATCACAAACGATCATAACCTAAAACTTCCGATGAGCTAATAAGATTTAATAAATAAAATCCCTCATTCTTAATTAAGAATAATTATCAAGCTATAAAGAAAAACCAAATTGTTGAATTTTTCTTTCCTTCTACCAACAATTAAATTATGTGTAGCCTCTCATAATAGTGCAGTAAGCCGTGTTAGCGGGGAGTGCTATTGTGGGATAAGCTGTAATTTAATTGACATTAGATGGAGATACGGTCATAGATAAAATTATGTTGGATTAATGTGGTCGGCTAGATTAACTAGGGATTGCATTAGTTTGATATAGTTGGATCTATGACATCTCATATTGGTAGGCTAGACTTGACACACGAAGATTTTGATATTCGCTAGATTAACTTAGGTCATTATCAAGTGTGAGGTAAATCGATCTTTAGGGTCACATAGTGATGTGATTGATAGTACTCTACCTTTAGGCTTATGTAATCGGGATAGATTAACTACGGGTTACATTAGCGCTATTGGACCTAATGCCCATTAAAGAAAAATAAGTTTTCTCGATTGTCTGCTAGAGGGTGGTGGAATTCGATAAAATTAGTGGGAGAACAATTAAAACATAAAAGTCCAAAATTTTAATTGTAACGATTATTACGAACTAAACTCTAATTATTGTCTTTTTAAAATTTTCTCAGCAACAATGTCCAAACATCCCCTTTCCTCAATCCTCGACCAAAACAAACTCACCGGTCCAAACTATTTGGATTGGCTTCGCAATCTGAAACTTGTGCTCCAAGTGGAGGAGCGTCTCTATGTGCTCAATGAACGTCCCCCCCGCTGCTCTTCCTGCGACTGCTATTGCTGACGAGACTGCCACTTTCGAGGCATGGAAGAAGGACGACCTCCATGCGAGGTGCTACATGCTAGCATCCATGGTGCCAGAGCTCGCGAGGAAGTATGAGTCTCACGTGCATGCTTATGATATCAAGCACCATCTTGAAAGCATGTACAGTGAGAATACTAGGGCATCGAGGTACTCAGCTACCAAGGAGTTGATCACCATGAGGCTGCGTGAAGGGGCTTCGGTCCACGAGCACGGTCTCAAGATGATCACTCTCCTTGAGAAGCTGGTAAGCCTTGATGTCACCCTCCCGGCCGAGCTCTCGGTGGATTTGATCCTACTGTTCCTTCCTAGTTCTTATGAATCGTTCATAGTGAACTTCAACATGAACAAGCTCGATCCACCATTGGATGAGTTGTTGAACATGTTGGTCAGCTATGAGTCCACGATCAAGAAGGAGAAATCTGTTCTCCTAGTTGCTCCTTCTGCGAAGAAAGGTTCTTTGCAGAAGAAAAGGAAAGAAAGAAGTTTCGGCCCGAGCAAGAAATTTGAGAAGGGCGAGTCGAGCGGAGTGAAAAATGACAAGGTCATCAAGCAAGTTGATGACGCTTGCCATCATTGTGGAAAGAAGGGCCATTGGCGACGCAACTGCAAGGCTTACCTCGATCAGAAACGTTCTGAAAAGGGTACGTATTTAGTTGAAGTTAATTTGTCCGTTAAATCTTCTGCTTGGGTATTGGATACCGGTTGTGGCTCACATCTTTGTAATGATTTGCAGCTCATGACAAGAAGTAGGAAGCTTAATGTGGGTGAGACCTACCTAAGAATGGGCAACGGAGCAAGGGTTGCTGCTGAAGCCATTGGGACAATTTATCTTTCTGTTTTGGATTCTAGTTTTTCCATTGTTTTGAACAATTGTTTATTTGTTCCGTCACTTATTCGAAACCTTATTTCTATTCCTGTTTTGGATAATGAAGGTTTTACTTTTGTTTTTGGAAATTCGATTTGCATTATACAAAAGGATCAAAATGTGATTTGTAAGGGACAACTTATAAACAACTTATATGAACTGAATCCAAGTGAAAATACCTATTAACGTTATATTAGCAAAACGAAAAGATATAAGTCTTAACCCCGCACAACTTTGGCACGCTCGACTAGGTCACATTTCCTTGAGAAGGATGAACAAGTTTGTTAGTGAAGGAATGTTCTCCTTGGAGGACGTTAAATCACTTCAAACTTGTGTATCCTGCCTTAAAGGAAAAATGACCAAGACTCCCTTCAAAGGGAAGATGGAGCGGGCCGAGGGTCTTTTGGATTTGATCCATTCAGACGTGTGTGGTCCACTAAGCGTTAGTGCTAGGGGTGGTTTTAACTACTTCGTTACCTTTACCGATGATTATTCTAGGTATGGTTTCGTGTACTTAATGAAGTATAAGTCTGAAACTTTTGAAAAGTTCAAAGATTTTAGACACCAAGTAGAAAACCAACTCGGTAGACGTATTAAGAAACTACGATCCGATCGTGGTGGCGAATACTTAAGTACTGAGTTTATAGACTATCTAAAAGAGAATGGGATTCTGTCTCAATGGACTCCTCCTGGAACTCCTCAACTTAATGGAGTTTCCGAACGTCGAAATCGAACACTGTTAGACATGGTTCGATCTATGATGGGGTTCACCGAGCTACCGGCATACCTATGGGGTCATGCACTCCTAACTGCCGTGTATTTGCTGAATAGGGTTAATACCAAAGCAGTTAACTCCACACCTTATGAACTTTGGCACTCCAAGAAACCCACGTTTAAACATATTAGGATATGGGGTTGTCCCGCTTACGTGAAGCGGCTAGTGGGAGATAAGTTGGATGGAAAATCCGACCTATGCTATTTTGTGGGGTATCCCGAGGATTCCATGGGATACGAATTCTACTATGTTTCCGAGGCAAAGGTGTTCGTCTCGAGAAATGCCATGTTCCTTGAGAAGGAATTTCTATCTGATAGAAAGGGCAGTGTAGTTGATCTCGAAGAAGTTCGAGAACCACAATCTGAAGTTCAAGCACAACAATCAGATAATGAACCAATTCAACAAACCACTAACATACCTCCTGAACCGTCGCTGCGTAGATCCGAAAGAGTTCGGAGAGCGCCCGATAGGTTATTCCTCGTTGATGAAGTTGACCAAGGATATGATCCTAGAACTTTCAACGAAGCTGTATCGGATACAGACAAGGGACATTGGCTTAATGCCATGAAATCCGAAATGGACTCTATGTACTCCAACAAGGTATGGACCTTGGTAGATCCACCCGAGGGAATCGTTCCCATAGGCTGCAAGTGGATCTATAAGAAGAAAATTGGAGTAGATGGAAAGGTATCGACCTACAAGGCTAGATTGGTAGCGAAGGGTTATACTCAAAAGCAAGGAGTTGACTATGAGGAAACCTTCTCTCCAGCTGCTATGGTTAAGTCCATTAGGATTTTGCTGGCCATCTCTGCGTGGTATGACTACGAGATATGGCAAATGTATGTGAAGACCGCTTTCCTTAATGGGGACATTGAGGAAGAAATTTACATGGCGCAGCCGGAAGGCTTCATATCTTCTGGAGATGAGCAAAAGGTTTGCAAACTCCAGCGATCCATTTATGGATTGAAACAAGCATCCCGTAGTTGGAACAAAAGGTTCGACACAACTATCAAAGAGTTTGAATTTGTGAAAAACCCGGAGGAACCTTGTGTCTACAAGAAGGTTAGTGGGAGTGCAGTGACTTTTCTTGTACTTTATGTTGATGACATACTACTCATTGGGAATGATATAGGGATGTTGCAGTCAACTAAAGTATGGTTATCCACACGTTTCTCGATGAAGGATTTGGGAGAAGCATCCTACGTATTGGGAATACGGATCTATAGAGATAGATCGAGGAGATTGCTTGGCTTGTCCCAATCCATGTACATAGACACCGTTCTTAAACGGTTTAGCATGGAAGAATCCAAGAAGGGATTCTTGCCAATGTCCCATGGGGTTTGTCTCTCGAAATCCATGCGTCCACAAACGCAAATGGAAATCAAGGAGATGAAAAGGACACCTTATGCATCCGCTATAGGAAGCATAATGTATGGCATGCTATGTACACGACCTGATATTGCGTATGCTGTGAGCGTCACAAGCAGATATCAGTCCGACCCCGGCCCAGCCCATTGGAAGGCTGTGAAGGACATTCTCAAGTACTTGCGAAGAACTCGAGATTTGTTTTTGGTCTATGGGGATACCGAGTTGAAAATAGAAGGCTTCACGGATTCTAGTTTTCAATCGGACGTGGATGACTCGAAGTCAAACTCGGGGTATATATTCAAAGTCAACGGGGGTGCCGTGTGTTGGAAGAGTACCAAGCAAGGCACAACGGCTGATTCCACCACCGAGGCTGAATATATTGCAGCATCAGATGCTTCAAAGGAAGGGTCATGGATTAGGAAATTCATCCAAGAGTTGGGTGTGTTTCCGAACGCTAGCGATCCAGTACGGCTGTACTGCGATAACAACGGAGCCGTAGCGCAAGCTAAGGAACCAAGAGCTCATCAGAAGTCGAAGCACGTGTTGAGAAAATACCATGTGATCCGAGAGATCATAGAGAGAGGTGAAGTCAAGCTAGACAGAGTCACCTCGGAGGACAATATTGCAGATCCCTTCACCAAGCCATTGTCAGGATCAGTCCACGAGAAACATCGAGAGTCGATGGGACTTAGATTTATGAGTAGTTGGCTTTAGGTCAAGTGGGAGATTGTTAGAGTAGGTGACCAACAAGCCAACTTGTGGTTGTGGTCTTTCTCTTTTCCTTGTAATAAAACAATCGTTTTTCGTTCGTAATAATAAAATATCTTATTTGGCATTCTATATCTGTTATCCCATGCAAGCAGCATAGATATAGTCCTAACGAGTTACTCTATTACTGTGAGTTGATCTAGTAGAATCGTGAGATAACTCAGCAATGTAATGTAACTGTTAAACCTTGTTCCTAGTCGATGGGTTATGCCAATAATGAGGATACCGGCCTTTCCCTTTTGAGACTAGCACTTAGTGTATGTGTACTGCGTCTCATCAGTCCTCGGTGTTGTGACATCGGCATACTTGAGTGGGTGCTCATACTGGATGAGTTCACTGAACTCCCTCGCCCTAGAAATCTATAAGTGGTTCTCATTCATCGAGTAATAGGTTTCTAAGATATAGTTGTACACCATTAGTCCTTAAGACCCAGACATCACCGTGACTTCACTAGAGGACCGATTGTATCGTGACCTGTCCCTGAGTCCCACCGCGGACCGCTCCAAGGGCCAACGTTCGTGCAATCCGAAATCTAGTGTGAAGTCTGTGCATTGTAGTAGGGGATTCGAGCGCTTGAGTAGTCATGGATGTCCTGTGTGTTCTGACGGTTTATAATCCATGGAATCTCTGGCCAGAGTTGATAGTGGGGTGATTAGGGAAATGTGTTTCCCTAAGTCGCACACGAACGGATTTATAATACCTAGAACGTTCGCACGGTTATTGAACTTTATAAGAGGTCTCGGTGAACCAATGCCTCTAGTTCAATCGGGACATGTGCTACGAAGGGATCGTACTGTACGCTAACTATATCATAAGGTTCTTGCAGGCACTTCATTTGTATCTAGGGAATCATGATGCGTAGTTGCTAGACGCCAATCTTGATTCGTTGGGCACCGATTTGATCGGGATTAGGTAAAATGAGTTTTACTCTAATCAGGACTCTTGGGAGGAGTTCGTATAAGAACAATGTGTTGTTCGAATCACAAAGAGTTGTGAGCCCACGGCTAGCATACACCTGAACCATTGAGGGTCACACTTCTCGTGTAACATGGATCCTTGATAACAATGAGCATAGATTAATATGTTAATCTTTGCAAGGTTGGAGGTCAATATGATTGAGTCCAAGATTCGTGATTGTGGATTACGAGTCGGAATAAACGTAGAGAAAGAGATATGCGGAATTTAGTGAACTTTCTAAGTTAGGAAGTTTCCCGATTTAGCAAGTCCACTGAAGTGGAAGTTTCCAATTTTGGAAATTGGAAATTTCGAAGAGGCACTCGTATCGACGAGGACTTTGAGCTTGTCACAAATATAATTTTGTTATAATTTTGTGGACGATCGTTTATTAGAAACGAGGCAGACGAGGGAATGGACTTAATGCATCAGTGGCTCAAGCCCAATGACTTAAGCCCACTAGGGTTAAAACCCTAAGTATAAATAGACCTCAAAAGGAGTTTTGAGATCAGATTTTTTGAGCACCAAAACCCTAGCCGCTCAGCCCCCCCCTCTCGGCCGCTGCATCTCCGCCGCGCCACCGCCGTCCGCCGCCGGAATTCGCCGGTTTTTCCTCTCCTTTCTCTATCGTATTCCCTTTGTTATCTAACCCCTTTGTATCTAGTGCTACAGTAGGGGGAGATCCGTTTATTCGAGGTGAAACCTAATTGGAGAGGAGTTGCTGCCCCGACGGAATCGCCGCATCGCCGCTGCACCGCCGCACGCGCCGCTGCACCGCCCACGCGCCGCCGCCGTCGTCACGCACGCGCCGCCGTCGCCACACCTTCGGTCCAGCTGCCGTTTGGTGGTGTTCCTGCAGCCCCTAGGAGTGGTATATAGCAGCTTGTACGTGACTCGTTCTAGGATTTCGATTCGTCGAAATCGCACGCTACAAGAGGTAAATGAATCGAAACTTTCGTAAATTAATTCGAGCATGTTTGTATGAATTATAATTTATGAGCATGAGTAATACGTGATTACATGTTTCGATTTTGTGAAATGAAGTATAAGCATGTTTCGTGATTTTCGGTTTTACGTATTTTTCAATTAAATCGAAAATTACCATATGTATGGCGGAAGCGTTAAGGTACGTTGACTATGTGATTAGTTTATGCATGTAATCGAAATTAGTTCGATCTAAAATTTTTAAATTCCGCTGCGTATACATGCACGATCCCCAACAGTTAGATCCACACCTTATGAACTTTGGCATTCCCAGAAACCCAACTACAAACATATAAGGATATGGGGTTGTCCCGCTTATGTGAAGCGATTAATGGGAGATAAGTTGGATAGTAAATCCGACTTGTGCTATTTTGTGGGGTATCCCGAAGAATCGATGGGATACGAGTTCTATTATGTCAAGGAAGCAAAGACGTTTGTTTCGAGAAATGCCACCTTTTTGGAAAGGGAGTTTCTATCCGATAAAAAAAGCAGCATGATCGAACTTGAAGTAGTTCAAGAACCACAAAGTGAAGTTCAAGCGCAAGAACAAGCAATCGAACCAATACCACAATCCACTAATATACCTCCTGAACCTACGGTACGTAGATCCGAAAGAGTTCTGAAAATGCCGGATAGGTTATTCCTCCTCGAGAATGATGAAGATCAGGTTGATCTTGGACAAGATCCAAGAACATACAATGAGGCCGTATCGGATGCGGTCATGGGACATTGGCTAACTGCCATGAATCCGAGATGGACTCCATGTACTCAAACAAGGTATGGACCTTGGTAGATCCAACCAAAGGAATTGTTCCTATAGGCTGCAAGTGGATCTATAAGAAGAAAATTGGAGTGGATGGAAAGGTATCGACCTATAAAGCTAGATTGGCAGCGAAAGGATACACTCCAAGGCAAGGTGTTGACTATGAGGAAACCTTTTCGCCAGTCGCGATGCTGAAGTCCATTAGGATTTTGCTGGCCATAGTTGCGTGGTACGACTACGAGATATGGCAAATGGATGTGAAGACCGCTTTCCTTAATGGAGATATTGAGGAAGAAATTTACATGGCGCAGCCGGAAGGCTTCATATCTTCTGGAAGTGAGCAAAAGGTTTGCAAGCTCCAGCGATCCATTTATGGATTGAAACAAGCATCCCGTAGTTGGAACTATCAAATAATTTGATTTTTAGAAGAATCCGGAAGAACCTTGTGTATACAAGAAGGTTAGTGGGAGGGCAGTGATATTTTTAGTGCTTTACGTTGATGACATTCTACTCATTGGGAATGACGTAGGAATGTTGCAACAAACGAAAACATGGTTGTCCACACGTTTCTCAATGAAGGATTTGGGAGAAGCATCTTACGTATTAGGAATACGAATCTATAGAGATAGAGCAAGAAAGATGCTTGGATTATCCCAAAGCATGTACATAGACACCGTTATGAAACGGTTTAGCATGGAAGAATCCAAGAAAGGATTCTTGCCAATGTCCCATGGGGTTCGTCTCTCGAAATCTATGTGTCCGCAAAGACCTATTGAAATCGAGGAGATGAAAAGAACGCCTTATGCTTCTGCCATAGGAAGCATTATGTATGGCATGCTATGTACGAGACCCGATATTGCGTATGCTGTGAGTGTCACAAGCAGATATCAGTCTAACCCCGGCCCGGCTCACTAGAAAGCCGTGAATGATATCCTCAAGTACTTGCGAAGGACTAAGGATATATTTTTGGTCTATGGGGGTGCCGAGTTGAAATTAGAGGGCTTTACCGACTCTAGTTTTCAATCGGATGTGGACGACTCAAAGTCGAATTCAGGATTTATATTCACGCTTAATGGTGGTGCCGTGTGTTGGAAGAGTTCCAAGCAAAGCACGACGGCCGATTCCACTACCTGTTGGGGATCGATGCATGTGTACGCAGCGGAAAACAAAAATTTAATCGAACTCAATGTTCGATCACATGCATAAATCAATTAATTGAACGTACCTTAACGCTTCCGCCATACACATGGTAATATTTCATATTTTAATCGAAATTAAATAAAACGAAATACAAAGATGAGCATGCTCTTGAATACGACATCATGAAATCGAAAACATACGTTCTTCATATAATTTTCATGCTCACAAATTAATTCACATAATCCAATTACGAATTAATTCGCAGGGGTTTTCGATTTTACCTCTTGAAGCGTGAGATTTCGACGAATCGAAATCTATAAACTAAGACATGTACAAGCTGCTATTAAACAACTCCAAGGCTACGAAGAACCGACCGAACAACAGCTGGTCCGATCTGATCTCGACGGCGGCACATGAGGTGCAGCGGCGGCGGCGCGTGGCAACGACGACGGCGCGTGCGGGGCTGGCGGTGGTGGAGTTGCGTTCTTCCTCTCCAATTAGGTTTCACCTCGTACAACTAGACCCACTCTAACTGCAGCAGTAGATACAGAAGAGTTAGAAAACAACGGGAATAAAGACGAGGAAGAAAAGAGAAGAAACCGGCGGCGGCGGTGCGGCGTGGCTGCAGCCGTGAGGCGGAGGACGGCCGTGCTTCATGCGGCTAAGGTTTGGGGCTGGAAAAAAAACTTCTCTCAACTCATCTTATGAGTTGTATTTATACTAGGGTTCATAACCCTCATGGGCTTAAGTCATTGGGCTTGACCCACTGATCCATTAAGCCCACCCCCTCGTCGGCCTCGTTTCTTACAAACGATCGTCCACAAAATTATAACAAAATTATATTTGTGACGAGCATAAAGTCCTCGTCGATACTAGTGCCTCTTTAAAATTTTCAATTTCCAAAATTGGAAACTTCTAATTTAGTGGACCTGCTAAATCGGGAAACTTCCCAATTTAGAAAGTTCACTAAATTTCCGCGTATCTCTTTCTCTCCGTGAATTCTAACTCGTAATCCACACCTACGAATCTTAGATTCAATCATATTGACATCCAACTACGCAAAGATTAACACATTAATCTATGCTTGTTGTTTTTCAAGGATCTATGTCACACGAGAAGTGTGACCCTCAATGGTTCAGGTGTAAGCTAGCCTTGGGCTCACAACTCTTTGTGATTCGAACATCACATTGTTCTGATATGAACTCCTCCCTAGAGTCCCGATTAGGGTACAACTCATTCTACTCAATCGCCGATCAAATCGGTGCCCAACGAATCAAGATTGGCGTCTAGCAACTACGCATCATGATTCCCTAGATACAAATGAAGTGCCTGCAAGAACGTTGTGATATAGTTAACGTACAGTACGATCCCTTCGCAGCAAATGTCCCGATTGAACTAGAGGTATTGGTCCACCGAGACCTCTTATTAAGTTCAATAACCGTGCGAACGTTCTAGGTGTTATAATCCGTTCGTGTGTGACTTAGAGAAACACATTTCCCTAATCACCCCACTATAACCTCCGGCCGGAGATTCCATGGATTACAAACCGACAGAACACACATGACATCCATGACTACTCAAGCGCTGGAATTCGCTACTACAATGCACAGAATTCACACTAGATTTCGGACTGCACGAACGTTGGCCCTTGGAGCGGTCCGCGGTGGGACTCAGGGACACGTCACGATACAGTCGGTCCTCTAGTGAAGTCACGGTGATGTCTGGGTCTTAAGGACTAATGGTGCACAACTATATCATAGAAACCTATTACTGGATGATTGGGAACCACTTATAGATTTCTAGGCGAGGGAGTTCAGTGAACTCATCTAATATGAGGCCCCACTCAAGTATGCCGATGTCACAACACCGATGACTGATGAGACGCAGTACACATACACTAAGTGCTAGTCTCAAAAGGGAAAGGCCGGTATCCTCATTATTGGCGTAACCCATCGACTAGGAACAAGGTTTAACAGTTACATTACATTGCTGAGTTATCTCACGATTCTACTAGATCAACTCACAGTAATTGAGTAACTCGTTAGGACTATATCTATGCTGCTTGCATGGGATAAGAGATATAGAATGCCAAAAGGTATTTTATCATTAATTTGAAATAGATTATTTACGAGTAGTGTGAGAAAACACAACACTTAGTTGGCTTATTGGTCACATACTCTAACAATCTCCCACTTGACCTAAAGCCAACTACTCATTACCTAAGTCCCGTCGAATCTCGATGTTTCTCATGGACCGGTCTGTGTAAAGGCTAAGTAAAGGGATCTAGAATGTTGTCTACCGAGGCAACTCTCTCGAACTAAAGTTCGCCTCTACTAATTATCTTACTAATGAATTAATTTGTATTCAGTATCTGCTTGGATTTCTTTTGAGATCTTTTGAATAAATACATTCAACATTTGAATGTAATTTCAAATCCAAACTGCTACGTTTGCGTCATCCAATGGCGCATTATTCTAAGCCTCGGAGGTGGAATCCGCCGTCATGTTCCATTTGGAACTCTTTCCAACACACGGCACCCTGTTATGAAGCATGAATATAATCCCTGACGTCCTTTAAAGTTGTCCATTTCCGATTGAAACACTAAAGTCGTCGAACGACTTTACTTTCAACTCGGAATCCCCACAGACTATATATGAACAAGTCCTTAGTACTTCGCAAGTATTCAAGCATTTCTTTCATATCTATCCAACTAACTTGGCTGGGGTTAGACTGATATCTACAGTGACGCTTCACTGCATAAACCATATCAAGTCTATAATATGAATGAGGGTAGCTAAGCAACCTCTTCTATTTGTCTCTATAAATACGTATCCTCTAATACGTAGGAAGCATACCCTAAATTCATTCATTGAGAAACGTGTGGACAACCGTGTTTTAGTTGACTGCAACATTCCTACATCATTCCTAATGAGTAGAATGCCACCAACAAAAAACACTATTAAACGTAATGGCGCTCCCACTAACCTTCTTGTGAACTTAAGGCTCTTTCGAACTCTTCACTAAATCAAATCCCTTTGATTTTCGTGTGGAATCAAACATTCTAATTTAATGGGATGCTAGGTTCAATCCACAAATGGATCGCTGGAATTTTGCAAACATTTTGCCAATTTCGACAAGATGTCAAACCTTCCGGCTGTACCACTCTGATTCCCTCAATCTCGCCATTGAGGAAGGTGGTTTTCACATTCATTTTCCATATCTCGTAGTCATACTACGCAGAAATGGCTAGCAAAGTCCTAATGGATTTTAAGCACAGTGATTTGTGAAACTTTATCTCATGGACAACAACTTGTCTTAGAGTATAACTATCTTTCACGTATCTAGCTTTATAGGTCGATACCTTTCCATCTATTCCAATCTTAAAGATTGTAGATCCACTTGCATCCAACGGGAAAAGTTCCCTTGGGTGGATCCATCAAGGTCCATACCTTGTTGGAATATATGGAATCCATTTTGGATTTCATGGCTTCACGCCAATGTCCCTTGTTTGCATCAAATACAGACACATTGAAGGTACTTGGATCATATATGTGGTCAAACTCATTTTGACTACCTTCGATGATCATAAGCCTATTGAGTTCTCTATGGATCCTTTCGAATCTCTACATAGTTGGTTGAGAAGGTACATTAATGGGTGATTAGATTTTGATTGGCTCTTGTCCTATTTATGGTGTTGCAATTTCAATTTGTGGTTCTCGAATTTCTTCAAGTTCTACCATACACTTATTTTATCACATAGAAACTTCTTCTTTAAGAAGGTGACATTCCCCGAGACAAACACTTTTGTTTCGAGGGATAGTAGAATAAGCATCAAAAACAATTTTGAGATACCCCACGAAATGACATAAGTTGGATCCACTATCCAACTCGTCTCCCACTAGCCATTTCATGTAAGTGGATTATCGAGTATGCCGTAGTTAATATGGTGTGGAACAAACTGTTTTGGTGTTAACCCTATTCAACAAATACGCGGCGGTTAGGAGTGCATGACCCCACAGGTATGCCGGCATCTCGGTGAACCCCATCAAAGATCGAACCATGTCCAACAGGGTTCGATTCCGACGTTCGAACACTCCATTCTATTGAGGAGTTCCAGGAGGAGTCCATTGAGAGAGAGAATCTTATTCTCCTTTAGACAGTCAATAAGCTCGGCGCTTAAGTGTTCGCCATCACGATCGAATCGCAGCTTCTTAATACGGCGACAAGTTGGTTTTCTACTTGGTGTCTAAATCTTTGAACCCTTCAAAAATTTCAGACTTGTACTTCATTAAGTACACGAAACCATACCTAGAAAAATCATCGGTAAAGGTAACGAAGTAGTTGAAACCACCACTTGCACTAACACTTTGTGGGCCACACATCTCTGTATGGATCAAATCCAAGAGACCTTCGGCACGTTCCATTTGCCCTTTGAATGGCGACTTGGTCATTTTTCATTTAAGACAAGATTCACAAGTTTGAAGTGAATTCACATCATCCAAGGTGAATAATCCCTCACGGACAAACTCGTTCATCCTTCTTAAAGAGATGTGACCTAGTCGTGGCGTGCCAAAGTTTTGCGGGGTTTTGACTTCTATATCGAGTTCGGGTTAACCTAAAGTTCATTGGATTATACTTCATATAAGTTCAATGAATAACGTATCTTTCTTAGAACATTTCTGAGCAAGACAATCCTTACAGTTTACAAAGCCTAATGGTCTGTCTTTCCACATTGGAAGCAAGCATCACTTATATGCTTGTTTTCTTTGGCCTTGGGAATACTTGATTTACCCCTAGTCTATCTTTTGCTAGGACGGAAACTATTTTCCTTTTGCTATCTTCTTCGACTTTGAACTATTCATAGTAAAAGATATAGAAACTACCAAATGCGAAAAAGACTTCTCTTCCTTTATAACCGACTCGTATTACAACATGTTGACCAACTCCTTCAAAAAGAGATTCAACCATATTCTTGTTGAAACTAATTATGAACGTTTCATAATAGTTAGTGGGTGATGGAAGTATGAGATACCGAGATCTCTGATGGGAGAACGATGTTGTGGTCACACAACTTCTTTAAGAGTGAGTCATCTTAAAACCATGCTTCAAGACCGTAGTCCTCTAGCTCAGTCTAAGAGACATCAACTCCTCAGTTGTCGCGAACCTCATTGCCATAATGTTCTCACCACACACGATCTCAAGGCGAGCCTATATGTCAATAACATAAAGGTGGTTCTCATAGTTCCTTGCTAACTTGGGCGACTAGGTGCTATCGTATAACACTTCGTCATAATGGACACCCTTCTTCCACTTCTAATAAGTGGTGGTTCCCTAGTGAGTCGAGTTATCATGAAGTTTGGTCGGGGTATTTATTTGAGTATGCACAATCTGCTCTTGGAGCAAGCGCGCCAAACGAATTTTATTGAGCCAATCAAGGTAATTATTGCCATTAAGTTTTGTTCGTATCGAGAATTGACGATAAGGGATTCTTAGCATTTATACTGAAACTTTTAAGTAGACTTACATAAAAGATATTTCATTATTAATGAATGCAATTAAAGATTTGGACTTTTATCATTTAATTGTTCTCTCACTAATTTTATCGAATTCCACCACCCTCTACCAGACAGACGAGAAAACGTATTTTTCCTTAATGGGCTTTAGGTCCAATAGCGCAAATGTAACCCGTAGTTAATCTAGCCCAATTACATAAGCCTAAAGGTAGAGTACTATCTATCAGATCACTATGTGACCCTAAAGATTATTTTACCTCACACTTGATAATGACCTAAGTTAATCTCGCGAATATCAAAATCTTCGTGTGTCATGTCTAGCCTACCAATGTGAGATGTCATAGATCCAACTCTATCAAACTAATGCAGTCCCTAGTTAATCTAGCCGACCACATTAATCCAATAGAATTTTATCTACAACCGTATCTCCATCTAATGTCAATTAAATTACAACTTATCCCATAATAGCACTCCCCGCTAACACGGCTTACTGCACTATTATGAGAGGCTACACATAATCTAATCGTTGGTAGAAGGAAAGAAGAAAGAACAACAAATCGGTTCTCCTTTATAGCTTGATAATTATTCTTAGAAATTAAGAATGAGGGATTTTTATTAAGTTATGGTTATCTCATCAGAATTATTGGTTATGATCGTTTGGGATTCCTACAACTATGTTCTCTAATGTGGAAACGCATATTGATCCTAAGAGAGACATGCGATCATCATCGTACTCAATTACAATTATTCATCATATGAATTAATAAATTAAAACGATAAAATGCAAAATAATTAACGGACCTCTTTCATTCATAAATCAATCAAATAAGAACGAGACCCATTAATTATTTGCCATGTAATAACATTTGTGTTCCATTTATTAAACTAATTTAAAAATTAAATTAATAAATTAATCCAACACTATTCCTTGAATTCAAATTAAATTAATAGATCAATTATCTAATTGGGCTTAATTGATAAATAATTTCAAAAATTAAAAATCAATTTGTTTTAATTTTAATTTCAGAAATTTAAAATAATATTTTATTTTATTTTTGGTTTCGGTGCTGACCGGACCGGTCAGACCCGGTCTGACCCACCGGACCGGTCAGCTGTAGAAAATCAGAAAAATAAAATTCAGAATTTTCGATTTTTCAAATTCTACAATTTTTGAAAATATTCAAAATATTCAATTTAAATTAAAACACCCAATTTCGATAATACCAAAAATTTAACAATTCAACAAATTAAGCATGCTTTTGAAAGCGATTAAACAAGTTAATCGATTACCCATGGCTCTGATACCACTGTTGGGGATCGATGCATGTATACGCAGCGGAAAACAAAAAATTAATCGAACTCAATGTTCGATCACATGCATAAATCAATTAATTGAACGTACCTTAACGCTTCCGCCATACACATGGTAATATTTCATATTTTAATCGAAATTAAATAAAACGAAATACAAAGATGAGCATGCTCTTGAATACGACATCATGAAATCGAAAACATACGTTCTTCATATAATTTTCATGCTCACAAATTAATTCACATAATCCAATTACGAATTAATTCGCAGGGGTTTTCGATTTTACCTCTTGAAGCGTGAGATTTCGACGAATCGAAATCTATAAACTAAGACAGGTACAAGCTGCTATTAAAAAACTCCAAGGCTATGAAGAACCGACCGAACAGCAGCTGGTCCGATCTGATCTCGCCAGCGGCACATGAGGTTCAGCGGCGGCGGCGCGTGGCATTGGCGACGGCGCGTGCGGGGCTGGCGGTGGTGGAGTTGCGTTCTTCCTCTCCAATTAGGTTTCACCTCGTACAACTAGACCCACTCTAACTGCAGCACTAGATACAAAAGAATTAGAAAACAACGGGAATAAAGATGAGGAAGAAAAGAGAAGAAACCGGCGGCGGCGGCGGCGGCGGCGGCGGCAGAGCGGCGGCGCGACGGCGGTGCGGCGGTGCAGCGGCGGGGCTGGAGCCGTGAGGCGGAGGACGGCCGTGCTTCATTCGTCTAGGGTTTGGGGCTGTAAAAGAAACTTCTCTCAACTCATCTTATGAGTTGTATTTATACTAGGGTTCATAACCCTCATGGGCTTAAGTCATTGGGCTTGACCCACTGATCCATTAAGCCGACCCCCTCGTCGGCCTCGTTTCTTACAAACGATCGTCCACAAAATTATAACAAAATTATATTTGTGAAGAGCATAAAGTCCTCGTCGATACGAGTGCCTCTTTGAAATTTTCAATTTCCAAAATTGGAAACTTCTAATTTAGTGGACCTGCTAAATCGGGAAACTTCCCAATTTAGAAAGTTCACTAAATTTCCGCATATCTCTTTCTCTCTGTTTATTCTAACTCGTAATCCACAATTACGAATCTTAGATTCAATCATATTGACATCCAACTACGCAAATATTAACACATTAATCTATGCTTGTTGTTTTTCAAGGATCTATGTTACACGAGAAGTGTGACCCTCAATGGTTCAGGTGTAAGCTAGCCGTGGGCTCCCAACTCTTTGTGATTCGAACAACACATTGTTCTTATACGAACTCCTCTCAAGAGTCCCGATTAGAGTAAAACTAATTTTACTCAATCGCCGATCAAATCGGTGCCCAACGAATCAAGATTGGCGTCTAGCAACTACGCATCATGATTCCCTAGATACAAATGAAGTGCCTGCAAGAACCTTATGATATAGTTAACGTACAGTACGATCCCTTCGCAGCAAATGTCCGGATTGAACTAGAGGTATTGGTCCACCGAGACCTCTTATTAAGTTCAATAATCGTGCGAACGTTCTAGGTGTTATAATCCGTTTGTGTAAGACTTAGAGAAACACATTTCCCTAATCACCCCACTATCAACTCCGGCCAGAGATTCCATGGATTACAAACCGACAGAACACACAGGACATCCATGACTACTCAAGCGCTCGAATCCCCTACTACAATGCACAAACTTCACACAAGATTTCGGACTGCACGAACGTTGGCCCTTGGAGCGGTCCGCGGTGGGACTCAGGGACAGGTCACGATACAGTCGGTCCTCTAGTGAAGTCACGGTGATGTGTGGGTCTAAAGGACTAGTGGTGCAGAACTATATCATAGAAACCTATTACTCGATGATTGGGAACCACTTATAGATTTCTAGGCGAGGGAGTTTAGTGAACTCATCTAATATGAGCACCAACTCAAATATGCCGATGTCACAACACCGGTGACTGATGAGACGCAGTACACATACACTAAGTGCTAGTCTCAAAAGGGAAAGGCCGGTATCCTCATTATTGGCGTAACCCATCGACTAGGAACAAGGTTTAACAGTTACATTACATTGCTGAGTTATCTCACGATTCTACTAGATCAACTCACAGTAATAGAGTAACTCGTTAGGACTATATCTATGCTGCTTGCATGGGATAAGAGATATAGAATGCCAAAAGGTATTTTATCATTAATTTGAAATAGATTATTAACGAGTAGCGTGAGAAAACACAACACTTAGTTGGCTTACTGGTCACATACTCTAACACTACCGAAGCGGAATACATTGCAGCGTCTGAAGCTGCAAAAGAAGGGACTTGGATAAGGATGTTCATCCAAGAGTTGGGTGTCATTCCTAATGCTAGTGATCCAGTACCGTTGTACTGTGATAACACCGGAGCCGTGGCGCAAGCTAAGGAGCCGCGATCTCATCAGAAGTCGAAGCATATTTTGAGGAAGTATCACGTGATCCGAGAGATCATTGATAGAGGTGAAGTTAAGGTAGAACGAGTCACCTCGGAAGAGAACGTTGCAGACCCCTTCACGAAGCCTTTACCGAGATCGGTCCATGAGAAACATCGAGAGTCGATGGGATTGCGATTCATGGGTAGTTGGCTTTAGGTCAAGTGGAAGATTGTCAGAGTAGGTGACCAACAAGCCAACATGTGGCTATGGTCTTTCGTATTTATTAATTGTAATAAACAAACCTTTATTCGTATTAATGATAAACACAACTTGGCATTCTATATCTTTGTCCCTTTGTCACAAGCATAGATATAGTCCTTACAATTATTACAAGTACGAATAAATGATCTTAGGATCGTGAGATATTTACTTTAGTATTATAACTGTTAAACGTGTTCCTAGTCGAAGGGTTACGCCACCAATGAGGATATCGGCCTTTCTCATTAAGAGACTAGCACTTAGTGTATGTGTACTGCATCTCATCAGTAAACGATATTGTGATATCGGCATACATAAGTGGGTGCTCGTAAGTTGACCAGTTCAGTGAACTCCCTCACCCTAGAAATCTCTAAGTGGTTCCCAATAATCGAGTAGAGATATCTATGGTATAGTTGTACACCATTAGTCCTTATGACCTAGACATCACCGTGACTTCACTAGAGGACTAGCTGTATCGTGACCTGTCCCTGAGTTCCACCGAGGAACATCCCAAGGGCCAGTGTTCGTGCAGTCCGAAATCTAGTGGGAGGTCTGTGCATTGTAGTCGGGGATTCGATCGCTAGAATAGTCTTTGATGTCCTCTGTGTTCTGATAGTTTGTAATCATTCTAAGTCTCTGTCCAGAGCTGACTAAGTGATGATTAGAGAATTCGATTCTCTAAGTCATGCACGTAACAATTACAACACTTAGAACTGTTGGGGATCGTGCATGTATACGTAGCGGAATTTAAAATTTTATATCGAACTAGTTTCGATTACATGCATAAACTAATCACATAGTCAACGTACCTTAACGCTTCCGCCATACATATGGTAATTATCGATTTAATTGAAAAATACATAAAACCGAAAATTACGAAACATGCTTATTCATCATTCAATAAAATCGAAACACGTAATCACATATTACTCATAATCATAAATTATAATTCATACAAACATGCTCGAATTAATTTACGATAGTTTCGATTTATTTACCTCTTGTAGCGTGAGATTTCGACGAATCGAAACCTAATACGAATCACGTACAAGCTGCTTTATACCACTCCTAGGGGCTGCAGGAACACCACCAAAAGGCAGCTGGTCCGAAGGTGAGGCGACGGCGGCGCGTGTGTGTCAGCGGCGGTGGCGCGTGGGCGGTGCAGCGGCGCGTGCGGCGGTGCAGCAGCGGCGTGGCAATTTCGTCGGGGCAGCAGCTCCTCTCCAATTAGGTTTCACCTCGAATAAACGGATCTCCCCCTACTGTAGCACTAGATACAAAGGGGTTATATAACAAGGGAATACGATAGAGAAAGGAGAGGAAAAACCGGCGGATTCCGGCGGTGATCGGCGCCGGAGCGGCGGGGCAGTAGCGGCCGAGAGGCTGGACGGCTAGGGCTGGACGGCTAGGGTTTGGTGTGTAAAAATCTGATCTCAAACTCTTGTTTGAGGTCTTTTTATACTTAGGGTTTTCAACCCTAGTGGGCTTAAGTCATTTGGCTTGACCCACTGATGCATTAAGCCCATTCCCTTGTCGGCCTCGTTTCTAATAAACGATCGTCCACAAAATTATAACAAAATTATATTTGTGACGAGCTCGAAGTCCTCGTCGATACGAGTGCCTCTTCGAAATTTCCAATTTCCAAAATTGGAAACTTCCACTTCAGTGGACCTGCTAAATTGGGAAACTTCTCAATTTAGAAAGTTCACTAATTTCCGCATGTCTCTCTTTCTCTACGTTTATTCCGACTCGTAATCCACAATTACGAATCTTGGGCTCAATCATATTGACCTCCAACTTTGCAAAGATTAACATATTAACCTATGCTCATTGTTATCAAGGATCCATGTTACACGAGAAGTGTGACCCTCAATGGTTCAAGTGTATGCTAGCCGTGGGCTCACAACTCTTTGTGATTCGAACAACACATTGGTCTTATACGAACTCCTCCCAAGAGTCCCGATTAGAGTAAAACTCGTTTTACCTAATCCCCGATCAAATCGGTGCCCAACGAATCAAAATTGGCGTCTAGCAACTACGCATCATGATTCCCTAGATACAAATGAAGTGCTTGCAAGAACCTTATGAATAAGTTAGCGTACAGTACGATCCCTTCGTAGCACATGTCCCGATTGAACTATAGGCATTGGTTCACCGAGACCTCTTATAAAGTTCAATAACCGTGCGAACGTTCTAGGTATTATAAATCCGTTCGTGTGCGACTTAGGGAAACACATTTCTCTAATCACACCACTATCAACTCTGGCCAGAATTTCCATGGATTATAAACCGTCAGAACACACAGGACATCCATGACTACTCAAGCGCTCGAATCCCCTACTACAATGCACAGACTTCACACTAGATTTCGGATTGCACGAACGTTGGCCCTTGGAGTGGTCCGCGGTGGGACTCAGGGACAGGTCACGATACAATCGGTCCTCTAGTGAAGTCACGGTGATGTCTGGGTCTTAAGGACTAATGGTGTACAACTATATCTTAGAAATCTATTACTCGATGAATGAGAACCACTTATAGATTTCTAGGGCGAGGGAGTTCAGTGAACTCATCCAATATGAGCACCCACTCAAGTATGCCGATGTCACAACACCGAGGACTGATGAGATGCAGTACACATACACTAAGTGCTAGTCTCAAAAGGGAAAGGCCGGTATCCTCATTATTGGCGTAACCCATCAACTAGGAACAAGGTTTAACAGTTAAATTACATTGCTGAGTTATCTCACGATTCTACTAGATCAACTCACAGTAATAGAGTAACTCGTTAGGACTATATCTATGCTACTTGCATGGGATAACAGATATAGAATGCCGAATAAGATATTTTATTATTATTACGAACGAAAAAACGATTGTTTTATTACAAAATAAAAGGAAAGACCACAGCCACAAGTTGGCTTGTTGGTCACCTACTCCAACAATCTCCCACTTGACCTAAAGCCAACTACTCATAAATCTAAGTCCCATCGACTCTCGATGTTTCTCGTGGACTTATCCTGACAATGGCTTGGTGAAGGGATCTGCAATATTCTCCTTCGAGGTGACTCTGTCTAGCTTGACTTCACCTCTTTCTATGATCTCTCGGATCACATGGTATTTTCTCAACACGTGCTTCGACTTCTGATGAGCTCTTGGTTCCTTAGCTTGCGCTACGGCTCCGTTGTTATCGCAGTACAGCCGTACTGGATCGCTAGCGTTCGGAAATACACCCAACTCTTGGATGAATTTCCTAATCCATGACCCTTCCTTTGAAGCATCTGATGCTGCAATATATTCAGCCTCGGTGGTGGAATCAGCCGTCGTGCCTTGTTTTGAACTCTTCCAACACACGGCACCTCCGTTGACTTTGAATATATACCCCGAGTTTGACTTTGAGTCATCCACGTCCGATTGAAAACTAGAATCCGTGAAGCCTTCTAATTTCAACTCGGTATCCCCATAGACCAAAAACAAATCTCGAGTTCTTCGCAAGTACTTGAGAATGTCCTTCACAGCCTTCCAATGGGCTGGGCCGGGGTCGGACTGATATTTGCTTGTGACGCTCACAGCATACGCAATATCAGGTCGTGTACATAGCATTCCATACATTATGCTTCCTATAGCGGATGCATAAGGTGTCCTTTTCATCTCCTCGATTTCCATTTGCGTTTGAGGACGCATGGATTTCGAGAGACGAACCCCATGGGACATTGGCAAGAATCCCTTCTTGGATTCTTCCATGCTAAACCGTTTGAGAACGGTGTCTATGTACATGGATTGGGACAAGCCAAGCAATCTCCTCGATCTATCTCTATAGATCCGTATTCCCAATACGTAGGATGCTTCTCCCAAATCCTTCATCGAGAAACGTGTGGATAACCATACTTTAGTTGACTGCAACATCCCTACATCATTCCCAATGAGTAGTATGTCATCAACATAAAGTACAAGGAAAGTCACTGCACTCCCACTAACCTTCTTGTAGACACAAGGTTCCTCCGGGTTTTTCACAAATTCAAACTCTTTGATAGTTGTGTCGAACCTTTTGTTCCAACTACGGGATGCTTGTTTCAATCCATAAATGGATCGCTGGAGTTTGCAAACCTTTTGCTCATCTCCAGAAGATATGAAGCCTTCCGGCTGCGCCATGTAAATTTCTTCCTCAATGTCCCCATTAAGGAAAGCGGTCTTCACATCCATTTGCCATATCTCGTAGTCATACCACGCAGAAATGGCCCGCAAAATCCTAATGGACTTAATCATAGCAACTGGAGAGAAGGTTTCCTCATAGTCAACTCCTTGCTTTTGAGTATAACCCTTCGCTACCAATCTAGCCTTGTAGGTCGATAACTTTCCATCTACTCCAATTTTCTTCTTATAGATCCATTTGCAGCCTATGGGAACGATTCCCTCGGGTGGATCTACCAAGGTCCATACCTTGTTGGAGTACATAGAGTCCATTTCGGATTTCATGGCATTTAGCCAATGTCCCTTGTCTGTATCCGATACAGCTTCGTTGAAAGTTCTAGGATCACATCCTTGGTCAACTTCATCAACAAGGAATAACCTATCGGGCGCTCTCCGAACTCTTTCGGATCTACGCAGTGACGATTCAGGAGGTATATTAGTGGTTTGTTGAATTGGTTCATTATCTGATTGTTGTGCTTGAACTTCAGATTGTGGTTCTCGAACTTCTTCGAGATCAACTACACTGCCCTTTCTATCCGATAGAAATTCCTTCTCAAGGAACACGGCATTTCTCGAGACGAACACCTTTGCCTCGGAAACATAGTAGAATTCGTATCCCATGGAATCATCGGGATACCCCACAAAATAGCATAGGTCGGATTTTCCATCCAACTTATCTCCCACTAGCCGCTTCACGTAAGCGGGACAACCCCATATCCAAATATGTTTAAACGTGGGTTTCTTGGAGTGCCAAAGTTCATAAGGTGTGGAGTTAACTGCTTTGGTATTAACCCTATTCAGCAAATACACGGCAGTTAGGAGTGCATGACCCCACAGGTATGCCGGTAACTCGGTGAACCCCATCATATAGATGGAACCATGTCTAACAGTGTTCGATTCCGACGCTCGGAAACTCCATTAAGTTGAGGAGTTCCAGGAGGAGTCCATTGAGACAGAATCCCATTCTCTTTAAGATAGTCTATAAACTCAGTACTTAAGTATTCGCCACCACGATCGGATCGTAGTTTCTTAATACGTCCACCGAGTTGGTTTTCTACTTGGTGTCTAAAATCTTTGAACTTTTCAAAAGTTTCAGACTTATACTTCATTAAGTACACGAAACCATACCTAGAATAATCATCGGTAAAGGTAACGAAGTAGTTAAAACCACCCCTAGCACTAACGCTTAGTGGACCACACACGTCTGAATGGATCAAATCCAAAAGACCCTCGGCTCGTTCCATCTTCCCTTTGAAGGGAGTCTTGGTCATTTTTCCTTTGAGGCAGGATACACAAGTTTCAAGTGATTTCACGTCCTCCAAGGAGAACATTCCTTCACTTACAAACTTGTCCATCCTTCTCAAGGAAATGTGACCTAGTCGAGCGTGCCAAAGTTGTGCGGGGTTAAGACTTATATCTTTTCGTTTTGCTGATATAACGTTAATAGGTATTTCATTTGGATTCAGTTCATATAAGTTGTTTATAAGTTGTCCCTTACAAATCATATTTTGTTCGTATAATGCAAATCGAATTTCCAAAAACAAAAGTAAAACCTTCATTATCCAAAACAGGAATAGAAATAAGGTTTCGAATAAGTGACGGAACAAATAAACAATTGTTCAAAACAATGGAAAAACTAGAATCCAAAACAGAAAGATAAATTGTCCCAATGGCTTCAGCAGCAACTCTTGCTCCGTTGCCCATTCTTAGGTAGGTCTCACCCACATTAAGCTTCCTACTTCTTGTCATGAGCTGCAAAACATTACAAATATGTGAGCCACAACCAGTATCCAATACCCAAGCAGAAGATTTAACGGACAAGTTAACTTCAACTAAATACGTACCCTATTCAGAACGTTTCTGATCGAGGTAAGCCTTGCAGTTGCGTCGCCAATGGCCCTTCTTTCCACAATGATGGCAAGCGTCATCAACTTGCTTGGTGACCTTGTCATTCTTCACTCCGCTCGACTCGCCCTTCTCAAGTTTCTTGCTCGGGCCGAAACTCCTTTCTTTCCTTTTCTTCTGGAAAGAACCTTTCTTTGCAGAAGGAGCAACTAGGAGAAGTGATTTCTCCTTCTTGATCGTGGACTCATAGCTGACCAACATGTTCAACAACTCATCCAATGGTGGATCGAGCTTGTTCATGTTGAAGTTCACTATGAACGATTCATAAGAACTAGGAAGGGACAGTAGGATCAAATCCACCGAGAGCTCGGCCGGGAGGGTGACATCAAGGTTCACCAACTTCTCAAGGAGAGTGATCATCTTGAGACCGTGTTCGTGGACCGAAGCCCCTTCACGCAGCCTCATGGTGATCAACTCCTTGGTGGCTGAGTACCTTGATGCCCTAGTATTCTCACTGTACATGCTTTCAAGATGATGCTTGATATCATAAGCATGCACGTGAGACTCATACTTCCTCGCGAGCTCTGGCACTATGGATGCTAGCATGTAGCACCTCGCATGGAGGTCGTCCTTCTTCCATGCCTTGAAAGTGGCAGTCTCGTCAGCAGTAGCAGTCGCAGGAAGAGCAGCGGGGGGACGTTCATTGAGCACATAGAGACGCTCCTCGACTTGGAGCACGAGTTTCAGATTGCGAAGCCAATCCAAATAGTTTGGACCGGTGAGTTTGTTTTGGTCGAGGATTGAGGAAAGGGGATGTTTGGACATTGTTGCTGAGAAAATTTTAAGAAGACAATAATTAGAGTTTAGTGCGTAATAATCGTTACAATTAAAATTTTGGACTTTTATGTTTTAATTGTTCTCCCACTTATTTTATCGAATTCCACCACCCTCTAGCAGACAATCGAGAAAACTTATTTTTCTTTAATGGGCTTTAGGTCCAATAGCGCTAATGTAACCCGTAGTTAATCTATCCCGATTACATAAGCCTAAAGGTAGAGTACTATCAATCACATCACAATGTGACCCTAAAGATCGATTTACCTCACACTTGATAATGACCTAAGTTAATCTAGCGAATATGAAAATCTTCGTGTGTCAAGTCTAGCCTACCAATATGAGATGTCATAGATCCAATTATATCAAACTAATGCAATCCCTAGTTAATCTAGCCGACCACATTAATCCAACATAATTTTATCTATGACCGTATCTCCATCTAATGTCAATTAAATTACAGCTTATCCTACAATAGCACTCCCCGCTAACACGGCTTACTGCACTATTATGAGAGGCTACACATAATTTAATTGTTGGTAGAAGGAAAGAAAAATTCAACAATTTGGTTTTTCTTTATAGCATGATAATTATTCTTAATTAAGAATGAGGGATTTTATTTATTAAATCTTATTAGCTCATCGGAAGTTTAAGGTTATGACCGTTTGTGATTCCTACAACTATGTTCTCTAGGTATGTGGAAACGCATATTGATCCTAAGAGAGACATATGATCATCATCGTACTTAATCACAATTATTCATCTCATGAATTATTTAATTAATACGATTAATTGCAAATATAATTAATGGACTCCCTTCATTCATAAATCAATCAAATAAGAATGAAGTCCATTAATTATTTGCTATCTAATTTGTGTTCCATTAATTAAACTAATTTAACGATTAAATTAAATAAATAATCCAACACTATTCTTTGAATTCAAATTAAATTAATGGATCAATTATCTAATTGGGTTTAATTGATAAATAATTTCAAAAATTAAAAATCAATAAATTTTTAATATTAATTTCAGAAAATCAGCAAGTAGCATAGATATAGTCCTAACGAGTTACTCTATTACTGTGAGTTGATCTAGTAGAATCGTGAGATAACTCAGCAATGTAATGTAACTGTTAAACCTTGTTCCTAGTCGATGGGTTACGCCAATAATGAGGATACCGGCCTTTCCCTTTTGAGACTAGCACTTAGTGTATGTGTACTGCGTCTCATCAGTCCTCGGTGTTGTGACATCGGCATACTTGAGTGGGTGCTCATACTGGATGAGTTCACTGAACTCCCTCGCCCTAGAAATCTATAAGTGGTTCTCATTCATCGAGTAATAGATTTCTAAGATATAGTTGTACACCATTAGTCCTTAAGACCCAGACATCACCGCGACTTCACTAGAGGACCGATTGTATCGTGACCTGTCCCTGAGTCCCACCGCGGACCACTCCAAGGGCCAACGTTCGTGCAATCCGAAATCTAGTGTGAAGTCTGTGCATTGTAGTCGGGGATTCGATCGCTAGAATAGTCTTTGATGTCCTCTGTGTTCTGATAGTTTGTAATCATTCTAAGTCTCTGTCCAGAGCTGACTAAGTGATGATTAGAGAATTCGATTCTCTAAGTCATGCACGTAACAATTACAACACTTAGAACTGTTGGGGATCGTGCATGTATAGGGAGCGGAATTTAAAATTTTATATCGAACTAGTTTCGATTACATGCATAAACTAATCACATAGTCAACGTACCTTAACGCTTCCGCCATACATATGGTAATTACGAAACATGCTTATTCATCATTCAATAAAATCGAAACACGTAATCACATATTACTCATAATCATAAATTATAATTCATACAAACATGCTCGAATTAATTTACGATAGTTTCGATTTATTTACCTCTTGTAGCGTGAGATTTCGACGAATCGAAACCTAATACGAATCACGTACAAGCTGCTTTATACCACTCCTAGGGGCTGCAGGAACACCACCAAAAGGCAGCTGGTCCGAAGGTGAGGCGACGGCGGCGCGTGTGTGTCAGCGGCGGTGGCGCGTGGGCGGTGCAGCGGCGCGTGCGGCGGTGCAGCAGCGGCGTGGCAATTTCGTCGGGCAGCAGCTCCTCTCCAATTAGGTTTCACCTCGAATAAACGGATCTCCCCCTACTGTAGCACTAGATACAAAGGGGTTAGATAACAAGGGAATACGATAGAGAAAGGAGAGGAAAAACCGGCGGATTCCGGCGGTGATCGGCGCCGGAGCGGCGGGGCAGCAGCGGCCGAGTGGCAGGACGGCTAGGGCTGGACGGCTAGGGTTTGGTGTGAAAAAATCTGATCTCAAACTCTTGTTCGAGGTCTTTTTATACTTAGGGTTTTCAACCCTAGTGGGCTTAAGTCATTTGGCTTGACCCACTGATGCATTAAGCCCATTCCCTCGTCGGCCTCGTTTCTAATAAACGATCGTCCACAAAATTATAACAAAATTGTATTTGTGACGAGCTCGAAGTCCTCGTCGATACGAGTGCCTCTTCGAAATTTCCGATTTCCAAAATTGGAAACTTCCACTTCAGTGGACCTGCTAAATTGGGAAACTTCTCAATTTAGAAAGTTCACTAATTTCCGCATGTCTCTCTTTCTCTACGTTTATTCCGACTCGTAATCCACAATTACGAATCTTGGGCTCAATCATATTGACCGTCAGAACACACAGGACATCCATGACTACTCAAGCGCTCGAATCCCCTACTACAATGCACAGACTTCACACTAGATTTCGGATTGCACGAACGTTGGCCCTTGGAGTGGTCCGCGGTGGGACTCAGGGACAGGTCACGATACAATCGGTCCTCTAGTGAAGTCGCGGTGATGTCTGGGTCTTAAGGACTAATGGTGTACAACTATATCTTAGAAATCTATTACTCGATGAATGAGAACAACTTATAGATTTCTAGGGCGAGGGAGTTCAGTGAACTCATCCAGTATGAGCACCCACTCAAGTATGCCGATGTCACAACACCGAGGACTGATGAGACGCAGTACACATACACTAAGTGCTAGTCTCAAAAGGGAAAGGCCGGTATCCTCATTATTGGCGTAACCCATCGACTAGGAACAAGGTTTAACAGTTAAATTACATTGCTGAGTTATCTCACGATTCTACTAGATCAACTCACAGTAATAGAGTAACTCGTTAGGACTATATCTATGCTACTTGCATGGGATAACAGATATAGAATGCCAAATAGGATATTTTATTATTATTACGAACGAAAAAACGATTGTTTTATTACAAGATAAAAGGAAAGACCACAGCCACAAGTTGGCTTGTTGGTCACCTACTCCAACAAGAACGATCGCACCGTCATTGAACAAATAAAGAGGTCTCGACGAACCAATGCCTCTACTTCAATCGGGACATATGTATCGAAGGGACCGTACTGTACGTTATCTATATCTGAAGGTTCTTGCAGGCACTTCATTTGTATCTAGGGAATCATGATGCGTAGTTGCTAGACGCCAATCTTGATTCGTTGGGCGATTAAGGTGAAACAAGCTTAATCTTAATCATAACTCTAAGGGACGAGTTTTGACCACAAAGGGTTGTGGGCCCACGGCTAGCTTACAACTGAACCATCGAGGGTCACACTGCTCGTGCACATGAGTCAGAGATAAAATGGTTTATCTTTGCATGATTGGAAGTCAATTTGATTGGGTCCAACATTCGTAATTTGGAATTATGAATGAGAATAAGAAAAGGAAAAGAATAGATGAACATTGTAGTGGCCTTTCTAAATCGGAAAGTTTCCAAATTTAGAAAGTGCACTGAACTAGGGTTTCCACTTTTGGAAAGTTGGAAATTGAGAGTTGGCACTCGTAATGACGAGGACTTTATAATGATTCCGAAAATGTAATCGTTACAATTTTCCGATCATTGAAAAGAGAGAGACGGGCAAGTAAAAGTACTAACGAACTTAAGCTGTTGGGCCCGGTCCAACTTAAGCCCGCTAGGGTTTTATGCAAGGCACTATAAATACTTGATTTATAGGCCTTGCACAAAAAAAAAAAAAAAAACAAGACCTAACCCTAAACCTAGCCGCTCCCTCTCTCGATCGGCCACCCTCTCCCGCGGCCACCACCGCCGCCGTAGCCGGAATCGGCCATCCCTTGGCCGATCCAAGTTTGTAGTTCTTTTCTCTTTTCTTTTCTTCCATTTTATTCTAACTACTTCGTGTCTAGTGCCACGTTTTAGTAGATCGAAGTATACGAGGTGAAATCCGAGAGGAGGAAGATCGAAGAATCGAGGAGCAGCCCTCGAGCCGACGACGCACGCGACCCCACGCGCCGCCCCGAAGACCGCGCGTGAGATACACGCGCCGCCGTGCCCGTCTCGCCACTGCTGCCGCTGCACCGCTGCTGCCCCGGATTGTACGGATTAGTTTCCGTAGCAATCTCGACTTGCTTAGCGCTCCTACCTCACGCTTCAAGAGGTAAACACACGAATTTCATGTTCTTGATTCGTTTACGTTTAAACAATATATTCATGTTCGTTATCGTCTGATTTTATGTGATTACGTGAAATCGTTTTAATTGTTGCGAGCATGTTATTTGGTTTAAACGCGAGCATGCTAATTGATTTAAATTCGGTTAAATTGTTTAGCATGTATGTTGTTTTTAATTTCGCTAGAAGCGCAAAGGTACGCAATTAATTGTTTCAATTTGTCGGGCATGTGTTTATGTGTTTTAAAGTCGTTTAAATCGCATAAAATTTTTGTTTTCCGCTGCGTACACGTGCCCGATTCCCAACAGATTGTTGATGCGTATTCATGTCCTAGTATTGTTGTTCGTGTTTTCATTAGCCTTATTGCGTATGGGCTTTTGTGCCAGTGCTTTTGTGCCCTGTTTTGTACGTGTATGTTTGTGCATGTTGTTTTGAGCAGTGTTTTTGTGCATGTTTGCTAATGTTTATTCATGTCCTAGAATGGTTGTTAATGTTTTCATTAGCTGTTTTGCGCATGCACCTTCGCGTGGTGATTTGCTGCATTGTGTTGTACCTGAATGTTTGTGCATGTTGTCATGTGTGAGTGTTTTTGTACATGTTTGATGATGCGTATTCAAGTCCTAGTATTGTTGTTCACGTTTTTATTAGCATTTTTGCACCTGTAGTTTTCCATGAGTGGTTCACTGGATTGTTTTGTACATGAATGTTTTGTGCATGTTATTTTGTGAGAGTGTTTTTTTGCATGTTTGTTAATTCTTATGCACATCCTAACATTGTAGTTTGTGTTTTCATTAGCAATTTTGCGCATGCACTTTCCAAAAGGTTTTTGGGAGTGCTTTTGTGCAGTTTTTTGTACATGTATGCTTGTCTATGTTTTTTTATGCATATACATGTCCTAGTATTTTAGCTCGTGTTTTCAATAGCGGTTTAAACTTTTGCGTGCGTGCTTCTTTGCATTGTTTTGTGCTAGTGTTTTTACTCCATGTTTGTTGATGCTTATCCTCCTAGTACTGTAATTTAAATTTTCATTAGCGTTTAAGCACATGCACTGTCGCATGAGTGTTTCGCTGCATTGCTTTGTACGTGAATGTTTGTGCATGTAGTTTTGTGAGAGTGTTTTGGTGCATGTTTGTTGATGCTTATTCGTGTCCTAGCATTCTTGCTCGTGTTTGGATTAGCGTTTTTGCGCATGCAATTTTGCACAAGTATTTTTTTTTCGTTGTTTTTTGCGTGTATGTTTGTGCATGTTGTTTTGTGCGAGTGTTTTTGTGCATGTTTGTTGATCCGTAAACATGAAATTGTATTGTAGCTCGTATTTCCATTAGCGTTTTTGCGGATGAATTTTCGCGCGAGTGCTTTTCTGCATTACTTTGTTCATGTATGTTTGTGCCTGTTGTTTTATGCGAGTGTTTTTGTGCATGTTTGGTGATGCGTATTTAAGTCCTAGTATTGTAGCTTGTATTTTCATTTGCGTTATTGCGCAAACACTTTTGTGCGAGTGCTTTTGTGCAATATGTTTTACCTATATGTTTGTGCATGTTTTTTGTGCGAGTGTTTATGTGCATGTTTTTTTATGCATATACATGTCCTAGTATTTTATCTTGTGTTTTCGTTTGCGTTTTTTAGCATGCTTTTTTGCGCCGAGTGCTTTGTGAATTATTTTGTACCTGTATGTTTGTGCATGTTGTTTTTTACGAGTATTTTTGTGCATTTTTGTCGATGCATATTCAAGTCCAAGTATTGTAGTTCATGTTTTGATTAGTGTTTTAGCGCATTGACTTTTCCGTGAGTGCTTCGATGCATTATTTTATACGTGAATGTTTGTGCATGTTGTTTTGTACGAATGTTTTTATTCATGTTTGTTGATTCTTATTCATGTCCTAGTACTCTGGTTCATGGTTTCATTAGCGTTTTTGCTCATGCACTTTTGCGCGACTACTTAGTGCATTGTTTTGTATGTGTATGAGTGGGACTTATATTGGGTATTGTTTTTGTACGTGTACGTTTTGTACGTGTATGTTTTGTGCGAGTGTTTTAGGCATGTTTGTTGATGCATATTCATGTCCTAGTATTGTTGTTCGTGTTTTATTTGCATTTTTGCGCATACACTTTTGTGAGAGTGCTTCAGTGCATTGTTTTGTACAGGAATGTTTGTGCTTGTTATTTTTGGTGAGTGTTATTGTCATGTTTGTTGATGCCTATTCATGTCCTAGTATTGATATTCATGTTTTCATTAGCGATTTTCCGCATGCACTTTTGCGTGAGTGCTTCGATGCATTGTTTTGTACGTGAATGTTTGTGCATGTTATTTTGGGCGAGTATTTTTGTCATGTTTATCAATGCGTATTCATGTCCTAGTATTGTTGTTTCTGTTTTCATTAGCGATTTTGCGCATGCACTTTTGGACGGCTACTTTTATGCATTGTTTTGTACATGTATGATTGTGGGACTTCTTTTGTTTATTGTTTTATGTACGTGTATGTTTTATGCGAGTGTTTTTGGTCAAGTTTGTTGCTGTTTATTCATGTCCTAGTATTTTTTTTCGTGTTTTCAACAGCGTTTTCACGCATGCAACTTTTTTGCTTTAGTGCTTCGCTGCATTGTTTTGTACGTTAATGTTTGTGCATGTTAGTTGATGCAATTTTGCGTGAGTACTTTGTTGCATTGTTTTGTAAGTGAATGTTTATGGACGTTGTTTTTTTCACTTGTTTTTGTGCATGTTTGTTGATGCTTATAAATGTCCTAGTGCTGTAGTACGATTTGTGGTTAACGTTTCTGTGCCTGCACCTTTGCGTGAGTACTTTTGTGCATTTTTTTGTATGTGTATGTTCGTGCATGCTTTTTCGTGGAAGGATTTTTGTGCATGTTTGTCAAAGGATATTCATGTCCTTGTAATGTAGTTTGTTTTTTATTAATCGTTTTGTGCATGCACTTTTGCGTGAGTGCTTTGCTGCATTGTTTTTTATTTGATTTTTTTTGCATTTTGTTTTGGCGAGTATTTTTTTTACATGTTTGTTGATGCATATTCAAGTCCTAGTATTGTAGCTCATATTTTCATTAGCATTTTTGCGCATGAACTTTTGCCCGACTGCTTTTGTGCATTATTTTGTACCAGTGTGTTTGTGCTTGTTGTTTTGTGCGAGTGTTTCCAGGCATGTTTTTTAAGCAGATAAATGTCCAAGTATCGTAACTCATATTTTTATTAGCATTTTTGCGCATGCACTTTTGCGCTGAGTGATTTGTGCATTATTTGTACCTGTATGTTTGTGCATGTTGTTATGTGCGAGTGTTTTTGCGTATGTTTGACAATGCTTCTTCATGTCCTAGTGTTGTATATCGTGTTTCGATCAGTGTTTTTGTGCATGCGTGTTTGCGTAACTGCTTCGCTGGATTATTTTGTATGTGAATGTTTGTCCATACGTGATACAATACTAGGACATGCATAATCGTCAACAAGCAGGCACGGAAACAATCCCACACATGACAACATGAACAAGCAGAGATGTACAACGTAATGTAGAAAAGTACTCGCGCAAATGTGCGTCCGCAAGAACGCTAATGTAAATATGAGTTAAACACTAGAACATGTATACACGAGCTACAATACTAGAACATGTATACGCATTAACAAAAAGGCACACAAAAAACTCACACAAAACAACATGCACAAACTTACAAGTAGAACGTATGCAGAAAAAAGTACTCACGCAAATGTGCATCCGCAAGAACGCTAATGAAACACAAGCTACAATAAAAAGACGTGCATACGCATCAACAAACATGCACAAAAACACCGTACAAATCAACCTGCACAAAACATACACGTACAACACAATGCAGAAAAGCACTCATGCAAAGTGCATGCCCAAAAACAGTATTGAGAACACGAGCTATAATACTAGGACATGCATACGTATCAACCAACAAGCGCAAAAACACTCGCAAAAAACAACATGAACAAACAAACACATCCAAAACAATGCACACAAATACTCGCGGAATAGTGCATGCACAAAAACACTAATAAAATCACGAACTACGGTAATAATACACGAATACGCATCAACACACATTTGCACAAAACAAGATGTACAAACATTATCGTACAATAAAATGCAGCGAAGCACTCACGCAAAACAGAACCACAATACTAGGGCATGAATATGCTTGAACAAAATGGAAACATAAACACTCACACAAAACTGCATGCACAAACGTATACGTACAAAACAATGCACAGATGTACTCGCACAAAAGGGCATGCGCAAAAAATCTAATGAAAACATGAACTACATTACTCGGAAATGATTACCCGTCAAGAAACATGCAGATAAACACTCGCACAAAACAACATGCACAAACATACACGTACAAAATAATTCAGAAAAGCACTCGCACAAAAGTGCATTAGCAAAACTGCTAATGAAAACACGAGGTAGAATACTAAGAAATGTATAAGCATTAACAAACATACAGAAAAACACTCGCACAAAACAATCTGCACAAACAAAAATGTACAAAACAATACACAAACGTACTCGTGCAAAAGCGCATTCGCGAAAATGCTATTGAAAACACTAGCTACAATACTAGGACACGAATAGGCATCAACAAATATGCACAAAAACACTCGCACAAATCAACATGCACAAACATAGACGTACAAAACAATGTATAAAAGCATTCGCGCAAAGTGCATGCCTAAAATTTCTAATGATAACATGAGCTACAATACTAGGACATGCATACGCATCAACAAACATGCACAAACACACTGGCACAAAATAACATGCACGAACATTCCCGAGCAAAATAATGCAGAAAAGCACTTGCGCAAAACGACATGCATAAAAACACTAATGAAATTTATTTGCTACCATACAAGGATATGTATACGCATCAAAAAACATGCACAAAAACTCCCGCAAAAAACAACATACACGTAGAAACAGTCCAGAAAACCACTCGCGCAAAGTGCATGCGCAAAAGCACTAATGAATAGACGAGCTACACTACTAGGACATGCATACAGATTAACTAACATGCTATAAAAAATCCCACACAAACATACATGTACAATATAATGGAGGAAAGTACTCACGCAAAAGTGCATGCGCAAGAGCGCTAATGAAAACATGAGCTCAATACTAGGACATGCATACCCATCAACAAACATGCACATAAACACTAGCAGAAATCAACATGCACTAACATAAAATGCAGAAAAGCACTGATGCAAAGTGCATGCCAAAAAATGCTAATGAAAACACGAGATACAATACTAGGACATGCATACGCATCCACAACCATGCACAAAAATAATCACACAAAACAACATGAACAAATATACACATACAACACAATGCACACAAGTACTAGCGCAATAGTGCATGCGCAAAAACGCTAATGAAAACATGAACTCCTGTACTAGTATATGAATATGCATCAAGAAAAATTCGCACAAAACCAAATGCACAAACATTCTTGTACAAAACAAAGCTGCGAAGCACTCAGCCAAAAGTGCATACGCAAAAAAGCGAATAAAAACAACACCACAATACTAGGACATGAATACGCTTGACCAAACATGCACAAAAACACTCAGACAAAACCACATGCACAAGCGTACACGTACAAAACAATACACAAATATACTAGCGCAAAAGTGTATGCGCAAAAACACAATTCAAAACACCAACTGCAATACTCGGAGATGAATACCCATCAACAAACATGCACAAAAACACTCGCACAAAACAACATGCACAAACAAACACGTAGAGAATAATGCTGAAAAGCACTCGCGCAAAAGTGCATTCGCAAAACAGCTAATGAAAAGACAAGCTACAATACTAAGACATGCACACGCATCAACAAACATACACAAAATCACTCGCAAAATACAAGATACACAAATATACATGCACAAAAAAATGCACAAAAGTAGTCGCGCAAAAGCGCATGCGCAACAACACTATTGAAACACAGGAACTACAATACTAGGACATGAATACGCATCAACAAACCTGCAAAAAAACACTCGCACAAATCAACAGGCACAAACATACACGTACAAAACAATGTAAAATTATACGCGAGAAAGTGGATGCGCAAACACGCTAATGAAAATATGAACTACAATACTAGGATTTGAATACGCCTCCACAAACATGCACAAACACATTTGCCTAAACATACTGGTATAAAACAATACAAAAAAAAAATATAGCGAGAAACCGCGTTAGCAAAAGAGGTAATGAAAACACAAACTACAATACTAGGACATGAATATGCATGAACAAACAACCAAAATAACACTGGAACAAAATATCATGCACCGACAAACACATACAAAACAATAGAGAAAAGAACTCGCTAAAATGTGCATGCGAAAAAACGCAAATCAAAACACGAACTAGAATAGTAGGACATGGATAACGCATGAACCAACATGGACAAAAAGTCTCGCAAAAAACAACATACACAAATATACATCTACATAACGATGCGGAAAAGCTGTCACTTGAAAGTGCATTCGCAAAACTACGAACTAGAATTCTAGGATATGAATTCGCATAACAAACATGCACAAAAACACTCGCATAAAAAAACATGCACAAACCTAGACGTACAAAACAATCGAGAAAAGCACTCACTAAGAAGTGCATGTGCAAAAATGCTAAAGAAAACACAAACTACAAGACTAGGACATACGCATCAACAAACATGCACAAAAATACACAGACAAAACAACAATCACAAACATAAACGTACAAAATAATGCACAAAAGTACTCGCGGAAAAGCTCATGTGCAACAACTCTAATAAAAACAGGTGCTACAATACTAGGATATAAATACACATAAACAAATATGAACAAACATACACATGCAAAACAATACACAAAAGTACTCACGCAAAAGTGCATGCATAAAAATGCTAATGAAATCACGAACTGCAATACTAAGATATCAATACGCATCAACTAACATACACAAAAACCCTTGCACAAAACAACATGCACAAATATATCCTTCGAAAGCAATCAAGAAAATCATTCAAGCAAAAGTGCATGCGCAAATACGCTCATGGAAACACAAACTACTATACTAAGACATGAATACACATCAACAAACATGCACAAAAATACACTCGAAAAACAATGTCCAAAATTTTGTTCGCAAAATTGATTATCATATCAAAAAGTATTATCATATTAAAAAAAGAATATATATTTAAGCTTGGCAATTGGGCATTTGAAATAAGTAAGGTAGATGTTGTGAATTTAATGCGCCGATGAAGTGAAAAGATACCCAACGACAATGCCATATAAAAAGATCAAACTCACCTTGGTGGCATACCTTTAAAAGAAAAATATTATTCCATTTAAAATATTTAGTGTTATAATATATATATATATTTAGTAATATAATATATATATATATATATATATATATATATATATATATATATATATATATATATATATATATATATATATATATATATATATATATATATATATATATGTTTGTGTGTTAATATATAATATATAATATATATATTTAGTCATTAATTAGTAAATGTGCATGCGCAAAAAAATTACATAGAACAACACTCGTGCAAACGTGCATGCTCAAATACGCTAATGAAAACACGCGCTACAATACTTGGACATGTATACACATCAATAAACATGGACAGAAACACTCACATAAAACAACATGCACAAACATTCACGTACAAAACAATGCAGCGAAGAACTCACGCAAAAGTGTATTCGCAGAAATGCTAGGGAAAACACGAACTACAATACTAGAACATGAATAAGAATCAACAAACATGCATAAAAACACTCTCACAGCACAACATGCACAAACATACACATACAAAATAATGCAGAAAAGCACTGCACAAAGTGCATGCGCGACAACGCTATCGAAAAGACTAACCACAACACTAGGATACGAATACGTATAAACAAACATGCACAAAAACACTCGCACAAAACAACTTGCACAAACATAGACATACAAAATAATGCACAAAAGTACTCAGGTAAAAGCGCAGGCGCAAAAACGCTATTCAAAACCCTAACTACAATAATAGGACACGAATACCCATAAACACATATGCACAAAAACACGTACACAAACATACAAGTACAAAACAATGCTAAAAAGCACTTGCGCAAAAGTGCATGCACAAAAATGCTAATGAAAACACGGACTTCAATACTAGAATATGAATACACATGAACAAGCATACATGTGCAAAGCAAAGCACAAAATTAGTTTCCCAAAAGTGCATCCGTAAATAAAAATGCTATTGAAAACATGAACTACAATACTAGGATATGAATACACGTCAACAGTCATACACAAAAACACTCGAACAAAAAAACATGCACCAACATACACGTACAAAAAAATGGAGAAAAGAAGTCGCGTAAAAGTGCATGCGCAAAAACACTAATGAACGCACGAACTATAATAGTAGGACATGGATACGGATCAACAAACAAGCACAAAACACTCGAACAAAACAACATGCACAAACTTATATGTACAAGCATACACTTAGAGAACAATGAACAAAATTACTCTCGTAAAAGTGCTTCCAAAATACGCAAATGAAACGCGAGCTACAATACTGCGACCGTAACACGCATGAACAAACATGCACAAAAATTCTCGCACAAAACAACATACACAAAGATATATCTACAAGAAGATGCAAAAACGCAGTCAGGTGAAAGTGCATTCGCAAAAACGTTAATGAAAACACGAACTAGAATTATAGGACATGAATAAGCATTACAAACTTGCACAAAAACACTCGCACAAAACAACATGCACAAACATAAACGTACAAAACATTCCAGAAAAGCTCCACTCAAAAGTGCATGTGCAAATATGCTAATGAAAACACAAACTACATACTAGGACATATGCATCAACGAACATGCACAAAAATACGCGGACAAAACCACATTCACAAACATAAACGTACAAAACAATGCAAAAAAGTACTCGGGGAAATGTGTATGCATAAAAATGCTAATGAAATAACGAACTGCAATACTAAGATATCAATACACATTAACTAACATGCACAAAAACACTTGCACGAAACAACATGCACAAACATACATGTTCAAAACAATCAAGAAAAGCATTCGAGCAAAAATGCATGAGATACGCTCATGAAAACACACACTGCAATTTTAGGACATGAATACGCATCAACAAACATGCACAAAAATACTCGCACAACTATACACTCGAAAAACAATGTACAAATGTTCGTTCGCAAAATTGCTCGCGCAAAAAGCTGAAGAAAACATGAACTACATAACTAGGACATGAATACCCAAAAAAGAAAATGCACAAAAACACATGCACAAAAATATATGGGATCATATTCTAGATTCTTTAGGATATTTGTATTAAAAGAGCAAATATGGCAAAACTAGCAAATATTATAAAAGAAATAAAAATATTTATAGTATTAATTTTAATTAGAATAACATCAAAAAGTATTATCATTTAAAAAAAAAAATAGGAGTAAAAAACAGTTTGCCCCCTAAATTAAAGGTCGATTTGCACTTTACCCCCCAAACAAAAAAATTTGCACGTTTTTACCTGAACTCGTTCATTCGTTGCACGGTGCCCCCTAAACTCAATTTTCCGGTAATTTTGTCCGGAAAGTTAAAACATGTGCCTTGCACGTGACATTCGTAGGGATATATTCGTCCATTCACTTACATATTGTATATTAAATATAAATTAATCTTTAAAAAACCAAAAAATAAATAAAAACAAAACAAGAAAAACAAAAAATAAAAAAATATTGTCTTCCTTCTTCCCGTCCACACCCCCCCCCCCCCCCCCTCTCTCTCTCTCTCTCTCTTTCCCCGCCCACACATCACACACACACACACGCATCTCATCACAGTCTTGCTTCAGGACTTCATCCATGGAGAATTTCAGCACAGTCGCCACCAACCCATGTTTTAATCCATGTTTATTTCCTCTCAAATCCGCCGAAAGACCTCCATTTTCGCCGCCGGAGTTGCTGCGGCCCAGGAAAAAACCGTAAAATCCGTTTTGAAATACAACCCGTTTGATTCATCCATTGCTAATGATCCTGGAACCCATGTTCTTAATTTGGATTCTGTTTATGAACCCACCCCTCGTAATCGCCCCCTTCGAAGAATGTTGGAATTTTTTTTAAATTCGTTTCCAATCAATCTGTTCTTTACAACGATAAAAAAACCCCTTGTTATTTCTGAATACAGCCTGAATCTACCGCCGACTTCCTGCAATCACACACACACACAAATCGAAGAAATTAGATATATAGAAATTACAGAGAGGCGAGGTTTTAGTGTGTGTTTATCGGAAAGAGAGAAGGTGTTCGAAGACTCGATCGGCAAACGGAGGAGGAAGCGAGGCAAGTAATGGCATCGGCGGCCGGTGGGTGACGAAATTTTTGGTTGAGATGGGTTTGGGATGGTGGTGGCACGGTGGGCGAAGTGGGGAAGAAGGAAAAAGACAGTCTTGGGCGGATATCTGGTGAAAGTGAATACAAAATATTTTTTTATTTTTTGTTTTCTTTCTTTTGTTTTAATTTTTTGTTTTTTTGATTTTTTAAAGAATAATTTATATTTAATATTAAAGATGTAAGTGAATGGACGAATATAGCCTTCTAAATGTCACGTGCAACGCACATGTTTTAACTTTCCGGTCAAAATTGCCGGAAAAATTAGTTCATGGGGCAACGAATTAACGAGTTCAGGTAAAAACGTGCAAAGTTTTTTTGTTCGCGGGGTAAAGTGCAAATCAGCCCATATTTTAAGGGGCAAACTGCTTTTTACTCAAAAAATAATATATTTAACCTTGAAAATTAAGAAATGGAAATAAGTAAGGCAGAAGTATTGAATTTAATGGGCCAATGAAGTGAAAAGATACCCGACGACAATACCATATAAAACGAATCGAACTCACCTTGATGGCATACATTTAAAAAAAACATATAATTCCATTTTAAATATTAGTAAAATAATGTATATACACACGTGCTACAATACTAGGACATGTATACGTAGACACGGCCATGGGTCGGTTCAACTTTTTCAGCTATTTTTTATTTGCCGGCCCGGCGATTCACGGCTCACCAATTCCTAGAACCGGGCCCGTCCCGCGTACAAGGGGCCGGTTCACTGATCAACGGTTTGGGCCGGTTCTGGGCCGAAAACAGGCCAATGGCCGTGTCTATGTATACGCACAACAAACATGCAAAAAAACTCTCACATAAAACAACATGCACAAACATTCACGTACAAAACAATGCAGCGAACCTCTCAAGCAAAAATGCATTCGCAAAAAAGCTAATGAAACCATGAACTACAATACTAGGACATGAATAAGAATCAACAAACATGGATAAAAACACTCGCACAAAACAATATGCACAAACATACACATACAAAATAATGCAGAAAAGCATTGCGCAAAGTCCATGCGCAACAACGCTATTGAAAAGATTAACCACAATACTACGACACGAATACGTATAAACAAACATGGAAAAAAACACTCGCACAAAACAACATGTGGGAAACATACACGTACAAAACAATGCACAAAAGTTCTCGCGCAAAAGCGCACACGCGAAAATGCTATTAAAAACACTAACTTCAATAATAGGAAACGAATACGCATAAACTGTTAGAGTAGGTGACCAACAAGACAACTTGTGGCTGTGACCTTTCCATTTATTCTTGTAATAAATAATGGGTAAATTACACACACCCCCCTGAGGTAAGCTTAAATAACTGTAAGGTCCATGTGGTATCGATAATTACACTTAGCCCCCTGAAACGTAGTCAGAAACTCTAATGGGATAATGAACTGGATACGTTATTCCGATAGGGTTCTAATAGACTATTGGTTTCATAAAGTGGTGAAGACAACAAAGAGATATGGGGTAACATGGCTCCCCGAACATTCCCAAACATTTCTTCAATCACCCATAGCTCTTTGTTGTCTCCACCACTTTCTGAAACCAATAGTCCGTTAGAACCCTATCGGAATAACGTATCCAATTCATTATCCCATTAGAGTTTCTGACTACGTTTCAGGGGGCTGAGTGTAATTATTGATACCACAGGGACCTTACAGTTATTTAAGCTTACCTCAGGGGGGTGTGTGTAATTTACCCATAAATAATCCTTTTTCGTATATATGATAAAAACACCTTGGGATTCTATATCTTTGTCCCTTTGTCTCAAACATAGATATAGTCGTTACAGTTATTACAAGTACTAGTAATTGATCCTTAGGATCGTGAGATATTTAGTTTAGTATTATAATTGTTAAACATGTTCCTAGTCGAAGGGTTACGCCACCAATGAGGATATCGGCCTTTCCCATTAAGAGACTAGCACTTAGTGTTGTTGGGGATCGATGCATGTATACGCAGCGGAAAACTAAAATTTAATCGAACTCAATGTTCGATCACATGCATAAATCAATTAATTGAACGTACCTTAACGCTTCCGCCATACACATGGTAATATTTCATATTTTAATCGAAATTCAATAAAACGAAAAACAAAGACGAGCATGCTTGCATACGACATCATGAAATCGAAAACATACATTCTTCATATAATTGTCGTGCTCACAAATTAGTTCATATAATCCAATTATGAATTAATTCGCAGGGGTTTTCGATTTTACCTCTTGAAGCGTGAGATTTCGACGAATCGAAATCTATAAACTAAGACACGTACAAGCTGCTATTAAACAACTCCAAGGCTGCGAAGAACCGACCGAATAGCAGCTGGTCCGATCTGATCTCGACGGCGGCACATGAGGTGCAGCGGCGGCGGCGCGTGGCAACGGCGACGGCGCGTGCGGGGCTGGCGGTGGTGGAGTTGCGTTCTTCCTCTCCAATTAGGTTTCACCTCGTACAACTAGACCCACTCTAACTGCAGCACTAGATACAAAAGAGTTAGAAAACAACGGGAATAAAGACGAGGAAGAAAAGAGAAGAAACCAGCGGCGGCAGAGCGGCGGCGCGACGGCGGTGCGGCGGTGCAGCGGCGGGGCTGCAGCCGTGAGGCGGAGGACAGCCGTGCTTCATGCGGCTAGGGTTTGGGGTTGTAAAAAAAACTTCTCTCAACTCATCTTATGAGTTGTATTTATACTAGGGTTCATAACCCTCATGGGCTTAAGTCATTGGGCTTGACCCACTGATCCATTAAGCCCACCCCCTCGTCGGCCTCGTTTCTTACAAACAATCGTCCACAAAATTATAACAAAATTATATTTGTGACGAGCATAAAGTCCTCGTCGATACGAGTGCGTCTTTGAAATTTTCAATTTCCAAAATTGGAAACTTCTAATTTAGTGGACCTGCTAAATCGGGAAACTTCCCAATTTAGAAAGTTCACTAAATTTCCGCATATCCCTTTCTCTCCGCTTATTCTAACTCGTAATCCACAATTACGAATCTTAGATTCAATCATATTGACATCCAACTACGCAAAGATTAACACATTAATCTATGCTTGTTGTTTTTCAAGGATCCATGTTACACGAGAAGTGTGACCCTCAATGGTTCAGGTGTAAGCTAGCCGTGGGCTCACAACTCTTTGTGATTCGAACTGTTGGAGTAGGTGACCAACAAGCCAACTTGTGGTTGTGGTCTTTCCTTTTATCTCGTAATAAAACAATCGTTTTTCGTTCGTAATAATAAAATATCTTATTTGGCATTCTATATCTGTTATCCCATGCAAGTAGCATAGATATAGTCCTAACGAGTTACTCTATTACTGTGAGTTGGTCTAGTAGAATCGTGAGATAACTCAGCAATGTAATGTAACTGTTAAACCTTATTCCTAGTCGATGGGTTACACCAATAATGAGGATACCGGCCTTTCCTTTTTGAGACTAGCACTTAGTGTATGTGTACTGCGTCTCATCAGTCCTCGGTGTTGTGACATCGGCATACTTGATTGGGTGCTCATACTAGATGAGTTCACTGAACTCCCTCGCCCTAGAAATCTATAAGTGGTTCTCATTCATCGAGTAATAGGTTTCTCAGATATAGTTGTACACCATTAGTCCTTAAGACCCAGACATCACCGTGACTTCACTAGAGGACCGATTGTATCGTGACCTGTCTCTGAGTCCCACCGAGGACCACTCCAAGGGCCAACGTTCGTGCAATCCGAAATCTAGTGTGAAGTCTGTGCATTGTAGTAGGGGATTCGAGCGCTTGAGTAGTCATGGATGTCCTGTGTGTTCTGACGGTTTATAATCCAAGGAATCTCTGGCCAGAGTTGATAGTGGGGTGATTAGGGAAATGTGTTTCCCTAAGTCGCACACGAACGGATTTATAATACCTAGAACGTTCGCACGGTTATTGAACTTTAGAAGAGGTCTTGGTGAACCAATGCCTCTAGTTCAATCGGGACATGTGCTGCGAAAGGATTGTACTGTACGCTTACTATATCATAAGGTTCTTGCAGGCACTTCACTTGTATCTAGGGAATCATGATGCGTAGTTGCTAGACGCCAATCTTGATTCATTGGGCACCGATTTGATCGGGGATTAGGTAAAATTAGTTTTACTCTAATCGGGACTCTTGGGAGGAGTTCGTATAAGAACAATGTGTTGTTCGAATCACAAAGAGTTGTGAGCCCACGGCTAGCATACACCTGAACCATTGAGGGTCACACTTCTCGTGTAATATAGATCCTTGATAACAACAAGCATAGATTAATGTGTTAATCTTTGAACGATTGGATGTCGATATGATTGAATCCAAGATTCGTAATTGTGGATTGCGAATCGGAATAAACGTAGAGAAAGAGAGACATGCGGAATTTAGTGAACTTTCTAAATTGGGAAGTTTCCCGATTTAGCAAGTCCACTGAAGTGGAAGTTTCCAATTTTGGAAATTGGAAATTTCGAAGAGGCACTCGTATCGACGAGGACTTTGAGCTCGTCACAAATATAATTTTGTTATAATTTTGTGGACGATCGTTTATTAGAAACGAGGCCGACGAGGGAATGGGCTTAATACATCAGTGGGTCAAGCCCAATGACTTAAACCCACTAGGGTTGAAAACCCTAGGTATAAATAGACCTCACACAAGAGTTTGAGATCGGATTTTCATCACCAAAACCCTAGCCGCTCAGCCCTCTTCGGCCGTTGTTGCCCCGCCGCGCCACCGCCGATCACCGCCGGTTTTCTCCTCTCGTTTCCTTCGTTTAATTCTTGTTGTTATCTAACTCGTTTACATCTAGTGCTGTAGTTCGAGTGGGTCGAAAATACGAGGTGAAACCTAATTGGAGAGGAGCTGCTGCCCCGCCGAATCCACGCACCGCCGCACGCGCCGCTACGCCGCCCACGCGCCGCCGCTGCTGCTGCCATTCACCGCCGTTCGTCGCTTGCTGGATCAGCTTGTTCCAGCCGTCAATTGCAGCCCCGAGGATTGGTAATTCGCAGCTTGTATGTGATTGGTTCTAGGTTTCGATTCGTCGAAATCTCACGCTACAAGAGGTAAATAAATCGAAACTATCGTAAATTAATTCGAGCATGTTTGTATGAATTATAATTTATGATTATGAGTAATATGTGATTACGTGTTTCGATTTTATTGAATGATGAACAAGCATGTTTCGTAATTTTCGGTTTTACGTGTTTTTCAATTAAATCGATAATTACCATATGTATGGCGGAAGCGTTAAGGTACGTTGACTATGTGATTAGTTTATGCATGTAATCGAAACTAGTTCGATATAAAATTTTAAAATTCCGCTGCGTATACATGCACGATCCCCAACAGTGGTATCAGAGCCACGGGTTAATCGTTTATTTGTCAACGTGTTTGTCGCTTTCGAAAGCATGCTTCGATTTCTTGAATTGTTGAATTATTGGTGTTATCAAGTTGGGGGGTTTAATATTAAAATTAATTGATTTTTAATTTTTGAAATTATTTATCAATTAGACCCAATTAGATAATTGATCCATTAATTTAATTTGAATTGAAAGAATAGTGTTGGATTAATTATTTAATTTAATCGTTAAATTAGTTTAATTAATGGAACACAAATTAAATTGCAAATAATTAATGGACTTCATTCTTATTTGATTGATTTATGAATGAAGGGAGTCCGTTAATCATATTTGCAATTAATCGTATTAATTAATTAATTCATGAGATGAATGATTGTAATTAAGTACGATGATGATTGTATGTCTCTCTTAGGATCAATATGCGTTTCCACATACCTAGAGAACATAGTTGTAGGAATCACAAACGATCATAACCTAAAACTTCCGATGAGCTAATAAGATTTAATAAATAAAATCCCTCATTCTTAATCAAGAATAATTATCAAGCTATAAAGAAAAACCAAATTGTTGAATTTTTCTTTCCTTCTACCAACAATTAAATTATGTGTAGCCTCTCATAATAGTGCAGTAAGCCGTGTTAGCGGGGAGTGCTATTGTGGGATAAGCTGTAATTTAATTGACATTAGATGGAGATACGGTCATTGATAAAATTATAATGGATTAATGTGGTCGGCTAGATTAACTAGGGATTGCATTAGTTTGATATAGTTGAATCTATGACATCTCATATTGGCAGGCTAGACTTGACACACGAAGATTTTGATATTCGCTAGATTAACTTAGATCATTATCAAGTGTGAGGTAAATCGATCTTTAGGGTCACATAGTGATGTGATTGATAGTACTCTACCTTTAGGCTTATGTAATCGGGATAGATTAACTACGGGTTACATTAACGCTATTGGACCTAAAGCCCATTAAAGAAAAATAAGTTTTCTCGATTGTCTGCTAGAGGGTGGTGGAATTCGATAAAATTAGTGGGAGAACAATTAAAACATAAAAGTCCAAATTTTTAATTGTAACAATTATTACGAACTAAACTCTAATTATTGTCTTCTTAAAATTTTCTCAACAACAATGTCCAAACATCCCCTTTCCTCTATCCTCGACCAAAACAAACTCACCGGTCCAAACTTTTTGGATTGGCTTCGCAATCTGAAACTTGTGCTCCAAGTCGAGGAGCGTCTCTATGTGCTCAATGAACGTCCCCCCGCTGCTCTCCCTGCGACTGCTACTTCTGACGAGACTGCCACTTTTGAGGCATGGAAGAAGGACGACCTCCATGCGAGGTGCTACATGCTAGCATCCATGGTGCCAGAGCTCGCGAGGAAGTATGAGTCTCACGTGCATGCTTATGATATCAAGCATCATCTTGAAAGCATGTACAGTGAGAATACTAGGGCATCGAGGTACTCAGCTACCAAGGAGTTGATCACCATGAGGCTGCGTGAAGGGGCTTCGGTCCACGAGCACGGTCTCAAGATGATCACTCTCCTTGAGAAGTTGGTGAGCCTTGATGTCACCCTCCCGGCCGAGCTCTCGGTGGATTTGATCCTACTGTCTCTTCCTAGTTCCTATGAATCGTTCATAGTGAACTTCAACATGAACAAGCTCGATCCACCACTGGATGAGTTGTTGAACATGTTGGTCAGCTATGAGTCCACGATCAAGAAGGAGAAATCTGTTCTCCTAGTTGCTCCTTCTGCAAAGAAAGGTTCTTTCCAGAAGAAAAGGAAAGAAAGGAGTTTCGGCCCGAGCAAGAAACTTGAGAAGGGCGAGTCGAGCGGAGTGAAGAATGACAAGGTCACCAAGCAAGTTGATGACGCTTGCCATCATTGTGGAAAGAAGGGCCATTGGCGACGCAACTGCAAGGCTTACCTTGATCAGAAACGTTCTGAAAAGGGTACGTATTTAGTTGAAGTTAATTTGTCCGTTAAATCTTCTGCTTGGGTATTGGATACTGGTTGTGGCTCACATCTTTGTAATGATTTGCAGCTCATGACAAGAAGTAGGAAGCTTAATGTGGGTGAGACCTACCTAAGAATGGGCAACGGAGCAAGGGTTGCTGCTGAAGCCATTGGGACAATTTATCTTTCTGTTTTGGATTCTAGTTTTTCCATTGTTTTGAACAATTGTTTATTTGTTCCGTCACTTATTCGAAACCTTATTTCTATTCCTGTTTTGGATAATGAAGGTTTTACTTTTGTTTTTGGAAATTCGATTTGCATTATACAAAAGGAACAAAATATGATTTGCAAGGGACAACTTATAAACAACTTATATGAACTGAATCCAAATGAAATACCTATTAACGTTATATCAGCAAAACGAAAAGATATAAGTCTTAACCCCGCACAACTTTGCCACGCTCGACTAGGTCACATTTCCTTGAGAAGGATGAACAAGTTTGTAAGTGAAGGAATGTTCTCCTTGGAGGACGTGAAATCACTTCAAACTATTGTATCATGCCTTAAAGGAAAAATGACAAAGACTCCCTTCAAAGGGAAGATGGAACGAGCCGAGGGTCTTTTGGATTTGATCCATTCAGACGTGTGTGGTCCACTAAGCGTTAGTGGTAGGGGTGGTTTTAACTACTTCGTTACCTTTACCGATGATTATTCTAGGTATGGTTTCGTGTACTTAATGAAGTATAAGTCTGAAACTTTTGAAAAGTTCAAAGATTTTAGACACCAAGTAGAAAACCAACTCGGTAGACGTATTAAGAAACTACGATCCGATCGTGGTGGTGAATACTTAAGTACTGAGTTTATAGACTATCTTAAAGAGAATGGGATTCTGTCTCAATGGACTCCTCCTGGAACTCCTCAACTTAATGGAGTTTCCGAACGTCGGAATCGAACACTGTTAGACATGGTTCGATCCATGATGGGGTTCACCGAGTTACCGGCATACCTGTGGGGTCATGCACTCCTAACTGCCGTGTATTTGCTGCTTAAACATATTAGGATATGGGGTTGTCCCGCTTACGTGAAGCGGCTAGTGGGAGATAAGTTGGATAGAAAATCCGACCTATGCTATTTTGTGGGGTATCCCGAGGATTCCATGGGATACGAATTCTACTATGTTTCCGAGGCAAAGGTGTTCGTCTCGAGAAATGCCGTGTTCCTTGAGAAGGAATTTCTATCGGATAGAAAGGGCAGTGTAGTTGATCTCGAAGAAGTTCGAGAACCACAATCTGAAGTTCAAGCATAACAATCAGATAATGAACCAATTCAACAAACCACTAATATACCTCCTGAACTGTCGCTACGTAGATCCGAAAGAGTTCGGAGAGCGCCCGATAGGTTATTCCTCGTTGATGAAGTTGACCAAGGATGTGATCCTAGAACTTTCAACGAAGCTGTATCGGATACAAACAAGGGACATTGGCTAAATGCCATGAAATCCGAAATGGACTCTATGTACTCCAACAAGGTATGGACCTTGGTAGACCCACCCGAGGGAATCGTTCACATAGGCTGCAAGTGGATCTATAAGAAGAAAATTGGAGTAGATGGAAAGGTATCGACCTACAAGGCTAGATTGGTAGCGGAGGGTTATACTCAAAAGCAAGGAGTTGACTATGAGGAAACCTTCTCTCCAGTTGCTATGCTTAAGTCAATTAGGATTTTGCTGGCCATCTCTGCGTGGTATGACTATGAGATATGGCAAATGGATGTGAAGACCGCTTTCCTTAATGGGGACATTGAGGAAGAAATTTACATGGCGCAGCCGGAAGGCTTCATATCTTCTGGAGATTAGCAAAAGGTTTGCAAACTCCAGCGATCCATTTATGGATTGAAACAAGCATCCCGTAGTTGGAACAAAAGGTTCGACACAACTATCAAAGAGTTTGAATTTGTGAAAAACCCGGAGGAACCTTGTGTCTACAAGAAGGTTAGTGGGAGTGCAGTGACTTTCCTTGTACTTTATGTTGATGACATACTACTCATTGGGAATGATGTAGGGATGTTGCAGTCAACTAAAGTATGGTTATCCACACGTTTCTCGATGAAGGATTTGGGAGAAGCATCCTACGTATTGGGAATACGGATCTATAGAGATAGATCGAGGAGATTGCTTGGCTTGTCCCAATCCATGTACATAGACACCGTTCTCAAACGGTTTAGCATGGAAGAATCCAAGAAGGGATTCTTGCCAATGTCCCATGGGGTTCGTCTCTCAAAATTCATGCGTCCTCAAACGCAAATGGAAATCGAGGAGATGAAAAGGACACCTTATGCATCCGCTATAGGAAGCATAATGTATGGCATGCTATGTACACGACCTGATATTGCATATGCTGTGAGCGTCACAAGCAGATATCAGTCAGACCCCGGCCCAGCCCATTGGAAGGCTGTGAAGGACATTCTCAAGTACTTGCGAAGAACTCGAGATTTGTTTTTGGTCTATGGGGATACCGAGTTGAAATTAGAAGGCTTCACGGATTCTAGTTTTCAATCGGACGTGGATGACTCGAAGTCAAACTCGGGGTATATATTCAAAGTCAACGGGGGTGCCGTGTGTTGGAAGAGTTCCAAACAAGGCACGACGGCTGATTCCACCACCGAGGCCGAATATATTGCAGCATCAGATGCTTCAAAGGAAGGGTCATGGATTAGGAAATTCATCCAAGAGTTGGGTGTATTTCCAAACGCTAGCGATCCAGTACGGCTGTACTGCGATAACAACGGAGCCGTAGCGCAAGCTAAGGAACCGAGAGCTCATCAGAACTCAAAGCACGTGTTGAGAAAATACCATGTGATCCGAGAGATCATAGAGAGAGGTGAAGTCAAGCTAGACAGAGTCACCACGGAGGACAATATTGCAGATCCCTTCACCAAGCCATTGTCAGGATCAGTCCACGAGAAACATCGAGAGTCGATGGGACTTAGATTTATGAGTAGTTGGCTTTAGGTCAAGTGGGAGATTGTTGGAGTAGGTGACCAACAAGCCAACTTGTGGCTGTGGTCTTTCCTTTTATCTTGTAATAAAACAATCGTTTTTCGTGCGTAATAATAAAATATCTTATTTGGCATTCTATATCTGTTATCCCATGCAAGTAGCATAGATATAGTCCTAACGAGTTACTCTATTACTGTGAGTTGGTCTAGTAGAATCGTGCGATAACTCAGCAATGTAATGTAACTATTAAACCTTGTTCCTAGTCGATGGGTTACCCCAATAATGAGGATACCGGCCTTTCCCTTTTGAGACTAGCACTTAGTGTATGTGTACTGCGTCTCAGCAAGTCTAAGTGCTAGTCTCAAAAGGGAAAGGCCGGTATCCTCATTATTGGCGTAACCCATCGACTAGGAACAAGGTTTAACAGTTACATTACATTGGTGAGTTATCTCACGATTCTACTAGATCAACTCACAGTAATAGAGTAACTCGTTAGGACTATATCTATGCTGCTTGCATGGGATACGAGATATAGAATGCCAAAAGGTATTTTATCATTAATTTGAAATAGATTATTAACGAGTAGCATGAGAAAACACAACACTTAGTTGGCTTATTGGTCACATACTCTAACAAGTGTATGTGTGTTGCATCTCATCAGTAAACGGTATTGTGATATCGCCATGCATAAGTGGGTGCTCGTATGTTGACGAGTTGAATGAACTCCCTTACCCTAGAAATCTCTAAGTGGTTCCCAATAATCGAGTAGATATATCTATGGTATAGTTGTACACCATTAGTCCTTATGACCTAGACATCACTGTGACATCACTAGAGGACCAGCTGTATCGTGACCTGTCTCTGAGTTCCACCGAAGACCGCCCCAAGGGTCAGTGTTCGTGCAGTCCGAAATCTAGTGGGAGGTCTGTGCACTGTAGTCGGGGATTCGACCGCTAGAATAGTCTTGGATGTCTTGTGTGTTCTCATAGTTTGTAATCTCTAAGTCTCTGGCTAGACCTGACTAAGTGATGATTAGAGAATTCGATTCTCTAAGTCGTGCACGTACCGATTACAACACTTAGAATGATCGCACCATTTTTGAACTACTAATGAGGTCTCCATGAACCAGTGCCTCTAGTTCAATTGGGACATATGAATCGAAGGGATCGTACTGTACGTTAACTATATCAAAAGGTTCTTGCAGGCACTTCATTTGTATCTAGGGAATCATGACGCGTAGTTGCTAAATGCCAATCTTGCTTCGTTGGGTGATTAAGGTGAAACGAGCTTCATCTTGATTGTAACTCTAAGGGACGAGTTTAGACCACAAAGGGTTGTGGACCCATGGCTAGCTTACACCTGAACCATCGAGGGTCACACTGCTCGTGCACTCGAGATCTTTGAATAAACGGTCAGAGATAAAATTGTTTTATCTTTGCGTGATTGGAAGTCAATATGATTGAGTCCAAATTTCTAAATCTTAGTGAACTTTCTAAATCGGGAAGTTTCCAAATTTTGAAAGTGCACTGAATTAGGGTTTCCACTTTTAGAAATTGGAAATCAAGATTTGGCACTCGTAATGACGAGGACAATAAAATGATTCCGCAAATATAATCGTTACAATTTTCCGATCATTGAGTCGTGAGAAACGAGCATGTAAAGAACTAACGAACTTAAACTGTTGGGCCTGGTCCAACTGAAGTCCGTTAGGGCTTTTATACAAGACACTATAACTACATGATTTATAGGTCTTGCACAAACACACAACAGAATTACAAAACCCAAGCCGATGGAACTCTCTCACTCGGCCGACTTCTCACCCACATCCGCCGCCACCGCCGCCGTTCGTCGCCAGAATGGGCCACTTGCGCCAATTGGTTTTTGGTAGTTCTTTTCGTCTTGTCTTTTCTTCCGCCTATTCTAACTTTTGTGTGTCTAGTGCCACGTATTTAGTAGATCAAAGTATACGAGGTGAAATCCGAGAGGAGAAAGATCAAAGAGTCGAAGAACCGAGGAGCAGCCCCCGAGCAAACGCCGCACGCGCCCTCACGCCCCGCCCGAAGACAACGCGTGATCCACATGCGCCGCCGTCGCTAGCACCACCGCCGCCGTCGCTCCCGACTGCACGGATTGGTTTCTGTTGCAGTCTTGCTTCGATTCTTGCGCCTATCTCATGCTTTAAGAGGTAAATTTTCGAATCAGATATTCGATTAGGTTTTTAATTTAATTATATTAAATTATACATGTTCGTTCTCGTAGTATGTTTTCGTGAATTTATATGTATTTAATGTTTATATGAAATTCATGATTTACTGCGAGAATTTTTAATGATTTACTGTCGATAAATTTAATTCGCATGATTCTTGTTTTTAATTTTCGCTGGAAGCGCAAAGGTACGCAATTAATTGTTTAAATAATTATCGGGGATGTGATTATTTGAATTAAATCCGTTTATTTCACGTAAATTTTTTTTTTCCGCTGCGTACACGTGCTCGATTCCCAACAGTGGTATTAGAGCTTGTTGCGCAATTAATTGCGTTGTTATATGCTATGCTTATTTTGATGCATGTTCGATTTATTATAGTTGTGATTGTTGTATTATTTAATTGGGTGTTTTTAGAAGTTTAAAATATTTCTGAAATATTGTTTACAATTTTTCCAGCTTTAATACAAAAAAAAATTTCCAGCTTTAACGTACACGTGCCTGATTGCCAAAATAAACACATATGCACAAAAAACTTACTCAAACATACATGTACAAAACAATCGTGAAAAGCACTCGCGCAAAAGTACATGCCCAAAAACGCTAATGAAAACAGGAAATACAATACAAGAATATGAATACGCATGAACAAAGATACATGGACAAAACAAAGCACAAAAGTAGTTCCCGAAAAGTGCATCAATAAAAACGCTAATGAAAACATAAACTACAATGCTAGGACATGAATACATATCACTAGTGATACACAAAAACATTCATCCAAAAAAACATGCACCAACATAGACGTACAAATAAATGCAGAAAAGCACTCATGTAAAAGTGCATGCGCAAAAACAAAAGTGAATGCACAAACTATAATAGTAGCTCATGGATACGGATCAAAAAAACATGCACAAACATACATGTACAAGCATACGCGTAGAAAACAATGCATAAAATTACTCGCGTAAAAGTGCATGCTAAATATGCTAATGAAAACACGAACTACAATACTAGGACAATAACACGCATGAAAAGCATGCACAAAAAGTCTCGCACAAAACAACATACACAAACATACATCTACAAAACGATGCAGAAAAACAGTCACGTGAAAGTGCATTCGCCAAAATGTTAATGAAAACACGAACTAGATTTCTAGGACATTAATGGGCATAAAAAACATGCACAAAAACACTCGCACAAAACAACTTGCACAAACATGGACGTACTAAACAATCAAGAAAAGCACTCACTCAAAAGAGCATGCCCAAAACTGCTAATGAAAACACAGACTACAAAACTAGGACATACGCATCAACGAACATGCACAAAAATACTCGGACAAAACCACATTCACAAACATAAACGTATAAAACAATGCACAAAAGTACTTGTGGAAAAGTTGATGCGCAAACACGCTTATAAAAACATGAACTACAATACTAGGACATAAATACGCATAAATAAACATGAATAAAGATACACGTACAAAACAATGCACAAAAGTACTCGAGCAAAAATGCATGCATAAAAATCCTAATGAAATCACGAACTACAATACTAGGATATGAATTCGCATCAACAAACATACACAAAAGTAGTTTCACAAAACAACATGCACAAACATTCCCGATCAAAACAATAAAGAAAATCATTCGAGCAAAAGTGCTTGCACAAATACGCTCATGAAAACAAAAACTACAATTCTCGGACATGAATACGCATCGACAAACATGCACAAAAATACTCGCACAACTATACACTCGAAAAACAATGTATAAAAGTTCATTCCCAAAATTGCTTGCGCAAAAAGATGATGAAAACATGAACTACATTACTAGGACATGAATACGCAATAATGAAAATGCACAAAAACACATGCACAAAAATGTATAGAAACATATTCTAGGATATTTATATTAAAAGAGCACATATGGCAAAACTAGTAAATCTTATAAATGAAATTAAAATAATTTAATAGTATCAATTTTAATTAAAATAAAATCAAAAAGTATTATCATTTAAAAAATGTATATATTTAAGCTTTACAATTAAGCATTGAAAATAATTTAATGGGCCGATGAAATGAAAAGATACTCGACGACAATACCATATAAAACATATCAAACTCACCTTGCTGGCATACATTTAAAAAAACGTGATGCTAAAAAACGTAAACGTACATGCGCATAAAAGTTACACATAAAAGCACTCGCGCAAAAGTACATGCTCAAAATTGCTAATGAAAATACGCGCTACAATACTAGGATATGTATACACATCAACAAACATTCACGTACAAAACAATGCAGCAAAGCCCTCACGCAAAAGTGCATTAGCAAAAAGGCTAATGAAAACACGAACTACAATGTTAGGACATGAAAAGAATCAACAAAAATGCACAACAACACTCGCACAAAACAACATGCATAAACATAAACGTACAAAACAAGGCACAAAAGTCCTCGCGCAAAAGTGCAGGAGCAAAACCGCTAATGAAAACAAGAATCACAGTACTAGGGCATCAATACGCATGAACAAATATGCACAAAAAACCTTGCACAAAACAAAATGCACAAAAAACCTTGCATAAAACAACAATCGCAAATATACACATACAAACCAATGCAAAAAAGCAGTCGCGCAAAGTAGTGCATGCGCAACAACGCTAATGAAAACATGAGTTACAATACTAGGACATGCATAATCATCAACAAACATGCCAAAAAGACACCCACACAAAACAACATGCACATGTATACATGTACAACATAATGTAGAATAGTACTCACGCAAAAATGCATGCGCAAGAACGTTAATGAAAAATGGAGCTACAATACTAAGACATGCATACGCATTAACAAACTTGTACAAATACACTCGCACAAACATACGCGTACAAAACAATGTACAAAAGCACGCATGCAAACTGTATGCCCAAAAACGCTAATGAAACAATGAGGTACACGATAGGGAATGCATACGCATCAACTGACATGCACAAAACAACATGAACAAACATACACCTACAAACATACTAGGACATTCATACGCAACAATAAACATGCAAAAAAACACTCGCACAAAACAACATGCACAAACATACACATACAAAACAATGCAGAAAAGCACTCGGGCAATGTCCATGCGCAACAACACTAATGAAAACACGAGCTACGGTACTAGGACATGCATAGTCATCAACAAACATGCCCAAAAAAAAACCCACATAAAACAATATGCACAAACATACAGGTAGAACATAATGCAGAAAAGTACTCACTCAAAAGTGCATGCGCAAGAACGCTAATGAAAATACCAGCTCGAACACTAGGACATGTATACGCGTCAACACACATCCACAAAAACGCTCGCCAAATCAACATGCACAAACATACACGTACAAAAAAATGTAGAAAAGCACTCGTGCAAAGTGCATGCCCAAAAACTCTAATGAAAACATGAGCTACAATAGTGCACAAACACAATCGCAGAAAACAACAAGCACAAACATAGACGATTACAATAGTGCACAAAGGCACTCACGCAAAACTGAATGCGCAATAACTCTAATGGAGTAGGTGACCAACAAGCCAACTTGTGGCTGTGGTCTCTCCATTTATTCTTGTAATAAATAATCATTTTTCGTATTAATGATAAAATAACTTGGCATTCTATATCTTTGTCCCTTGTTCAAACATAGATATAGTCCTTACAGCTATTACAATTACTTGTAATTGATCTTTTAGGACTGTGAGATATTTACTTAAGTATTATAACTGTTAAACGTGTTCCTAGTCGAAGGGTTACGCTACCAATGAGGATTTCGGCCTTTCCCATTAAGAGACTAGCACTTAGTGTATGTGTACTGCGTGTCATTAGTAAATGGTATTGTGATATCAGCATGCTTAACTGGGTGCTCGTACGTTGACGAGTTCACAGAACTCCCTCACCCTAGATATCTCTAAGTGGTTCTCAATAATCGAGCAGAGATCTCTATGGTATAGTTGTGCACCATTAGTCTTTAAGACCTAGATATCACCGTAACTTCACTAGAGGACCAGCTGTATCGTGATATGTCCCTGAGTTCCACCGAGGACCGCCCGAAGGGCCAGTGTTCGTGCAGTCCAAAATACAGTGGGAGGTCTGTGCATTGTAGTCGGCGATTCGATCGCTAGAATAGTCTTGGATGTCATGTGTGTTCTCATAGTTTGTAATCTTTAATTCTCTGGCTAGAGCTGACTAAGTGATAATTAAGGAATTCAATTCTCTAAATCATGCACGTACCAATTACAACACTTAGAACGATCACAGAGTTATTGAACTACTAAGGAGGTCTCGATGAACCAATGCCTCGAGTTCAATCGGGACATATGAATCGTAGGGATCGTAGTGTACACTAACTATATCAAAAGGTTCTTGCAAGCACTTCATTTGTATCTAGGGATTCATGATGCGTAGTTGCTAGACGCCAATATTGATTCGTTGGGTGATTAAGTTGAAACGAGTTGCATCTTAATTGTAACTCTAGGAACGAGTTTAAACCACAAAGAGTTGTGGACCCATGGCTAGGTTATACCTGAACCATCTAGGGTCACACTGCTCGTGCACGTGAGTTCCTTGAATAAACGATCGAAGATAAAAATGTTTAATCTTTGCATAATTGGAAGTCGATATGATTGAGTCCACCATTCGTAATTTGGAATTGTAGATGAGAATAAGAAAAGGAAAAGAACTAGGCGAACATCTTAGTGAACTTTCTAAATTGGGAAGTTTCCAAATTTAGAAGGTCCACTGAATTAGGGTTTCCACTTTTAGAAATTGCAAATCGAGAATTGGCATTCGTAATGACAATCACGTTTCAATGATTCCGAAAATATAATCTTTATAATTTTCCGATCATTGAGTTTGAGAAACGAGCGAAGAAAGACTAACGAACTTAAGTTGTTGGGCCCCATCCAACTTAAGCCCGTTAGGGCTTTTATACAAGACACTATAAATACAATTTTTATAGGTCTTGCACAAATACAACACTCATAAAATACCCTAGCTGCTTTTCTTCATGTCCACGGCCATCCTCCACCGCCGCCGTCGCCTCCGCTGTCGCCCCGTTGCTGGAATCGGTGCTCACGCGCCGATAATCTTCGGTAGCTCTTTTATTTTTGTTTTATTCTTCCGTTTATTCCAACTTTTGCGTGTCTAGTGCCACGTATTTAGTAGAAGTCAATATAAGAGGGAAAATCCGAGAGAAGGAAGACAAAGGAGTCAAATCGCCGAGAAGCACCCGCCGAACAGACGCTGCACGCGCCCTCACTCACCACCCGAAGACAGAGCGTGATTCACACGTGCCGCCGCGGCCCGCGCATCTGTCGCCGTCGTTTCTCCGCCGCTGCTCCTGACAGCATGGATTGGTTTCCGTGGCAGTTTGCTTCAATCCGAGAATTCGCCTCACGCTTCAAGAGGTAATTTTCGGATCCGTTTTTAATTAGTTTTTAATTTAATTAGATTAAATTAAATGTTAATATACACAGTATGAGTTTTCGTGAATTACTATACGTGATTGTTTATGTATGAATTCGTGATTTACTACGAGCATGCTATGTGATTTAATTATCGAATTATTTATAAGCATGTTGTACTTTAATTCTCGCCGGAAGCATTTAGGTAAGCAATTAATTGTTATTTTTGGATATGTGTTTATATGAATAAAATCATTTTTCATATAAATTTTTTGTTTTGCGCTGCGTACACGTGTTCGATTCCCAACAGTGGTATCAGAGATCGTTGCGCAATTAATTGCGTTTAATGTATTATGCTTAATTTTAATGCATATTCGATTTATTAAAATTGTGATTGTTGTATTATTCAATTGGGTGTTTTCGAAAGTTTAAAATATTTTGGAAATATTGTTTATAATTTTTTTCTCGCTTTAAAATTGTTTTAAATTGGAAAATCGGATCTAAAATTTAATTAAACTTGTTGTTTTTAATTTTGTTTGGATTGAACCGGTCGGACCAGCCGGTTCGATGGTTCTGTTCGATCCAACTGACGGAATCGACGTTGATTCGGTTCAGTCAGACCGGTTCTTGGTATGACTGACCCAACCCACTAATTCGGCATGTTGGACCGATCTGAACAAGACTGTTTCGGTCCGAACCGAACTGTTTCGGTCCGAACCGGTTTACTGCAAAAAAAAAACTTATGAAGCATGGAAGAATGACGACACTCATGCTAGGTGCTACATGATAGCCGCCATAGAGCGCGCGCTTGCGACGAAATATGAGTCTCACTGTAACACCCCTCATTTTCAATTTCCCTATTCATCCTATATAAATTGGTATATTTTAATTAATTTTATTCATTGCAACAAATTTTACTTGACTGCGTAAATTTTCAAAGATATGCGATATGGGAAGTTTTAAAATTATGTGATATGCTAATACATGTGTGCACTATACATACTCTAATATATATGTATATATATTCATAAGCATTTACTTTAAATATATATATATATATATATATATATATATATATATATATATATATATATATATATATATATATGTATTTGTATATAGATTAGTATAGTTTCAATAAACCTATGATAGGGCCCTGTTTGTCAACCCAGCCATTTGTAATGGGCCCGGAAGCGAAAAGGGCAGCCCGCATGGAGATTGGGCCAAGTGGGACGAATTTCATGATAACTAAGCCCAAATAGACCTATCGAACAAAGCTCGGCCCAAAGGGTAACATATGTCTTTTATTGGTTTTCTCTCCAGTACACTCAAACAAGGCCCAATGGAACGGAACGACGGCCCAAGCGAGTTAATGGGCGACCGAAGGGGGGATGGCGCGAGTTTAGCATGAGAATAAGATTGAGCGAAAATCAGATCTTCTGTATAAGGCCCAAGATCAAGACCAAGAAGAAGGGACGGGAATAATGGACGCAATCTGTCCCCTTGATTGCCGGGAAACAATTAGCTTATAAAAACCTTGGTAACAATCGTTCTAGGCAGACACAACAACATAAAACAAAAAAGAGAGTAATAAAATATCGATAAATATTCTGATCATTATCTGTATATTAGGATTTCTATCAGAAGACTCATAACCGGAGTCCCGGTGGGAAATTCTTGAGGGTGCGAGCTTTCGACACCTTCAAGTGGCGCCGTCTGTGGGAAACACGAGTCAGAGTTGAGGCGTGAGTAAAATTATGAAGGGTGAAGGCATCACGAAACGGTTGGAAATCTAATTAGTGACAAAAACTCCCCCCACAAAAAAATCGAGGGATATCATGGATGTATCCCCGTAGGAGATCCTCCCGAACAATACATCTATGGGCGAGATGTCCGATCGGAACAAGCTAAATAACAAGGAGGTCCACGGGGATAAAATCAAAGAAACCACTCAAGGTCTCATGGATCTATTAGATTAGCAGATCGCTTTGGGTGTAGAACAACGGAGACTAGCAATACACAAAGAAGAAGTTCATAAACTCGAAGGCGAGTTAAAAGAAGCTCGAGAAAATGAAAAGAATGAAGCGTCAGCCGCGGAAAAAAGCACGAGGGAAGAAGAATATTTGTCGACCCAGATCGTTGCTCAAAAATAAAACATCCAGAAGCTTGAGCAGGAGCGCGAAAATGGCGTTCTTCGAATGGAAGATATGAAGAAAGAACTCGCTCAATTACGAGAACGGCGAATACCTACCCAGGGAGAGCCTCCGTCTAGCATGCCACGAGAAGTGCGAATACACGCAGACCATTCGGAAGGAAGAGGAGATAGCTTCAATTCCATGGATCAAGAGGATGCGATTAAAGAAAGGAGAAACGCTAGAGAAGTGAGGCAGCACCATGTTAGTCGGTCAACTGATATCATAGAAGCCGGACCGTTTGCGTGGAATATCTTGCAAGATCCGCTGCCGTCCACATTCACTCCTGTAGGTTTTTTCTATGATGGGATAGGTGATCCTTTGGATCACCTGTATCGATTCAAAAGCATAGCAACGCTGCACCTATATACAGATGGAATACGGTGCCGCGTATTTACCACCACGCTAATAAAGAATGCTCAACTCTGGTTCAACAGCTTGCCCAGAGAGTTTATCACCTCTTTCGAAGATTTTAGCACGAAATTTCTGCGTAACTTTTCAAGTTCAAGAAAACAGCAGAAAACGGCGATGGTCTTATTTAGACTAAGGCAAAAGGAAAGAGAAGATTTGCGCGAATATGCGAAGCGCTTCTCCGCAGAGAAGTTGGAAATCCCTGTGACACCTCCCGAAATCCTCGTCAGTGCATTCGTCCAAGGATTGCAAGACGGCGATTTCTTCCGATCATTAGCCAAAAGAAACGCCTCAACCTTCGCAGAATTGTTGGAACGCGCAGAGAAATACATCAATTTAGAAGAATGTCGTAAGATGAAAGAAGGAGAACGTTCTAGAGATATGGGAAGTAGCGATAAGCGTATCGTTCGAGCTCCGCATAGAAACGGCGAACAATTTCGAACTAATGTTCGCTCATTGATGGAGATACAAGAAGAGCAGCCGGAGACACATTACTCTCCTAGCGCAAGAAGAAGCAACCAGTTTCCTACATCAGGAGGACCCAGATTCAAAGTAGGAGATCCCCAGTTCGACAGGTATGCGGAACTCATGTTACCCAAATCTGTTATTCTCGAGCGTATAGCCAAACACCCCAAACTACGATGGCCAAGGGGACATAGTGAACCACCAAGGGGAACCGCAGTCGCGAGCGGATATTGTCATTTCCATAATGATTATGGTCATGAGACCAATGGGTGCTTCACCTTACAGGACGAATTGGAAAGGTTGGTGCGATTAGGAGCTCTGTCAGAATACGTCATAGAAGAGAATTCTAAAAGAGGGAGGGATAACGAGAAAAGACGGAGAAATGAAGAAGATGAGGTAGAACCCATAGTGAAAAGGGGGTTCATCAGTATGATCATTGGCGGCCCGACGGACGGAGACTCAAACCGAGCGCGACGTTACCGCCTTCAAACCATCAGGAAAGTCGAAGTAAACCAGATTAGCGTTAAGGCTGAAGCTCATCCCGTTATTTCTTTTGGGCCTCACGATTGCTGCGCCTTAGACACGCCGCACGCAGATGCTCTAGTGATAACCTCTAACGTCGCTGGTTATGATGTCTCAAGGATCTTTGTGGATACTGGTAGTTCGGTGAATGTTCTATTTTATGATTGTCTACAACGCATGGACCTCGAAGTGGACGTTGCGCCGGTATCCACCATGTTATATGGTTTCAATGGAGGGTCAGTTCGTCCAATGGGCCAAGTGAAGCTCACGGTGTCTCTAGGAACGGCCCCGCTCGTGAAAATTAAAACAGTTAATTTTATGATAGTTGATGCGCCGGAATCCTCATATAATATGATCTTCAGAAGGCCTATGATTAATACCTTCCGGGCGATTCCTTCAATATATCACATGAAGCTAAAATTTCCTGTAGGAAGTGAGGTCGGAGAAGTCATTGGAGACCAAACGAGCTCTCGGTCGTGTTATGTGGAATCAGTTCGTCAGGGAGAGAAGAGCAAAAGGGGCAGGGAATCACAAGGCGGAACCATGGATGGGAAGAAAGTGCGAACCAACACAGCGGAGGCAACTTCGACTCGAAGTAGCACCAGCGAAGAACTTATCGAGATCGAAGTCATACCCGATCACCCATAATGCGTCACACGAATAGGGTCTGGTCTAGACAAAGAAATAAAGGAGCAGCTGATCGGTTTGTTGCGAGATAATTCGGACGTGTTCGCATGGAAATCGGAAGACCTCACTGGAATAGACCGAAGCATCATGGTTCATAAGCTACACATTAACACAAAGGTTCGACCAGTGAAACAGAAGAAAAGGCATTTCGGAGCAATCAAAGACGCTATCATCAAGGAGGAAGTGGACAAACTCCTATAAATCGGACATATACGCGAAATCCAGTTCCCCGAATGGCTTTCAAACGCTGTTCTAGTAGCTAAACCAGGCGGTAAATGGCGTATGTGCATAGACTTTCGCGACCTCAATGCCGCATGTCCTAAGGATCACTATCCACTTCCCAGGATAGATTAGCTGGTAGAGGCCACGGCAGGGTGCAAACTATTAAGCATGATGGATGCATCGCAAGGATATCACCAAGTCAGACTAGACGTCATAGACCAACCTAAGGTTAGTTTTATCACCTCGGGAGGCACTTACTATTATCAAGTTATGCCGTTTGGCTTAAAAAATGCGGGTGCAACATATCAGAGGCGTGTAGACAAGGTGTTCTCTAAGCAATAATGGCGAAACCTTGAGGTGTACGTGGACGACATGTTAGTGAAGAGTCGCAAGGCCACATCTCATATAGCTGACCTCGCGGAAACCTTCTTAACTCTTCGAAGATATGGCATGAAGTTGAACCCTGCTATATGCTCTTTCGGGGTCCGCACAGGAAAGTTCCTTGGATATATGGTCACTAAACAAGGTATAGAAGTTAACCCGGAAAAAGTGAGGGAGATCACAGCAATGACTACCCCAAGGACAATCAAAGAAGTACAAACTCTGGCGGGGAAAGTTGTAGCACTCAGCCGGTTCGTATCACGACTTGCCGAACACAGCTTTCCGATTTTCCGAGCATTACGAAAGGGGAAAGAGTTCGCCTGGATGGAGGAATGCCAAACCTCTTTCGAGAATCTGAAACAGGTCCTTTCAAGACTCCCTTCGTTATCCCCCCCAGAAGAAGAAGAGATTCTTTGCATGTACTTAGCTGCAGGGAATGAGTCTATCAGCTCAGTGTTGTTCAGAGAGAAGGATAGAAAACAGCAGCCTATGCATTATGTAAGTAAAATCTTACAAGGCGCGGAGTTTCGTTATCCCGAAGTTGAAAAGGTTGGTCTTGCCCTCATCACAACGGCAAGGCGATTAAGGCCATACTTCCTATCACATACTATAATAGTGAGGACTAGCTATCTCCTACCACAGACATTAGGGAACGCCGAAGCATCTGGGCGCATGGTCAAATGGGCCGTGGAATTAGGCCAATACAATGTCGAATACGAGCCCCGGACCGCAATAAAAGGGCAAGCACTGGTGGATGTGTATGTGGACGGATCTTCCACGAATCAAGGCGCAGAAGCAGGTGTGTTACTCATAAAACCCAACAAAGAAGAGTTCCACTTCGCTATAAAGTTTAATATGAGAGCATCAAATAATGAAGCCGAGTACGAGGCCTTGGCACAGGGACTGGAGATAGCACAAAAAATGGGAATAAAAAAGGCCAGAGTTCATTCCGATTCTCAATTGGTCGTGCATCAACTGGCGGGAGAATACGAGATTAAGGAAGTACGAATGGAAGCATATGTGAAAGTTATCAAAACGCTGGTCGAAGGCTTTGAAGAGTGCGAAATCATCCTGATCCCGCGAGAATCGAACACACAAGCTGATTTCTTATCCAAAATCGGTAGTTCATCTGTGGATTGCAGCGAGCGAAATATAACCATATTATCTACTGGCGGACGGTTTTTAGAAAGTAATGGCGAGAAACTTGTTGCAAAGGTGGAGGATCAGGAGGACTGGCGAACACCAATCATTAATTACCTCAAAGGCAACACAATCTCAGACCGTCGCACGTGAGAACGAGTGGAATACATGGCCCGGCATTTCTATTTAATAGGTGAAACCTTGTTTAAAAGATTGTACTCGCATGTAGACGCAAGATGTCTAGGGAACAACGAAGCTGAATATGTGCTAAAAGAAGTACATAAAGGATGGTGTAGCAATCACGAAGGAGCGAGAACAATAGTACAAAAGCTATTGCGGGTAGGGTATTACTGGCCTACAATGAAGAAAGAAGCCACGCAATATGTAAGACGATGCCCTAATTGTCAAGCACACGCCATCGTAGCACGTCAGCCAGGAGAGCTCATGAAAATCATATCGTCACAATGCCCTTTCGCGCAGTGGGGGATCGATCTAGTAGGCTTCTTTACCATGGAGGTTCGTAGAAAGAGGTACCTGATCGTAGCCGTAGACTATTTTACGAAATGGGTAAAAGCCGAGGCGTTATCGCGAATTACTGAAGATGAGGTGATGAAATTTATTTGGAAAAACATTTGTTGCCGATTCGGAATCCCTAGAATTATTATATCGGATAATGGTGTTGGGTTTCGGGCACGCGTACGCAGCGGAAAACAAAAATTTTATGCGAATTAAACGAGTTTTAAATCACATAAGCACATGCCCGATAATAGATAACAATTAATTGCGTACCTTTGCGCTTCCAGCGAAATTAAAAACAACATACATGCTAATAAATTTAACCGAATTTAAATCAATTAACATGCTCGCAATTTAAACCAAATAACATGCTCGCAACGATTTAATCGATTACACATAATCACATAAAATCATACAAACACAAGCATGAAATCATAGTTTAAATTAAACCCTAAAACGAAACTAGGGTTTCGAGTATTTACCTCTTGACGCGTGAGGTAGGATTGAACGATTCGTCGTGATTACTACGGAAACCAATCCGTAGAATCGGGGCAGCAATGGAGCAGCAGCAGCGGCGGTGTGGCAGCTCACGGCGGCGCGTGTACAGCACGCGCGGTTGTGCGAGGCGGCGCGTGGGGCAGCGTGCGGCTTCGGCTCGTGCGTTGCTCCTCGATTCTTCGATCTACGGTCTTCCTCCTCTCGGATTTCACCTCGTATACTTCGATCTACTAAATCGTGGCACTAGACACGAAGTAGTTAGAATAAAACGGAAAGAAAATAAAGGAGAAAGAATACCGAACAAGAGCCGGCCGAGGAACGGCCGTTTCCGGCGACGGAGCGGCGGTGGTGGCGCGGTGGTGGCCGCGCGGAAGAGAGGGCGAGAGAGAGAGGGTGGCCGATTAGGGTTAGGGTTTTTGTGTGTGTGCTAGGGTTATAAATCATGTATTTATAGTCCCTAGCATGAAACCCTAGCGGGCTTAAGTTGGACTGGGCCCAACAGCTTAAGCTCGTTAGTTTCTTTAATCGCTCGTATCTCTCAATTCAATGATCGAAAAATTGTAACGATTACAATTTCCGAGTCATTATAATTTTCTCGTCATTACGAGTGCCATCTCTTATTTTCCAACTTTCCAAAAGTGGAAACCCTAGTTCAGTGGACTTTCTAAATTTGGAAACTTCCCGATTTAGAAAGTTCACTAACATGTTCGCTTATTCTTTTCCTTTTCTTATTCTCATTCATAATTCCAAATTACGAATGTTGGACTCAATCATATTGACTTCCAATTATGCAAAGATAAACTATTTTATCTCTGACCGTTTATTCAAAGATCTCATGTGCACGAGCAGTGTGACCCTCGATGGTTCAGGTGTAAGCTAGCCGTGGGCCCACAACTCTTTGTGGTCAAAACTCGTCCCCTTCGAGTTACAATTAAGATGAAGCTCGTTTCACCTTAATCACCCAACGAATCAAGATTGGCGTCTAGCAACTACGCGTCATGATTCCCTAGATACAAATGAAGTGCCTGCAAGAACCTTCAGATATAGTTAACGTACAGTACGGTCCCTTCGATTCATATGTCCCGATTGAACTAGAGGCATTGGTTCATCGAGACCTCTTTATATGTTCAATAACGGTGCGATCGTTCTAAGTGTTGTAATCCTTACGTGCATGACTTAAAGAATCGAATTCTCTAATCATCACTTAGTCAGCTCTGGCCAGAGACTTAGAATGAATACAAACTTTCAGAACACACAGGACATCCAAGACTATTCTAGCGATCGAATCCCCGACTACAATGCACAGACCTCCCACTAGATTTCGGACTGCACGAACACTGGCCCTTGGGACGGTCCTCGGTGGAACTCAGGGACAGGTCACGATACAGCTGGTCCTCTAGTGAAGTCACGGTGATGTCTAGGTCATAAGGACTAATGGTGTACAACTATACCATAGATATCTCTACTCGATTATTGGGAACCACTTAGAGATTTCTAGGGTGAGGGAGTTCAGTGAACTCGTCAACTTACGAGCACCCACTTATGCATGCCGATATCACAATACCGTTTACTGATGAGATGCAGTACACATACACTAAGTGCTAGTCTTAATGGGAAAGGCCGATATCCTCATTAGTGGCGTAACCCTTCGACTAGGAACACGTTTAACAGTTATAAAACTTAAGTAAATATCTCACGATCCTAACGATCAATTACTAGTACTTGTAATAACTGTAAGGACTATATCTATGCTTGTGACAAAGGGACAAAGATATAGAATGCCAATGTGTTTTATCATTAATACGAATAAAGGTTCGTTTATTACAATAATAAATACGAAAGACCACAGCCACAAGTTGGCTTGTTGGTCACCTACTCTAACAATCTCCCACTTGACCTAAAGCCAACTACCCATAAACCGCAATCCCATCGACTCTCGATGTTTCTCATGGACCGATCTTGGTAAAGGCTTCGTGAAGGGGTCTGCTACGTTCTCTTCCGAGGTGACTCGTTCTACCTTAACTTCACCTCTATCAATGATCTCTCGGATCACGTGATACTTCCTCAGAATATGCTTCGACTTCTGATGAGATCGCGGCTCCTTAGCTTGTGCCACGGCTCCGGTGTTATCACAGTACAACGGTACTGGATCACTAGCATCAGGAATGACACCCAACTCTTGGATGAATTTCCTTATCCAAGTCCCTTCTTTTGCAGCTTCGGACGCTGCAATGTATTCCGCTTCGGTAGTGGAATCGGCCGTCGTGCTTTGCTTGGAACTCTTCCAACACACGGCACCACCATTAAGCGTGAATATAAATCCAGAATTCGACTTCGAGTCGTCCACATCCGATTGAAAACTAGAGTCAGTGAAACCCTCTAATTTCAACTCGGCACCCCCATAGACCAAAATTATATCCTTAGTTCTTCGCAAGTACTTGAGGATATCTTTCACGGCTTTCCAGTGAGCCGGGCCGGGGTTAGACTGATATCTGCTTGTGACACTCACAGCATACGCAATATCGGGTCTAGTACATAGCATGCCATACATTATGCTTCCTATGGCAGAAGCATAGGGCGTCCTTTTCATCTCCTCGATTTCACTAGGTGTTTGGGGACACATAGATTTCGAGAGACGAACCCCATGGGACATTGGCAAGAATCCCTTCTTGGATTCTTCCATGCTAAAACGTTTCATAACGGTGTCTATGTACAGGCTTTGGGACAAGCCAAGCATCTTTCTTGCTCTATCTCTATAGATGCGTATTCCCAATACGTAAGATGCTTCTCCCAAATCCTTCATTGAGAAACGTGTGGACAACCATGCTTTCGTTTGCTGTAACATTCCTACGTCATTCCCAATGAGTAGAATGTCATCAACGTAAAGCACTAGAAATATTACTGCCCTCCCACTAACCTTCTTGTATACACAAGGTTCCTCCGGATTCTTCTCAAAATCAAACTCTTTGATAGTTGAGTCGAATCTAATGTTCCAACTACGGGATGCTTGTTTCAATCCATAAATGGATCGCTGGAGCTTGCAAACCTTTTGCTCACTTCCAGAAGATATGAAGCCTTCCGGCTGCGCCATGTAAATTTTTTCCTCAATATCTCCATTAAGGAAGGCGGTCTTCACATCCATTTGCCATATCTCGTAGTCGTACCACGCAGCTATGGCCAGCAAAATCCTAATGGACTTCAGCATCGCGACCGGCGAAAAGGTTTCCTCATAGTCAACACCTTGCCTTTGAGTGTATCCTTTTGCTACCAATCTAGCTTTATAGGTCGACACCTTTCCATCTACTCCAATTTTCTTCTTATAGATCCACTTGCAGCCTATAGGAACGATTCCCTTAGGTGGATCTACCAAGGTCCACACCTTGTTGGAGTACATGGAGTCCATTTCGGATTTCATGGCAGTTAGCCAATGTCCCATGTCCGCATCCGATACGGCCTCATTGTATGTTCTTGGATCTCGTCCAAGATCAACATGATCTTCATCATTTTCGAGGAGGAATAACCTGTCCGGTATTTTCCGAACTCTTTCGGATCTACGTACCGTAGGTTCAGGAGGTATATTAGTGGTTTGTTGTATTGGTTCGATTACTTGTTCTTGCGTTTGAACTTCATTTTGTGGTTCTTGAACTATTTCAAGTTCTATCATGCTGCCCTTTCTATCGGATAGAAACTCCCTTTCCAAAAAGGTGGCATTTCTCGAAACAAACGTCTTTGCTTCTTTGACATAGTAGAACTCGTATCCCATTGAGTCTTCGGGATACCCCACAAAATAGCACAAGTCGGATTTACTATCCAACTTATCTCCCACTAATCGCTTCACATAAGCGGGACAACCCCATATCCTAATATGTTTGTAATTGGGTTTCCGGGAATGCCAGAGTTCATAAGGTGTGGATTTAACTGCTTTGGTGTTAACTCTATTCAGCAAATACGCGGCAGTACGGAGTGCATGACCCCACAAGTATGCCGGTAAGTTTGTGAACCCCATCATTGATCGAACCATATCTAATAAAGTTCGATTCCGACGTTCGGACACTCCATTAAGTTGAGGAGTTCCCGGTGGAGTCCATTGGGACTGTATCCCATTTTCTTTTAGATAGTCAATGAACTCGATGCTCAAGTATTCCCCACCACGATCGGATCGCAGCTTCTTAATACTTCGTCCGAGTTGCTTTTCCACTTCGTGTCTAAAATCTTTGAACCTTTCAAATGTTTCAGACTTGTACTTCATCAAGTACACATACCCATACCTAGAATAATCGTCGGTAAAGGTAGCGAAGTAGTTATATCCACCCTTCGCACTAACACTTAGTGGACCACATACGTCTGTATGGATCAAATCCAAAAGACCTTCGGCTCGTTCCATTACCCCTTTGTAGGGTGACTTGGTCATTTTCCCTTTAAGGCAAGATTCACAAGTTTGTAGTGATTTCACGTCCTCCAAAGAGAACAATCCTTCACTAACAAAATCGTTCATCCTTCTTAAAGAGACATGACCTAATCTAGCGTGCCAAAGTTGTGCGGGGTTTTGATCTATCTCCTTACGTTTTGCTGATATAACGTTAATAGGTATTTCACTTGGATTTAGTTCATATAAGTTGTTTAATAGCCGTCCTTTGCAAATTAAATTCTCATTCTTTTGTATAATGCAAATCGAATTTCCAAAAACAAAAGTAAAACCTTCAATATCTAATACAGGAATAGAAATAAGGTTTCTAATGAGCGACGGAACAAATAAACAATCGTTCAAAACAATAGGAAAACTAGAATCCAAAACATTTAAGTAAATAGTCCCAATGGCTTCAGCAGCAACTCTTGCTCCATTCCCCATCCTTAGGTAGGTCTCACCCGCTCTAAGTCTTCGACTTCTTGTCATTAGCTGCAAATCATTGCACAAATGTGAGCCACAGCCCGTATCCAATACCCAAGAAGAAGAGTTGACAGACAAATTTACGTCAATGAAATACGTACCCTTTTCAGAACCTTTCTGCTTTAGGTAAGCCTTGCAGTTGCGGCGCCAATGTCCTTTCTTTCCACAGTGATGGCAAGCATCATCAACTTGTTTGCTAACCTTTGCTTTGGGGCCCCCACTGCCTTCACCCACTTCGAACTTGCTGTTTGGGAAGGAAACTCTTTCCTTTCTCTTCTTTTGGAAAGAACTCTTCTTTCCAGAAGGAGCAGCAATGAGAACAGACTTCTCTTTCTTAATGGTGGACTCGAAGCTGACCAACATGTTCATTAACTCATCCAAGGGAGGATCTAGTTTGTTCATGTTGAAGTTCACTATGAACGATTCATAGGAACTAGGAAGAGACAACAGGATCAAATCCAACGAGAGCTCGGCCGGGAGGGTGACATCAAGATTCACTAGCTTTTCAAGGAGAGTGATCATTTTGAGACAGTGCTCGTGGACCGAAGTCCCTTCGCGCAGTCTCGCTGTGATCAACTCCTTTGTAGCAGCGTACCTCGATGCCCTAATATTCTCACTATACATGCTATCGAGATGAGCCTTTATATCGAAAGCATGCAAGTGAGACTCATATTTCCTCGCAAGCGCGGGCTCCATGGCGGCTATCATATAGCACCTAGCATGAGTGTCATCTTTCTTCCAAACTTCATAAGTTTCCTTTTCAGCATCAGTCGCTGTGGCAGGTATAGTGGCGGGAAGCCTCTCGTTCAAAACGTAGAGACGCCCCTCAACAGTTAGCACAAGCTTAAGACTACGCAACCAATCTAGGTAATTAGGGCCATTGAGTTTATTGTCGAGGATTGACATTATGGGATTCTTAGACATAATTATCTGAGACATATAGAGAAGAGGATTATTAGAGATTCGCGTTAAATGATTGTTACAATTAAATGTTTGGACTTATGTTATTTAATTGTTCTCCCACTAATTTTATCGAGTTCCACTTCCCTCTAGTAGACAAACGAGAAAACTGATTTTTCTTAATGGGCTTTAGGTCCAATAGACAAATATAACCCGTAGTTAATCTAGCCCGATTATATTTGCCCAAAGGTAGATCACAATCAATCATATCCACAATATGACCCTAAATTAATTTTCCTCACACTTGATAATGACCTAAGTTAATCTCGCGAATATCAAAATCGTCGTGTGTCAAGTCTAACCTACCAATCAAAGATGCTCATAGAACTCGATTATGCCAAACTAATGCAGTCCCTAGTTAATCTAGCCGACCACGTTAATTCAACATAACCCTTTTCTATGGCTACCTTCATCATTATGTCAATTGAATTACAGCTTACTCTACCATAGCACTCCCCGCTAACACGGCTTACTGCACTATAGTAAAGGGCTACACATAATCCAACCGTTGGCAGAAGGAAAGAAATAACTCAACAGATTGGGTTTTTCTTTATAGCTTGAAATGATTCTTAATTAAAAGAATGAGGGGTTTTGATTAAGTGTTTTATCTCATCAGAAGGTTTTGGATTGGTCTATGTGATTCCTACATCTATGTTCTCTAAAGGTATATGGAAAACGCATATTGTCCTAAGAGGAACATACGACCTAATTTCATAATTAATTACATTAATTAATTATCGAGTTTTCAAAATAATTATAGAACCTCAACTAGCATAAGTCATTCAAATAATGTTGAGGTACTACTAATTAAGTTGAACTTATAATCAATATTATATATGTGTTCTATTAATTGAAATCAATTTAACAATTTAAATTAATTAATTAATCTAACACCTATTTACTAAAATAGATGATTGTCGATCCAATTATCTAATTGGGATTAATTGAAAATAATTTTCCAAAAATTAAAATCAATTTGTTTTAAGTTTAATTTTAGAAATCTGAAATAAAATTTATTTTTTTTTTTTTTTTTTTTTTTATTTTTCAGTGGTCCGGTTCGGCCCAACCGGTCTGACCGGTTCGGACCGAATCGGGCCGGTTCTGTCCGGTCCAGCTGACCCAAATCAGTGGGCCGGGTCAGTCGGACCGAGAACCGGTCTGACCGACCCGAATCCACTTGGATTCGGTCAACTAAACCGCACACAACCATCGAACCGGCCGGTTCGGCCGGTTCGATCCGAACATTTAAAAAACCGACATTTTAAAAACAATTTCAGATCCGATTTTCCAATTTTAAACAATTTTAAAGCTGGAAAAATTCTAAACAATATTTCAAAAATATTTTAAACTTACGAAAACTCCCAATTACATAATACGACAATCGCTACTTTAATAAATCGAACATGCATATTAAAACGAAACGCAATTAATTGCGCAACGAGCTCTGATACCACTGTTGGGTTTCGGGCACGCGTACGCAGCGGAAAACAAAAATTTTATGCGAATTAAACGAGTTTTAAATCACATAAGCACATGCCCGATAATAGATAACAATTAATTGCGTACCTTTGCGCTTCCAGCGAAATTAAAAACAACATACATGCTAATAAATTTAACCGAATTTAAATCAATTAACATGCTCGCAATTTAAACCAAATAACATGCTCGCAACGATTTAATCGATTACACATAATCACATAAAATCATACAAACACAAGCATGAAATCATAGTTTAAATTAAACCCTAAAACGAAACTAGGGTTTCGAGTATTTACCTCTTGACGCGTGAGGTAGGATTGAACGATTCGTCGTGATTACTACGGAAACCAATCCGTAGAATCGGGGCAGCAATGGAGCAGCAGCAGCGGCGGTGTGGCAGCTCACGGCGGCGCGTGTACAGCACGCGCGGTTGTGCGAGGCGGCGCGTGGGGCAGCGTGCGGCTTCGGCTCGTGCGTTGCTCCTCGATTCTTCGATCTACGGTCTTCCTCCTCTCGGATTTCACCTCGTATACTTCGATCTACTAAATCGTGGCACTAGACACGAAGTAGTTAGAATAAAACGGAAAGAAAATAAAGGAGAAAGAATACCGAACAAGAGCCGGCCGAGGAACGGCCGTTTCCGGCGACGGAGCGGCGGTGGTGGCGCGGTGGTGGCCGCGCGGAAGAGAGGGCGAGAGAGAGAGGGTGGCCGATTAGGGTTAGGGTTTTTGTGTGTGTGCTAGGGTTATAAATCATGTATTTATAGTCCCTAGCATGAAACCCTAGCGGGCTTAAGTTGGACTGGGCCCAACAGCTTAAGCTCGTTAGTTTCTTTAATCGCTCGTATCTCTCAATTCAATGATCGAAAAATTGTAACGATTACAATTTCCGAGTCATTATAATTTTCTCGTCATTACGAGTGCCATCTCTTATTTTCCAACTTTCCAAAAGTGGAAACCCTAGTTCAGTGGACTTTCTAAATTTGGAAACTTCCCGATTTAGAAAGTTCACTAACATGTTCGCTTATTCTTTTCCTTTTCTTATTCTCATTCATAATTCCAAATTACGAATGTTGGACTCAATCATATTGACTTCCAATTATGCGAAGATAAACTATTTTATCTCTGACCGTTTATTCAAAGATCTCATGTGCACGAGCAGTGTGACCCTCGATGGTTCAGGTGTAAGCTAGCCGTGGGCCCACAACTCTTTGTGGTCAAAACTCGTCCCCTTCGAGTTACAATTAAGATGAAGCTCGTTTCACCTTAATCACCCAACGAATCAAGATTGGCGTCTAGCAACTACGCGTCATGATTCCCTAGATACAAATGAAGTGCCTGCAAGAACCTTCAGATATAGTTAACGTACAGTACGGTCCCTTCGATTCATATGTCCCGATTGAACTAGAGGCATTGGTTCATCGAGACCTCTTTATATGTTCAATAACGGTGCGATCGTTCTAAGTGTTGTAATCCTTACGTGCATGACTTAAAGAATCGAATTCTCTAATCATCACTTAGTCAGCTCTGGCCAGAGACTTAGAATGAATACAAACTTTCAGAACACACAGGACATCCAAGACTATTCTAGCGATCGAATCCCCGACTACAATGCACAGACCTCCCACTAGATTTCGGACTGCACGAACACTGGCCCTTGGGACGGTCCTCGGTGGAACTCAGGGACAGGTCACGATACAGCTGGTCCTCTAGTGAAGTCACGGTGATGTCTAGGTCATAAGGACTAATGGTGTACAACTATACCATAGATATCTCTACTCGATTATTGGGAACCACTTAGAGATTTCTAGGGTGAGGGAGTTCAGTGAACTCGTCAACTTACGAGCACCCACTTATGCATGCCGATATCACAATACCGTTTACTGATGAGATGCAGTACACATACACTAAGTGCTAGTCTTAATGGGAAAGGCCGATATCCTCATTAGTGGCGTAACCCTTCGACTAGGAACACGTTTAACAGTTATAATACTTAAGTAAATATCTCACGATCCTAACGATCAATTACTAGTACTTGTAATAACTGTAAGGACTATATCTATGCTTGTGACAAAGGGACAAAGATATAGAATGCCAATGTGTTTTATCATTAATACGAATAAAGGTTCGTTTATTACAATAATAAATACGAAAGACCACAGCCACAAGTTGGCTTGTTGGTCACCTACTCTAACAAATGGCACGCAGTTCAATGGTAAAAAAATAACGGAATGGTGCACAGAGATGAAGGTCGCCCAACGTTTCACATCCGTGGCGCACCCACAAGCAAACGGGCAAGTCGAGGTAATCAACAGGATCTTGGTGGATGGTATAAAGAAACGCATGGAAAAGGCAGGCGGTGGTTGGGTAGAAGAATTAGACTCGGTTCTATGGTCTTATCGGACATCACCCAAAAGGGCTACAGGAGAAACACCTTTCGGCTTAGTCTATGGGATGGAAGCGATCGTACCTGCGGAGATAGGCCTGGAATCATTAATGGTTCGCGAATATGATGATAGAGAGAATGAAGAAATGATGCGAGAACATTTAGATCTTTGCTACGAAAAAAGAGAAGCAGCAGACTTGAAGATGAGAGATAGCAAAAATCGCATCAGAGCCAGCTACGATCGAAAAGTCAATCCGAGAAGTTTTCAAGTAGGCGATCTCGTACTACGGCGAGCCCATGCATTGAAACCCACGGGCAAGCTAGAGGCTAATTGGGAAGGTCCAACACAGTGAAGAAGGTCGCAGCGGGTGGCGCCTACGAGCTACAAGATCGAAAAGGAAAAAAAATACCAAGAACATGGAATGTATGCCACCTTAGGAAATTCTATGCATAGTAGTGTTAGAGTAGGTGACCAACAAGCCAACTTGTGGCTGTGGTCTTTCGTATTTATTATGGTAATAAACGAACCTTTATTCGTATTAATGATAAAACACCTTGGCATTCTATATCTTTGTCCCTTTGTCACAAGCATAGATATAGTCCTTACAGTTATTACAAGTACTAGTAATTGATCGTTAGGATCGTGAGATATTTACTTAAGTATTATAACTGTTAAACGTGTTCCTAGTCGAAGGGTTACGCCACCAATGAGGATATCGGCCTTTCCCATTAGAAGACTAGCACTTAGTGTATGTGTACTGCATCTCATCAGTAAACGGTATTGTGATATCGGCATGCATAAGTGGGTGCTCGTAAGTTGACGAGTTCACTGAACTCCCTCACCCTAGAAATCTCTAAGTGGTTCCCAATAATCGAGTAGAGATATCTATGGTATAGTTGTACACCATTTGTCCTTATGACCTAGAAATCACCGTGACTTCACTAGAGGACCAGCTGTATCATGACCTGTCTCTGAGTTCCACCGAGGACCATCCCAAGGGCCAGTGTTCGTGCAGTCCGAAATCTAGTGGGACGTCTGTGCATTGTAGTCGGGGATTCGATCGCTAGAATAGTCTTGGATGTCCTGTGTGTTCTGAATGTTTGTAATCATTCTAAGTCTCTGGCCAGAGCTGACTAAGTGATGATTAGAGAATTCGATTCTCTAAGTCATGCACGTGACGATTACAACACTTGGAACGATTGCACCGTCATCGAACATATAAAGAGGTCTCGATGAACCAATGCCTCTAGTTCGATCGGGACATATGTATCGAAGGGACCGTACTGTACGTTAACTATATCTGAAGGTTCTTGCAGGCACTTCATTTGTATCTAGGGAATCATGACGCGTAGTTGCTAGACGCCAATCTTGATTCGTTGGGTGATTAAGGTGAAACGAGTTTCATCTTAATCGTAACTCTAAGGGGACGAGTTTTGACCACAAAGGGTTGTGGGCCCACGGCTAGCTTACACCTGAACCATCGAGGGTCACACTGCTCGTGCACATGAGATCTTTGAATAAACGGTCAGAGATAAAATAGTTTATCTTTGCATGATTGGAAGTCAATATGATTGGATTCAACATTCGTAATTTGGAATTATGAATGAGAATAAGAAAAGGAAAAGAATAGGCGAAAGTGTTAGTGAACTTTCTAAATCGGGAAGTTTCCAAATTTAGAAAGTGCACTGAACTAGGGTTTCCACTTTTGGAAAGTTGGAAAATGAAAGATGGCACTCGTAATGACGAGGATATTATAATGATTCCGAAAATGTAATAGTTGCAATTTTCCGGTCATTGAATTAAGAGAGACGAGCAAGTAAAAGTACTAACGGACTTAAGCTGTTGGGCCCGGTCCAACTTAAGCCCGCTAGGGTTTTATGCAAGACATATAAATACTTGATTTATAGGTCTTGCACAAATACACAACAAAAAACCCTAACCCTAGCCTGTTAGAGTAGGTGACCAACAAGCCAACATGTGGTTGTGGTCTTTCGTATTTATTATTGTAATAAACGAACCTTTATTCGTATTAATGATAAAACATCTTGGCATTCTATATCTTTGTCCCTTTGTCACAAGCATAGATATAGTCCTTACAGTTATTACAAGTACTAGTAATTGATCGTTAGGATCGTGAGATATTTACTCAAGTATTATAACTGTTAAACGTGTTCCTAGTCGAAGGGTTACGCCACTAATGAGGATATCGGCCTTTCCCATTAAGACTAGCACTTAGTGTATGTGTACTGCATCTCATCAGTTAACGGTATTGTGATATCGGCATGCATAAGTGGGTGCTCGTTAGCTGACGAGTTCACTGAACTCCCTCACCCTAGAAATCTCTAAGTGGTTCCCAATAATCGAGTAGAGATATCTATGGTATAGTTGTACACCATTAGTCCTTATGACCTAGACATCACCGTGACTTCACTAGAGGACCAGCTGTATCGTGACCTGTCCCTGAGTACCACCGATGACCATCCCAAGGGCCAGTGTTCGTGCAGTCCGAAATCTAGTGGGAGGTCTGTGCATTGTAGTCGGGGATTCGATCGCTAGAATAGTCTTGGATGTCCTGTGTGTTCTGAAAGTTTGTAATCATTCTAAGTCTCTGGCCAGAGCTGACTAAGTGATGATTAGAGAATTTGATTCTCTAAGTCATGCACGTAAGGATTACAACACTTAGAACGATCGCACCGTCATCAAACATATAAAGAGGTCTCGATGAACCAATGCCTCTAGTTCGATCGGGACATATGAATCGAAGGGACCGTACTGTACGTTAACTATATCTGAAGGTTCTTGCAGGCACTTCATTTGTATCTAGGGAATCATGACGCGTAGTTGCTAGACGCCAATCTTGATTCGTTGGGTGATTAAGGTGAAACGAGCTTCATCTTAATCGTAACTCTAAGGGACGAGTTTTGACCACAAAGAGTTGTGGGCCCACGGCTAGCTTACACCTGAACCATCGAGGGTCACACTGCTCGTGCACATGAGATCTTTGAATAAACGGTCAGAGATAAAATAGTTTATCTTTGCATGATTGGAAGTCAATATGATTGAGTCCAACATTCGTAATTTGGAATTATGAATGAGAATAAGAAAAGGAAAAGAATAGGCGAACATATTAGTGAACTTTCTAAATCGGGAAGTTTCCAAATTTAGAAAGTGCACTGAACTAGGGTTTCCACTTTTGGAAAGTTGGAAAATGAGAAATGGCACTCGTAATGATGAGGAAATTATGATGGTTCCGAAAATGTAATCGTTACAATTTTTCGGTCATTGAATTAAGAGAGACGAGCAAGTAAAAGTACTAACGGACTTAAGCTGTTGGGCCCGGTCCAACTTAAGCCCGCTAGGGTTTTATGCAAGACATATAAATACTTGATTTATAGGTCTTGCACAAACACACAAAAAAAACCCTAACCCTAGCCGCTACACTCTCTCTCTCTCGGCCTCTCTCCCAGCGACCACCGCCGCGCCGCCGTTGCTCCGCCGTGACCGGAATCGGCCATCAATTGGCCGATCCTTTTCGGTACTCTTTTCTTCTTTCTTTTTCTTCCGTTAATTCTAACTACTTCGTGTCTAGTGCCACGTTTTAGTAGATCGAAGTATACGAGGTGAAATCCGAGAGGAGGAAGACCGATGAATCGAAGAACAGCCATCAATCCGACGACGCAGGCGACCCACGCGCTGCCCCGAAGTCCGCGCGTGAGATACACGCGCCGCCGTGCTGATCTGCCGCTGCATTGCTGCTGCCCCGATTGTACGGATTGGTTTCCATAGCAATCTCGACTTGCTAAACGCTCCTACCTCACGCTTCAAGAGGTAAATACACGAAACCCTAGTTTCGGTTCCTTTAGGTTTAAACTATTTATTCATGTTTGCTTCCGTATGATTTTATGTGATTATGTGTAATCGTTTTAATCTTTGCAAGCATGTTAATTGGTTTAAACGCGAGCATGTTAATTGATTTAAATTCGGTTAAATTATTTAGCATGTTTGTTGTTTTTAATTTCGTTGGAAGCGCAAAGGTACGCAATTAATTGATTTAATTTGTCGGGCATGTGCTTATGTGTTTTAAACTCGTTTAATTCGCATAAAATTTTTGTTTTCCGCTGCGTACGCGTGCCCGAAAACCAACAGTGGTATCAGAGCTCGTTGCGTAATTAATTGCGATGTAAAATATGCTATGATTTTATGCATGTTCGATTTATTAAAGTAGTGATTGTTGTATTATGTAATTGGGAGTTTTCGTAAGTTTAAAATATTTTTGAAATATTGTTTAGAAATTTTCCAGCTTTAAAATTGTTTAAAATTGGAAAATCGGATCTGAAATTGTTTTAAAATGTCGGTTTTTTAATTGTTCGGATCGAACCGGTCGGACCGGCCGGTTCGATGGTTGTGTGCGATTTAGTTGACCGAATCCACGTGGATTCGGGTCGGTCAGACCGGTTCCCGGTCCGACTGACCCGGCCCACTGATTTGTGTCAGCTGGACCGGACAGAACCGGACCGCTTCGGTCCGAACCGGTCAGACCGATTGGGCCGAACCGGTTCACTGAAAATTAAAAAAAAAAAAAAAATTAATAATAATTTTATTTCAGATTTCTAAAATTAAACTTAAAACAAATTGATTTTAATTTTTGGAAAATTATTTTCAATTAATCCCAATTAGATAATTGGATCAACAATCATCTATTTTAGTAAATAGGTGTTAGATTAATTAAATTGATTTAAATTGTTAAATTGATTTCCATTAATAGAACACATATATAATATTGATTATAGTTCAACTTAATTAGTAGTACCTCAACATTATTTGAATGATTTATGCTAGTTGAGGTTCTATAATTATTTTGAAAAACCCGATAATTAATTATTGTAATTAATTATGAAATTAGGTCGTATGTTCCTCTTAGGACAATATGCGCTTCCATATACCTTTAGAGAACATAGATGTAGGAATCACATAGACCAATCCAAAACCTTCTGATGAGATAAAACATTTTAAATAAAAATCCCTCATTCTTAATTTAATTAAGAATCATTTCAAGCTATAAAGAAAAACCCAATCTGTTGAGTTATTTCTTTCCTTCTGCCAACGATTGGATTATGTGTAGCCCTTTGCTGTAGTGCAGTAAGCCGTGTTAGCGGGGAGTGCTATGGTAGAGTAAGCTGTAATTCAATTGACATATCGATGAAGGTAGCCATAGAAAAGGGTTATGTTGGATTAACGTGGTCCGCTAGATTAACTAGGGACTGCATTAGTTTGGCATAATCAAGTTCTATGAGCATCTTTGATTGGTAGGTTAGACTTGACACACGACGATTTTGATATTCGCGAGATTAACTTAGGTCATTATCAAGTGTGAGGAAAATTAATTTAGGGTCATATTGTGGATATGATTGATTGTGATCTACCTTTGGGCAAATATAATTGGGCTAGATTAACTACGGGTTATATTTGTCTATTGGACCTAAAGCCCATTAAGAAAAATCAGTTTTCTCGTTTGTCTACTAGAGGGAAGTGGAACTCGATAAAATTAGTGGGAGAACAATTAAATAACATAAGTCCAAACATTTAATTGTAACAATCATTTAACGCGAATCTCTAATAATCCTCTTCTCTATATGTCTCAGATAATCATGTCTAAGAATCCCATAATGTCAATCCTCGACAATAAACTCAATGGCCCTAATTACCTAGATTGGTTGCGTAGTCTTAAGCTTGTGCTAACTGTTGAGGGGCGTCTCTATGTTTTGAACGAGAGGCTTCCCGCCACTATACCTGCCACAGCGACTGATGCTGAAAAGGAAACTTATGAAGTTTGGAAGAAAGATTACACTCATGCTAGGTGCTATATGATAGCCGCCATGGAGCCCGCGCTTGCGAGGAAATATGAGTCTCACTTGCATGCTTTCGATATAAAGGCTCATCTCGATAGCATGTACAGTGAGAATATTAGGGCATCGAGGTACGCTGCTACAAAGGAGTTGATCACGGCGAGATTGCGCGAAGGGACTTCGGTCCACTGCACTGTCTCAAAATGATCACTCTCCTTGAAAAGCTAGTGAATCTTGATGTCACCCTCCCTGCCGAGCTCTCGTTGGATTTGATCCTGTTGTCCCTTCCTAGTTCCTATGAATCGTTCATAGTGAACTTCAACATGAACAAACTAGATCCTCCCTTGGATGAGTTAATGAACATGTTAGTCAGCTTCGAGTCCACCATTAAGAAAGAGAAGTCTGTTCTCATTGCTGCTACTTCTGGAAAGAAGAGTTCTTTCCAAAAGAAGAGAAAGGAAAGAGTTCCCTTCCCAAACAGCAAGTTCGAAGTGGGTGAAGGTAGTGGGGGCCCCAAAGCAAAGGTTGGTAAGCAAGTTGATGATGCTTGCCATCACTGTGGAAAGAAAGGACATTGGCGCCGCAACTGCAAGGCTTACCTAAAGCAGAAAGGTTCTAAAAAGGGTACGTATTTCATTGACGTAAATTTGTCTGTCAACTCTTCTTATTGGGTATTGGATACGGGCTGTGGCTCACATTTGTGCAATGATTTGCAGCTAATGACAAGAAGTCGAAGACTTAGAGCGGGTGAGACCTACCTAAGGATGGGTAATGGAGCAAGAGTTGCTGCTGAAGCCATTGACACAATTTACTTAAATGTTTTGGATTCTAGTTTTCCTATTGTTTTGAACGATTGTTTATTTGTTCCGTCGCTCATTAGAAACCTTATTTCTATTCCTGTATTAGATATTGAAGGTTTTACTTTTGTTTTTGGAAATTCGATTTGCATTATACAAAAGAATGAGAATTTAATTTGCAAAGGACGACTATTAAACAACTTGTATTAACTAAATCCAAATAAAATACCTATTAATGTTATATCAGCAAAACGTAAGGAGATAGATCAAAACCCCGCACAACTTTGGCACGCTAGATTAGGTCATGTCTCTTTAAGAAGGATGAACGATTTTGTTAGTGAAGGATTGTTCTCTTTGGAGGACGTGAAATCACTACAAACTTGTGAATCTTGCCTTAAAGGGAAAATGACCAAGTCACCCTACAAAGGGAAAATGGAACGAGCCGAGGGTCTTTTGGATTTGATCCATACAGACGTATGTGGTCCACTAAGTGTTAGTGCGAAGGGTGGATATAACTACTTCGCTACCTTTACCGACGATTATTCTAGGTATGGGTATGTGTACTTGATGAAGTACAAGTCCGAAACATTTGAAAAGTTCAAAGATTTTAGACACGAAGTAGAAAAGCAACTCGGACGAAGTATTAAGAAGCTACGATCCGATCGTGGTGGAGAATACTTGAGCATCGAGTTCATTGACTATCTAAAAGAAAATGGGATACAATCCCAATGGACTCCACCGGGAACTCCTCAACTTAATGGAGTCTCCGAACGTCGGAATCGAACCTTATTAGATATGGTTCGATCAATGATGGGGTTCACAAACTTACCGGCATACTTGTGGGGTCATGCACTTCGTACTGCCGCGTATTTGCTGAATAGAGTTAACACCAAAGCAGTTAAATCCACACCTTATGAACTTTGGCATTCCCGGAAACCCAACTACAAACATATTAGGATATGGGGTTGTCCCGCTTATGTGAAGCGATTAGTGGGAGATAAGTTGGATAGTAAATCCGACTTGTGCTATTTTGTGGGGTATCCCGAAGACTCGATGGGATACGAGTTCTACTATGTCAAAGAAGCAAAGACGTTTGTTTCGAGAAATGCCACCTTTTTGGAAAGGGAGTTTCTATCTGATAGAAAGGGCAGCATGATAGAACTTGAAGTAGTTCAAGAACCACAAAGCGAAGTTCAAACGCAAGAACAAGTAATCGAACCAATACAACAAACCACTAATATACCTCCTGAACTTACGGTACGTAGATCCGAAAGAGTTCGGAAAATGCCGGATAGGTTATTCCTCCTCGAAAATGATGAAGATCATGTTGATCTTGGACAAGATCCAAGAACATACAATGAGGCCGTATCGGATGCGGACATGGGACATTGGATAACTGCCATGAAATCCGAAATGGACTCCATGTACTCCAACAAGGTATGGACCTTGGTAGATCCACCCAAAGGAATTGTTCCTATAGGCTGCAAGTGGATCTATAAGAAGAAAATTGGAGTGGATGGAAAGGTGTCGACCTATAAAGCTAGATTGGTAGCAAAAGGATACACTCAAAGGCAAGGTGTTGACTATGAGGAAACCTTTTCGCCAGTCGCGATGCTGAAGTCCATTAGGATTTTGCTGGCCATAGCTGCGTGGTACGACTACGAGATATGGCAAATGGATGTGAAGACCGCCTTCCTTAATGGAGATATTGAGGAAGAAATTTACATGGCGCAGCCGGAAGGCTTCATATCTTCTGGAAGTGAGCAAAAGGTTTGCAAGCTCCAGCGATCCATTTATGGATTGAAGCAAGCATCCCGTAGTTGGAACATTAGATTCGACTCAACTATCAAAGAGTTTGATTTTGAGAAGAATCCGGAGGAACCTTGTGTATACAAGAAGGTTAGTGGGAGGGCAGTGATATTTTTAGTGCTTTACGTTGATGACATCCTACTCATTGGGAATGACGTAGGAATGCTGCAACAAACGAAAGCATGGTTGTCCACACGTTTCTCAATGAAGGATTTGGGAGAAGCATCTTACGTATTAGGAATACGCATCTATAGAGATAGAGCGAGAAAGATGCTTGGCTTATCCCAAAGCCTGTACATAGACACCGTTATGAAACGGTTTAGCATGGAAGAATCCAAGAAGGGATTCTTGCCAATGTCCCATGGGGTTCGTCTCTCGAAATCTATGTGTCCGCAAACACCTAGTGAGATCGAGGAGATGAAAAGGACGCCTTATGCTTCAGCCATTGGAAGCATAATGTATGGCATGCTATGTACGAGACCCGATATTGCGTATGCTGTGAGTGTCACAAGCAGATATCAGTCTAACCCCGGCCCGGCTCACTGGAAAGCCGTGAAAGATATCCTCAAGTACTTGCGAAGAACTAAGGCTATATTTTTGGTCTATGGGGGTGCCGAGTTGAAATTAGAGGGTTTCACTGACTCTAGTTTTCAATCGGACGTGGACGACTCAAAGTCGAATTCTGGATTTATATTCACGCTGAATGGTGGTGCCGTGTGTTGGAAGAGTTCCAAGCAAAGCACGACGGCCGATTCCACTACCGAAGCGGAATACATTGCAGCGTCCGAAGCTGCAAAAGAGGGGACTTGGATAAGGAAATTCATCCAAGAGTTGGGTGTCATTCCTGATGCTAGTGATCCAGTACCGTTGTACTGTGATAACACCGGAGCCGTGGCGCAAGCTAAGGAGCCACGATCTCATCAGAAGTCGAAGCATATTCTGAGGAAGTATCACGTGATCCGAGAGATCATTGATAGAGGTGAAGTTAAGGTTGAACGAGTCACCTCAGAAGAGAACGTTGCAGACCCCTTCACGAAGCCTTTACCGAGATCGGTCCATGAGAAACATCGAGAGTCGATGGGATTGCGATTTATGGGTAGTTGGCTTTAGGTCAAGTGGGAGATTGTTAGAGTAGGTGACCAACAAGCCAACATGTGGCTGTGGTCTTTCGTATTTATTATTGTAATAAACGAACCTTTATTCGTATTAATGATAAAACATCTTGGCATTCTATATCTTTGTCCCTTTGTCACAAGCATAGATATAGTCCTTACAGTTATTACAAGTACTAGTAATTGATCGTTAGGATCGTGAGATATTTACTCAAGTATTATAACTGTTAAACGTGTTCCTAGTCGAAGGGTTACGCCACTAATGAGGATATCGGCCTTTCCCATTAAGTAAACGGTATTGTGATATCGGCATGCATAAGTGGGTGCTCGTTAGTTGACGAGTTCACTGAACTCCCTCACCCTAGAAATCTCTAAGTGGTTCCCAATAATCGAGTAGAGATATCTATGGTATAGTTGTACACCATTAGTCCTTATGACCTAGACATCACCGTGACTTCACTAGAGGACCAGCTGTATCGTGACCTGTCCCTGAGTACCACCGAGGACCATCCCAAGGGCCAGTGTTCGTGCAGTCCGAAATCTAGTGGGAGGTCTGTGCATTGTAGTCGGGGATTCGATCGCTAGAATAGTCTTGGATGTCCTGTGTGTTCTGAAAGTTTGTAATCATTCTAAGTCTCTAAGTCATGCACGTAAGGATTACAACACTTAGAACGATCGCACCGTCATCGAACATATAAAGAGGTCTCGATGAACCAATGCCTCTAGTTCGATCGGGACATATGAATCGAAGGGACCGTACTGTACGTTAACTATATCTGAAGGTTCTTGCAGGCACTTCATTTGTATCTAGGGAATCATGACGCGTAGTTGCTAGACGCCAATCTTGATTCGTTGGGTGATTAAGGTGAAACGAGCTTCATCTTAATCGTAACTCTAAGGGACGAGTTTTGACCACAAAGAGTTGTGGGCCCACGGCTAGCTTACACCTGAACCATCGAGGGTCACACTGCTCGTGCACATGAGATCTTTGAATAAACGGTCAGAGATAAAATAGTTTATCTTTGCATTATTGGAAGTCAATATGATTGAGTCCAACATTCGTAATTTGGAATTATGAATGAGAATAAGAAAAGGAAAAGAATAGGCGAACATATTAGTGAACTTTCTAAATCGGGAAGTTTCCAAATTTAGAAAGTGCACTGAACTAGGGTTTCCATTTTTGGAAAGTTGGAAAATGAGAAATGGCACTCGTAATGACGAGGAAATTATGATGGTTCCGAAAATGTAATCGTTACAATTTTTCGGTCATTGAATTAAGAGAGACGAGCAAGTAAAAGTACTAACGGACTTAAGCTGTTGGGCCCGGTCCAACTTAAGCCCGCTAGGGTTTTATGCAAGACATATAAATACTTGATTTATAGGTCTTGCACAAACACACAAAAAAAACCCTAACCCTAGCCGGTACACTCTCTCTCTCTCGGCCTCTCTCCCAGCGACCACCGTCGCGCCGCCGTTGCTCCGCCGTGACCGGAATCGGCCATCAATTGGCCGATCCTTTTCGGTACTCTTTTCTTCTTTCTTTTTCTTCCGTTAATTTTAACTACTTCGTGTCTAGTGCCACGTTTTAGTAGATCGAAGTATACGAGGTGAAATCCGAGAGGAGGAAGACCGAAGAATCGAAGGACAGCCATCAATCCGACGACGCACGCGACCCACGCGCCGCCCCAAAGTCCGCGCGTGAGATACACGCGCCGCCGTGCTGATCTGCCACTGCTGCCGCTGCATTGCTGCTGCCCTGATTGTACGGATTGGTTTCCGTAGCAATCTCGACTTGCTAAACGCTCCTACCTCACGCTTCAAGAGGTAAATACACGAAACCCTAGTTTCGGTTCCTTTAGGTTTAAACTATTTATTCATGTTTGCTTCCGTATGATTTTATGTGATTATGTGTAATCGTTTTAATCTTTGCAAGCATGTTAATTGGTTTAAACGCGAGCATGTTAATTGATTTAAATTCGGTTAAATTATTTAGCATGTTTGTTGTTTTTAATTTCGCTGGAAGCGCAAAGGTACGCAATTAATTGATTTAATTTGTCGGGCATGTGCTTATGTGTTTTAAACTCGTTTAATTCGCATAAAATTTTTGTTTTCCGCTGCGTACGCGTGCCCGAAACCCAACATAGCCGTCCACTCCTCTCTCTCTCGGCCTCTCTTTCCGCGGCCACCACCGCCGTCCTCCCCGCCGTTTCGCCGGAATCGGCCGTCCATCGGCCGATTGGTTTGGTAGCTTCTTTCCTTCTCTTTTTCTTCCGTTTTTCTAACTATTACGTGTCTAGTGCCACGTGTTTAGTAGATCGAAGTATACGAGGTGAAATCCGAGAGGAGGAAGATCAAAGATCAAGGAATATAAGAGCAGCGCACGAGCCGAAGCCGCACGCAGCCCCACGCGCTGCCCCGGAAGACTGCGCGTGTACCTCACGCGCCGCCGCTGCTGCCGCTGCTGCCCCGATTGTACGGATTGGTTTCCGTAGCAATCTCGACTTGCTAAACGCTCCTACCTCACGCTTCAAGAGGTAAATACACGAAACCCTAGTTTCGATTCGTTTACGTTTAAACTATGAATTCATGTTTGCTATCGTATGATTTTATGTGATTATGTGTAATCGTTTTTAATCTTTGCAAGCATGTTAATTGGTTTAAACGCGAGCATGTTAATTGATTTAAATTCGGTTAAATTATTTAGCACGTGTGTTGTTTTTAATTTCGCTGGAAGCGCAAAGGTACGCAATTAATTGATTTTAATTTGTCGGGCATGTACTTGTGTGCTTTAAAGTCGTTTAAATCACATTAAATTTTTGTTTTCCGCTGCGTATGCGTGCCCGAAACCCAACAAGTAGACCGCAACGACAGGTTAGTAAAAAAAAAAAAAAGTTGTAACTCTCCTTAATAAGTGAATCTTGTCGCACATGGGCCCCGGCCCCATGGTTTTTCCTCTCATTCCGGGAGGTTTCCACGTAAAAAAAATCTTTCGTGTGTCCCTTTTTTATTTATCGCAAAAAAAAGAAAAAGAGAAGAGAGGAAAGGGTTGGAAGATCCCCGTGGCTATGGCCCAAAAGGTAGTCGCGAACATATATAAAGGGTTGGAAGATCGCCGTGGCTCCGGCCCGAAAGGTAGATGCGAACATATAGAAGAGGGTTGGAAGATTCCCGTGGCTCCGGCCCAAAAGGTAGTCGCGATAGTGCGAAAAGGGTTGGAAAATCCCCGTGGCTTCGGCCCAAAAGGTAGTCGCGATAGTACGAAAAGGGCCGGAAAAATTCCTAAGGCTGCAGCTCGAAAAAAGAAAAAGTAAAAAGCTCATAAAGACGATAGGAAATATCCCCAAGACCTCGGCAGGGAGAGTTAAAGACAAAAGCTCGCAACACGATCCCCGAGAACCTGGGAGATCAACCGGTTCGCGCGAACTGGCCCATCAACAAACAAAACGGCAAGCAATACTAACAGAACAAAATCATAAGGTATGAAAACACACCCTATAAATTGGGAAAAATAGCATAAATAGAATATTAGTTTAGAACAGCGAAAAAAAAAAATGGCGAATTTGGGAAAACGACCCATAATCTATACAGGAGATCCCTCGGCGAGATCATCGTGGGTCGCATCACCTTCATCGTCAGCAGGATTATAGACATCAACGGCATCTCCTAGAGCATCCTCTTCAAATTCTTTTCCGACAACCGTCGTCGTCGAAGGACCAGCCTGTTCGGAGGGGCGAGGGCATATCCGGTTCGCAACGGACAAAAAAATTGGCGTCCACCAGGCTAAGTTCGCAGGCTCGGAAGGATCTCCTCCCCAACCAGGAATGTTCTGGCTGGCCTTTTTGGACATTTCTTTTTCATCTAGCTTCAGCGAGAACCCCGCAGCATCAATCTCTGCTTGTGCAACCCGAATCCCCTCTGACCAGAAGAATTTGGAAACGGGAAGAGCCCTCCGGAAGAAAAGCATGGATTTCCAGAGTCTCGCCAGAAAAGCCTTCACAAACTCATCCCTAAATTGCTCTCCAAGAGGGGTATGAAGGAACTCCATTCGACCCACACGGCGACCTTCTTCATATCGCAGGGAGCTATTGTCCATGGCTTCAGACAGTTGGCTCAGAGTATGCTTATGCTCCTCCTCCATCAAAGCCATCTTATCCCTTAGCGAGTCGACCTCCACGCGCAAGCTCCTCATATCTTCCTCCAACCTTTCGTTTCGCTTCTCCACCAGCTGTTTCTCGTCATTCAGCTGCTTGCGGTCTTTCTTCAACCGGTTATACACCTCGCGGAGGGTATCACTCCGCTGAGAGGGGCAGGTGGCCCACAACGTCTGCAACTGTATATGAAACTAGAATTATGAGAACATAATCCTTCACCAATAAATAAGAAAAAGAACGAAGGGAAAAGAGAAAATGAAGAAATGGCAGAACTACCTTTGCCAAATGGTAGTTGGAGCGATCAATGCGATGGTCCAGGCTCATTTTGCCCCATAACTCGCGATCTCTAGGAGTCGCCTGCTCACAAAATATCTTGCCGATCTCAGCACCATCCTCGCATTCAGCAAAACTAAAACCCTCCCTCACGGGAGTCAAGCCTAATTGGGCCTGCACCCCAGCGCCCACACTCGAACTCTAGTCAATAATGTTTGAGGGTTGATGATCAGAAGAAGCGCGAGCCCTCTAAGGCCGAACCGGTTCACTAAAAAAAAAAAAAAAAAAAAAAAAAATATTTCAGATTTCTAAAATTAAACTTAAAACAAATTGATTTTAATTTTTGGAAAATTATTTTCAATTAATCCCAATTAGATAATTGAGTGAACAATCATCTATTTTAGTAAATAGGTGGTAGATTAATTAAATTGATTTAAATTGTTAAATTGATTTCAATTAATAGAACACATATATAATATTGATTATAAGTTCAACTTAATTAGTAGTACCTCAACATTATTTGAATGATTTATGCTAGTTGAGGTTCTATAATTATTTTGAAAAACCCGATAATTAATTAATGTAATTAATTATGTAATTAGGTCGTATGTTCCTCTTAGGACAATATGCGTTTCCATATACCTTTAGAGACCATAGATGTAGGAATCACATAGACCAATCCGAACCTTCTGATGAGATAAAAATTTTAATAAAACCCCTCATTATTAATTTAATTGAGAATCATTTCAAGCTATAAAGAAAAACCCAATCTGTTGAGTTATTTCTTTCCTTCTGCCAACGGTTGGATTATGTGTAGCCCTTTGCTGTAGTGCAGTAAGCCGTGTTAGCGGGGAGTGCTATGGTAGAGTAAGCTGTAATTCAATTGACATATTGATGAAGGTAGCCATAGAAATGGGTTATGTTGGATTAACGTGGTCGGCTAGATTAACTAGGGACTGCATTAGTTTGGCATAATCAAGTTCTATGAGCATCTTTGATTGGTAGGTTAGACTTGACACACGACGATTTTGATATTCGCGAGATTAACTTAGGTCATTATCAAGTGTGAGGAAAATTAATTTAGGGTCATATTGTGGATATGATTGATTGTGATCTACCTTTGGGCAAATATAATCGGGCTAGATTAACTACGGGTTATATTTGTCTATTGGACCTAAAGCCCATTAAGAAAAATCAGTTTTCTCGTTTGTCTACTAGAGGGAAGTGGAACTCGATAAAATTAGTGGGAGAACAATTAAATCACATAAGTCCAAACATTTAATTGTAACCATCATTTAACGCGAATTTCTAATAATCCTCTTCTCTATATGTCTCAGATAATCATGTCTAAGAATCCCATAATGTCAATCCTCGACAATAAACTCAATGGCCCTAATTACCTAGATTGGTTGCTTAGTCTTAAGCTCGTGCTAACTGTTGAGGGGCGTCTCTATGTTTTGAACGAGAGGCTTCCCGCCACTATACTTGCCACAGCGACTGATGCTGAAAAGGAAACTTATGAAGTTTGGAAGAAAGATGACACTCATGCTAGGTGCTATATGATAGCCGCCATGGAGCCCGCGCTTGCGAGGAAATATGAGTCTCACGTGCATGCCTTCGATATAAAGGCTCATCTCGATAGCATGTATAGTGAGAATATTAGGGCATCGAGGTACGCTTCTACAAAGGAGTTGATCACAGCGAGACTGCGCGAAGGAACTTCGGTCCACGAGCACTGTCTCAAAATGATCACTCTCCTTGAAAAGCTAGTGAATCTCGATGTCACCCTCCCTGCCGAGCTCTCGTTGGATTTGATCCTGTTGTCCCTTCCTAGTTCCTATGAATCGTTCATAGTGAACTTCAACATGAACAAACTAGATCCCCCCTTGGATGAGTTAATGAACATGTTGGTCAGCTTCGAGTCCACCATTAAGAAAGAGAAGTCTGTTCTCATTGCTGCTACTTCTGGAAAGAAGAGTTCTTTCCAAAAGAAGAGAAAGGAAAGAGTTCCCTTCCCAAACAGCAAGTTCGAAGTGGGTGAAGGTAGTGGGGGCCCCAAAGCAAAGGTTGGTAAGCAAGTTGATGATGCTTGCCATCACTGTGGAAAGAAAGGACATTGGCGCCGCAACTGCAAGGCTTACCTAAAGCAGAAAGGTTCTGAAAAGGGTACGTATTTCATTGACGTAAATTTGTCTGTCAACTCTTCTTCTTGGGTATTGGATACGGGCTGTGGCTCACATTTATGCAATGATTTGCAGCTAATGACAAGAAGTCGAAGGCTTAGAGCGGGTGAGACCTACCTAAGGATGGGGAATGGAGCAAGAGTTGCTGCTGAAGCCATTGGCACAATTTACTTAAATGTTTTGGATTCTAGTTTTCCTATTGTTTTGAACGATTGTTTATTTGTTCTGTCGCTCATTAGAAACCTTATTTCTATTCCTGTATTAGATATTGAAGGTTTTACTTTTGTTTTTGGAAATTCGATTTGCATTATACAAAAGAATGAGAATTTAATTTGCAAAGGACGACTATTAAACAACTTGTATGAACTAAATCCAAATGAAATACCTATTAATGTTATATCAGCAAAACGTAAGGAGATAGATCAAAACCCCGCACAACTTTGGCACGCTAGATTAGGTCATGTCTCTTTAAGAAGGATGAACGATTTTGTCAGTGAAGGATTGTTCTCTTTGGAGGACGTGAAATCACTACAAACTTGTGAATCCTACCTTAAAGGGAAAATGACCAAATCACCCTACAAAGGGAAAATGGAACGAGCCGAGGGTCTTTTGGATTTGATCCATACAGACGTATGTGGTCCACTAAGTTTTAGTGCGAAGGGTGGATATAACTACTTCGCTACCTTTACCGACGATTATTCTAGGTATGGGTATGTGTACTTGATGAAGTACAAGTCTGAAACATTTGAAAGGTTCAAAGATTTTAGACACGAAGTAGAGAAGCAACTCGGACGAAGTATTAAGAAGCTGCGATCCGATCGTGGTGGAGAATACTTGAGCATCGAGTTCATTGACTATCTAAAAGAGAATGGGATACAATCCCAATGGACTCCACCGGGAACTCCTCAACTTAATGGAGTCTCCGAACGTCGGAATCGAACATTATTAGATATGGTTCGATCAATGATGGGGTTCACAAACTTACCGGCATACTTGTGGGGTCATGCACTTCGTACTGCCGCGTATTTGTTGAATAGAGTTAACACCAAAGCAGTTAAATCCACACCTTATGAACTTTGGCATTCCCGGAAACCCAACTACAAACATATTAGGATATGGGGTTGTCCCGCTTATGTGAAGCGATTAATGGGAGATAAGTTGGATAGTAAATCCGACTTGTGCTATTTTGTGGGGTATCCCGAAGACTCGATGGGATACGAGTTCTACTATATCAAAGAAGCAAAGACGTTTGTTTCGAGAAATGCCACCTTTTTGGAAATGGAGTTTCTATCCGATAGAAAGGGCAGCATGATAGAACTTGAAGTAGTTCAAGAACCACAAAGTGAAGTTCAAACGCAAGAACAAGTAATCGAACCAATACAACAAACCACTAATATACCTCCTGAACCTACGGTACGTAGATCCGAAAGAGTTCGGAAAATGCCGGATAGGTTATTCCTCCTCGAAAATGATGAAGATCATGTTGATCTTGTACAAGATCCAAGAACATACAATGAGGCCGTATCGGATGCGGACATGGGACATTGGCTAACTGCCATGAAATCCGAAATGGACTCCATGTACTCCAACAAGGTATGGACCTTGGTAGATCCACCCAAAGGAATTGTTCCTATAGGCTGCAAGTGGATCTATAAGAAGAAAATTGGAGTGGATGGAAAGGTATCGACCTATAAAGCTAGATTGGTAGCAAAAGGATACACTCAAAGGCAAGGTGTTGACTATGAGGAAACTTTTTCGCCAATCGCGATGCTGAAATCCATTAGGATTTCGCTGGCCATAGCTGCGTGGTACAACTACGAGATATGGCAAATGGATGTGAAGACCGCCTTCCTTAATGGAGACATTGAGGAAGAAATTTACATGGCGCAGCCGGAACGCTTCATATCTTCTGGAAGTGAGAAAAAAGTTTGCAAGCTCCAGCGATCCATTTATGGATTGAAGCAAGCATCCCGTAGTTGGAACATTAGGTTCGACTCAACTATCAAAGAGTTAGATTTTGAGAAGAATCCGGAGGAACCTTGTGTATACAAGAAGGTTAGTGGGAGGGCAGTGATATTTTTAGTGCTTTACGTTGATGACATTCTACTCATTGGGAATGACGTAGGAATGCTGCAACAAACGAAAGCATGGTTGTCCACACGTTTCTCAATGAAGGATTTGGGAGAAGCATCTTACGTATTGGGAATACGCATCTATAGAGATAGAGCAAGGAAGATGCTTGGCTTATCCCAAAGCCTGTACATAGACACCGTTATGAAACGGTTTAGCATGGAAGAATCCAAGAAGGGATTCTTGCCAATGTCCCATGGGGTTCGTCTCTCGAAATCTATGTGTCCGCAAACACCTAGTGAAATCGAGGAGATGAAAAGGACGCCTTATGCTTCTGCCATAGGAAGCATAATGTATGGCATGCTATGTACGAGACCCGATATTGCGTATGCTGTGAGTATCACAAGCAGATATAAGTCTAACCCCGGCCCGGCTCACTGGAAAGCCGTGAAAGATATTCTCAAGTACTTGCGAAGAACTAAGGATATATTTTTGGTCTATGGGGGTGCCGAGTTGAAATTAGAGGGTTTTATTGACTCTAGTTTTCAATCGGATGTGGACGACTCAAAGTCGAATTCTAGATTTATATTCCTACTTAATGGTGGTGCCGTGTGTTGGAAGAGTTCCAAGCAAAGCACAACGGCCGATTCCACTACCGAAGCGGAATACATTGCAGCGTCCGAAACTGCAAAAGATGGGACTTGGATAAGGAAGTTCATCCAAGAGTTGGGTGTCGTTCCTTGTGCTAGTGATCCAGTACCGTTGTAATGTGATAACACCGGAGCCTTGGCACAAGCTAAGGAGCCGAGATCTCATCAGAAGTTGAAGCATATTCTGAGAAAGTATCATGTGATCCAAGAGATCATTGATAGAGGTGAAGTTAAAGTAGAACGAGTCACCTCGGAAGAGAACGTTGCAGACCCCTTTACGAAGCCTTTACCGAGATCGGTCCATGAGAAACATCGAGAGTCGATGGGATTGCGATTCATGGGTAGTTGGCTTTAGGTCAAGTGGGAGATTGTTAGAGTAGGTGACCAACAAGCCAACTTGTGGCTGTGGTCTTTCGTATTTATTATGGTAATAAACGAACCTTTATTCGTATTAATGATAAAACACCTTGGCATTCTATATCTTTGTCCCTTTGTCACAAGCATAGATATAGTCCTTACAGTTATTACAAGTACTAGTAATTGATCGTTAGGATCGTGAGATATTTACTTAAGTATTATAACTGTTAAACGTGTTCCTAGTCGGAGGGTTACGCCACCAATGAGGATATCGGCCTTTCCCATTAGAAGACTAGCACTTAGTGTATGTGTACTGCATCTCATCAGTAAACGGTATTCTGATATCAGCATGCATAAGTGGGTGCTCGTAAGTTGACGAGTTCACTGAACTCCCTCACCCTAGAAATCTCTAAGTGGTTCCCAATAATCGAGTAGAGATATCTATGGTATAGTTGTACACCATTAGTTCTTATGACCTAGATATCACCGTGACTTCACTAGAGGACCAGCTGTATCGTGACCTGTCTCTGAGTTCCACCGAGGACCATCCCAAGGGCCAATGTTCGTGCAGTCCGAAATCTAGTGGGAGGTCTGTGCATTGTAGTCGGGGATTCGATCGCTAGAATAGTCTTGGATGTCCTGTGTGTTCTGAAAGTTTGTAATCATTCTAAGTCTCTGGCCAGAGCTGACTAAGTGATGATTAGAGAATTCGATTCTCTAAGTCATGCACGTGACGATTACAACACTTGGAACGATCGCACCGTCATCGAACATATAAAGTGGTCTCGATGAACCAATGCCTCTAGTTCGATCGGGACATATGTATAGAAGGGACCGTACTGTACGTTAACTATATCTGAAGGTTCTTGCAGGCACTTCATTTGTATCTAGGGAATCATGACGCGTAGTTGCTAGACGCCAATCTTGATTCGTTGGGTGATTAAGGTGAAACGAGTTTCATCTTAATCGTAACTCTAAGGGGACGAGTTTTGAGAGTTTTGACCACAAAGGGTTGTGGGCCCACGGCTAGCTTACACCTGAACCATCGAGGGTCACACTGCTCGTGCACATGAGATCTTTGAATAAATGGTCAGAGATAAAATAGTTTATCTTTGCATGATTGGAAGTCAATATGATTGGATCCAACATTCGTAATTTGGAATTATGAATGAGAATAAGAAAAGGAAAAGAATAGGCGAACGTGTTAGTGAACTTTCTAAATCGGGAAGTTTCCAAATTTAGAAAGTGCACTGAACTAGGGTTTCCACTTTTGGAAAGTTGGAAAATGAAAGATGGCACTCGTAATGACGAGGATATTATAATGATTCCGAAAATGTAATTGTTGCAATTTTCCGGTCATTGAATTAAGAGAGACGAGCAAGTAAAAGTACTAACGGACTTAAGCTGTTGGGCCCGGTCCAACTTAAGCCCGCTAGGGTTTTATGCAAGACATATAAATACTTGATTTATAGGTCTTGCACAAATACACAAAAAAAAACCCTAACCCTAGCCGTCCACCCCTCTCTCTCTCGGCCTCTCTTTCCGCGGCCACCACCGCCGTCCTCCCCGCCGTTTCGCCGGAATCGGCCGTCCATCGGCCGATTGGTTTGGTAGCTTCTTTCCTTCTCTTTTTCTTCCGTTTTTCTAACTATTACGTGTCTAGTTCCACGTGTTTAGTAGATCGAAGTATACGAGGTGAAATCCGAGAGGAGGAAGATCAAAGATCGAGGAATCGAAGAGCAGCGCACGAGCCGAAGCCGCACGCTACCCCACGCGCTGCCCCGGAAGACTGCGCGTGTACCTCACGCGCCGCCGTGGCCGATTCGCCGCTGCTGCCCCGATTGTACGGATTGGTTTCCGTAGCAATCTCGACTTGCTAAACGCTCCTACCTCACGCTTCAAGAGGTAAATACACGAAACCCTAGTTTCGATTCGTTTACGTTTAAACTATGAATTCATGTTTGCTATCGTATGATTTTATGTGATTATGTGTAATCGTTTTTAATCTTTGCAAGCATGTTAATTGGTTTAAACGCGAGCATGTTAATTGATTTAAATTCGGTTAAATTATTTAGCACGTGTGTTGTTTTTCATTTCGCTGGAAGCGCAAAGGTACGCAATTAATTGATTTTAATTTGTCGGGCATGTACTTGTGTGCTTTAAAGTCGTTTAAATCACATTAAATTTTTGTTTTCCACTGCGTATGCGTGCCCGAAACCCAACAAGTAGACCGCAACGACAGGTTAGTAAAAAAAAAAAAAAAGTTGTAACTCTCCTTAATAAGTGAATCTTGTCGCACATGGGCCCCGGCCCCATGGTTTTTCCTCTCATTCCGGGAGGTTTCCACGTAAAAAAAATCTTTCGTGTGTCCCTTTTTTATTTATCGCAAATAAAAGAAAAAGGGAAGAGAGGAAAGGGTTGGAAGATCCCTGTGGCTATGGCCCAAAAGGTAGTCGCGAACATATATAAAGGGTTGGAAGATCGCCGTGGCTCCGGCCCGAAAGGTAGATGCGAACATATAGAAGAGGGTTGGAAGATTCCCGTGGCTCCGGCCCAAAAGGTAGTCGCAATAGTGCGAAAAGGGTTGGAAAATCCCCGTGGCTTCGGCCCAAAAGGTAGTCGCGATAGTACGAAAAGGGCCGGAAAAATTCCTAAGGCTGCAGCTCGAAAAAAGAAAAAGTAAAAAGGTCATAAAGACGATAGGAAATATCCCCAAGACCTCGGCAGGGAGAGTTAAAGACAAAAGCTCGCAACACGATCCCCGAGAACCTGGGAGATCAACCGGTTCGCGCGAACTGGCCCATCAACAAACAAAACGGCAAGCAATACTAACAGAACAAAATCATAAGGTATGAAAACACACCCTATAAATTGGGAAAATAAGCATAAATAGAATATTAGTTTAGAACACCGAAAAAAAAAATATGGCGAAGTTGGGAAAACGACCCATAATCTATGCAGGAGATCCCTCGGCGAGATCATCGGGGGTCGCATCACCTTCATCGTCAGCAGGATTATAGACATCAACGGCATCTCCTAGAGCATCCTCTTCAAATTCTTTTCCGACAACCGCCGTCGTCGAAGGACCAGCCTGTTCGGAGGGGCGAGGGCATATCCGGTTCGCAACGGACAAAAAAATTGGCGTCCACCAGGCTAAGTTCGCAGGCTCGGAAGGATCTCCTCCCCAACCAGGAATGTTCTGGCTGGCCTTTTTGGACATTTCTTTTTCATCTAGCTTCAGCGAGAACCCCGCAGCATCAATCTCTGCTTGTGCAACCCGAATCCCCTCTGACCAGAAGAATTTGGAAACGGGAAGAGCCCTCCGGAAGAAAAGCATGGATTTCCAGAGTCTCGCCAGAAAAGCCTTCACAAACTCATCCCTAAATTGCTCTCCAAGAGGGGTATGAAGGAACTCCATTCGACCCACACGGCGACCTTCTTCATATCGCAGGGAGCTATTGTCCATGGCTTCAGACAGTTGGCTCAGAGTATGCTTATGCTCCTCCTCCATCAAAGCCATCTTATCCCTGAGCGAGTCGACCTCCACGCGCAAGCTCCTCATATCTTCCTCCAACCTTTCGTTTCGCTTCTCCACCAGCTGTTTCTCGTCATTCAGCTGCTTGCGGTCTTTCTTCAACCGGTTATACGCCTCGCAGAGGGTATCACTCCGCTGAGAGGGGCAGGTGGCCCACAACGTCTGCAACTGTATATGAAACTAGAATTATGAGAACATAATCCTTCACCAAGAAATAAGAAAAAGAACGAAGGGAAAAGAGAAAATGAAGAAATGGCAGAAGTACCTTTGCCAAATGGTAGTTGGAGCGATCAATGCGATGGTCCAGGCTCATTTTGCCCCATAACTCGCGATCTCTAGGAGTCGCCTGCTCACAAAATATCTTGCCGATCTCAGCACCATCCTCGCATTCAGCAAAACTAAAACCCTCCCTCACGGGAGTCAAGCCTAATTGGGCCTGCACCCCAGCCCCCGCACTCGAACTCTAGTCAATAATGTTTGAGGGTTGATGATCAGAAGAAGCGCGAGCCCTCTTGCGCGAAGAGGAACCAGCCATGACCTCTTTCTTCTTACGTTTCTCTGAGATGTCCATCTCAGCGACAACGTCAACATCATCAGGCAATATCGGCTGCGAAGAGGAGTGTTGGGCCGGATCACCAATATGGGTAGGGACCATCGGGTTCGTCTCGCCTTCTGGAAAGATATCAAATGAACTCTCTTCGCTGTAGAAGAGTTTGTTGAACTCCATTCCTGCGAACCAAAAAAAAACAAAAAGCGGAGTTAATAGAAAACATAGGGATGCACGCTGATAAAGGCACATAAGGAAAATAAGGCTATACTTATGTTGTGATAAGGAGTGGCAGCCGAGCTGAGCCATCTCAAGCCAAAATGCGTTAAGATGCGCGAATTTTGAGTTAATTTTTCCACATGAAACCAACCCGGGCGAACTAGATCCAAGAAATTCCTCAAGGTAGAATCCATACGAGGTTTGTCAAAAGGATGACTTTCATTGATCATTCGAGTAGGAAAAGGAAATGGGGTAGAGGAAGAAATATAAACGTAATATCGATCCCAATAATGCACCTTATTGGGGTACTTGTCCATAAACTTGGTACCGGCACGGGCGGCTAAGTAAAACCTATAGGGGGAGTACTTCTTCGCAATAAAACAAGCGAACAAGCGATCAGCGGTCGGTTCTATTCTTTGCCACGCCAATACACAGTAGAAGACCGACATAAAGCGAATAGAATTGGGGTGGAATTGGTTGATAGGGATTCCATACTTCTCAGAAACGGCGACGAAGAACGGATGAAGGGGAAGAGCGAGGCCAGCATAGAACTGGCCTAAATGGAAGGTGACACTATTAGGAGGAGGAGAATAAGTTCGCTCGTTCTCACGAAGAGTCGCAATAGAAAAACCCAAAGGAAGGCCCACATCGCGCATAAACAGTTCTATATGGCGAAGTGTTACAAGGGAGCTCTCTGAAATTCCCACTTCCCCTGATTTGGCGTTTTTCCTAACATTTTGAGTCACCGGCCGAGGCCCAAGGTTTATAAGGGGGCGAGATGTGTCAGAAAGCGTGCCTGAAGAAGAGGAAGAGTCAGAGGAGGAAGAACTGGGAGACGGAGATGACCCTAGGACTAAAGAAGGATCCTCATTCGGAGGCAATTTACGCTCGGCAGAAGAAAGGGGACGAAGGGACAACGACGAAGGATCGAAATCCATGACACAGCGATTCAAGAATTACAAAGAAAAGAGGAAGTTTTTATAGACGCATTAAAGAACAAAGAAAATGAGGCAGAGGACGGAGAAGTACCTGATGTCTTAGAAAGAAAAGGAGGCTAAGGAACGCGCAAGGCTGGTTTTCACGTTGAGCGAACTGGAATAAAAGAGCGATTAATGAAAAGGCGAGACAGGATAATAAGTTTGGTAAAAGGAATGGATGAAATGAAGGAGAAAGTATATATAGGAGAGGGAATAAGTAAGGTGAAACGACCCCGTAAAAGAGACCGTCGGATCAAACGGTGATAGAAGGCGGAGATTAAGACACGCGGTCCGGGTAGCTGTAAAGGGTAGAAATTCCTGTACAGGTGTCTTGTCACGGTTGGGCGGTGACAGCTATAGAAGAAACGAGAAGATGATACGTCTCCCACGTGCGAAGAGTGCGGGACTCAAGGTGCAGGACAATAATGACAAAGCATTGGGAAGGGGCGCGTGTTTACAGAAATAAATACGTGGTGAAGAAAAGCTCGCACGATTAATGGTGTGAAATCCGCTTTCTCTTTTCCGATTTTCTACGCTTCTCTCCTTCTTCGATGCTTCACTCCACATCAAGCGTATTCTCCAGCGAACCATTTTTAGGTTCACTCGAGAATATGGGGGACTAGATGATAGGGCCCAGTTTGTCAACCCAGCCATTTGTAATGGGCCCGGAAGCGAAAAGGGCAGCCCGCAGGGAGATTGGGCCAAGTGGGACGAATTTCATGATAACTAAGCCCAAACAGACCTATCAAACAAAGCTCGGGCCAAAGGGTAACATATGTCTTTTATTGGTTTTCTCTCGAGTACACTCAAACAAGGCCCAATGGAACGGAACGACGGCCCAAGCGAGTTAATGGGCGACCGAAGGGGGGATGGCGCGAGTTTAGCATGAGAATAAGATTGAGAGACAATCAGATCTTCTATATAAGGCCCAAGATCAAGACCAAGAAGAAGGGACGGGAGTAATGGACGCAATCTGTCCCCTTGATTGCCGGGAAACAATTAGCTTATAAAAACCTTGGTAACAATCGTTCTAGGCAGACACAACAACATAAAACAAAAAAGAGAGTAATAAAATATCGATAAATATTCTGATCATTATCTGTATATTAGGATTTCTATCGGAAGACTCATAACCGGAGTCCCGGTGGGAAATTCTTGAGGGTGCGAGCTTTCGACACCTTCAACCTATATACTAATCTAGAGTCTAGGTATCCATCCTTAGCACACCTAAACTATACTCAACCCCTTAACCATGATTGGTAACCCAAAAGCCTCCTCCCATTTAAAAAAAAAAAAGCCTAAACCCCCTCTCTCTCCCCCGGCTGATTTCTCTCTCTCTCTCCCCCTTCTGGTCTCTCTCTCTCTCTCTCTCTCTCTCTCTCTCTAGAACGCCATCACCACCGTGAACCACCACCACCAGCCACTCCATAGCAAAACACCACCCAAGCTCCAAGAATATCCTAACATGAGAATTCCCTATCCTATCCTCATTGTAGATTGCTCCAAGAACTCTATATACACGAGGTGCCCTATCACGGGATAAATCTCATCTCACCTTCAAATATACTCCATAGCCCTCTCCCTCACGATAGCTTGGTTAGAAATTGAAGATTGAAGAGGTAAAGAACCTCTTCCGATTTTTTTGGTTTTCTCCCTTCTTTTCCCCTTTTCTGATTTTTCGATTCCCTTGAAAGTTCAAGAGCACTTTTCTTTGGCTAGCATTCTTTCTAACACAAGGTAAGGAATCGAAATCCTTACTGCACTACAGCAAAGGGCTACACATAATCCAACCGTTGGCAGAAGGAAAGAAATAACTCAACAGATTGGGTCATTCTTTATAGCTTGAAATGATTCTCAATTAGATTAAGAATGAGGGGTTTTATTAAAAGTTTTTATCTCATCAGAAGGTTCGGATTGGTCTATGTGATTCCTACATCTATGTTCTCTAAAGGTATATGGAAACGCATATTGTCCTAAGAGGAACATACGACCTAATTATATAATTAATTACATTAATTAATTATCGGGTTTTTCAAAATAATTATAGAACCTCAACTAGCATAAATCATTCAAATAATGTTGAGGTACTACTAATTAAGTTGAACTATAATCAATATTATATATGTGTTCTATTAATTGAAATCAATTTAACAATTTAAATTAATTAATTAATCTAACACCTATTTACTAAAATAGATGATTGTCGATCCAATTATCTAATTGGGATTAATTGAAAATAATTTTCCAAAAATTAAAATCAGTTTGTTTTAAGTTTTATTTTAGAAATCTGAAATAAAATTTTTTTTTTTTTTTTTTTTTTTTTTTCAGTGAACCGGTTCGGCCCAACCGGTTCGGACCGAAGCGGTCCGGTTCTGTCCGGTCCAGCTGACCCAAATCAGTGGGCCGGGTCAGTCGGACCGGGAACCGGTCTGACCGACCCGAATCCACGTGGATTCGGTCAACTAGATCGCACACAACCATCGAACCGGCCGGTTCGACCGGTTCGATCCGAACAATTAAAAAACCGATGTTTTAAAAATAATTTCAGATCCGATTTTCCAATTTTAAACAATTTTAAAGCTGGAAAAATCTAAAAAATATTTCAAAAATTTTTTAAACTTACGAAAACTCCCAATTACATAATACAACAATCACTACTTTAATAAATCGAACATGCATAAAATCATAGCATATTAAAACGAACGCAATTAATTACGCAACGAGCTCTGATACCACTGTTGGGTTTCAGGCACGTGTACGCAGCGGAAAACAAAAATTTAATGCGATTTAAACGCATTTAAAGCACATAAGCACACGCCCGACAAATTAAAATCAATTAATTGCGTACCTTTGCGCTTCCAGCGAAATTAAAAGCAACATACATGCTAAAATGTTTAACTAAATTTTAACCAATTAACATGCTCGCGTTTAAACCAACTAACATGCGTGCAACGATTAATACGATTTCATATAATCACATAAAATCATACGAAAGCAAACATGAATATTTAGTTTAAACGTAAACGAATCGAAACAAGGGATTCGTGTGTTTACCTCTTGAAGCGTGAGGTAGGAGCGCTAAGCAAGTCGAGATTGCTACGGAAACCAATCCGTACAATCGGGGCAGCAGCGGTGCAGCGGCAGCAGCGGCGAGACGGGCCGTGGCGGCGCGTGTAACTCACGTGCGGTCTTCGAGCGGCGCGTAGGGTTGCGTGCGTCTTCGGCTCGTGTGCTGCTCCTCGATTCTTCGATCTTCGATCTTCCTCCTCTCGGATTTCACCTCGTCTACTTTGATCTACTAAACACGTGGCACTAGACACGTAATAGTTAGAAAAACGGAAGAAAAAGAGAAGGAAAGAGACTACCAAGGCAGTCGGCCGATGAACGGCCGATTTCGGCGAGAATCCGGCGACGGCGACGGTGATGGCCGCGGGAGAGAGGCCGAGAGAGAGAGGTGAGCGGCTAGGTTTTTGATTATGTCTTGTGTGTTTGTGCAAGGCCTATAAATCAAGTTTTTATAGTCCCTTTCATAAAACCATAACGGGCTTAAGTTGGACCGGGCCCAACAGCTTAAGCTCGTTAGTTCCTTTACTTGCTCGTCTCTCTCAATTCAATGATCGGAAAATTGCAACAAATACATTTTCGGAGTCATTATAATATCCTCGTCATTACGAGTGCCATCTCTCATTTTCCAACTTTCCAAAAGTAGAAACCCTAGTTCAGTGCACTTTCTAAATTTGGAAACTTCCCGATTTAGAAAGTTCACTAACACATTCGCCTATTCTTTTCCTTTTCTTATTCCCATTCATAATTCCGAATTCTGAATGTTGGATCCAATCATATTGACTTCCAATCATGCAAAGATAAACTTACTTTATCTCTGACCGTTTATTCAAAGATCTCATGTGCACGAGTAGTGTGACCCTCGATGGTTCAGGTGTAAGCTAGCCGTGGGCCCACAACACTTTGTGGTCAAAACTCGTCCCTTAGAGTTACGATTAAGATGAAGCTCATTTCACCTTAATCACCCAATGAATCAAGATTGGCGTCTAGCAACTACGCGTCATGATTCCCTGGATACAAATGAAGTGCCTGCAAGAACCTTCAGATATAGTTAACGTACAGTACGGTCCCTTCGATTCATATGTCCCGATCGAACTAGAGGCATTGGTTCATCGAGACATCTTTATATGTTCGATGACGGTGCGATCGTTCCAAGTGTTGTAATCGTCACGTGCATGACTTAGAGAATCGAATTCTCTAATCATCACTTAGTCAGCTCTGGCCAGAGACTTAGAATGATTACAAACTTTCAGAACACACAGGACATCCAAGACTATTCTAGCGATCGAATCCCCGACTACAATGCACAGACCTCCCACTACATTTCGGACTGCACGAACACTGGCCCTTGGGATGGTCCTCGGTGGAACTCAGGGACAGGTCACGATACAGCTGGTCCTCTAGTGAAGTCACGGTGATGTCTAGGTCATAAGGACTAATGGTGTACAACTATACCATAGATATCTCTACTCGATTATTGGGAACCACTTAGAGATTTATAGGGTGTGGGAGTTCAGAGAACTCGTCAACTTACGAGCACCCACTTATGCATGCCGATATCACAATACCGTTTACTGATGGATGCAGTACACATACACTAAGTGCTAGTCTTAATGGGAAAGGCCGATATCCTCATTAGTGGCGTAAACCTTCGACTAGGAACACGTTTAACAGTTATAATACTTGAGTAAATATCTCACGATCCCAACGATCAATTACTAGTACTTGTAATAACTGTAAGGACTATATCTATGCTTGTGACAAAGGGACAAAGATATAGAATGCCAAGGTGTTTTATCATTAATATGAATAAAGGTTCGTTTATTACAATAATAAATACGAAAGACCACGTCCACATGTTGGCTTGTTGGTCACCTACTCTAACAATCTCCACTTGACCTAAAGCCAACTACCCATAAATCGCAATCCCATCGACTCTCGATGTTTCTCATGGACCGATCTCGGTAAAGGCTTCGTGAAGGTGTCTGCAACGTTCTCTTCCGAGGTGACTCGTTCAACCTTAACTTCACCTCTATCAATGATCTCTCGGATCACGTGATACTTCCTCAGAATATGCGTCGACTTCTGATGAGATCGTGGCTCCTTAGCTTGCGCCACGGCTCCGGTGTTATCACAGTACAACGCACCTGGATCACTAGCATCAGGAATGACACCCAACTCTTGGATGAATTTCCTTATCCAAGTCCCTTCTTTTGCAGCTTCGGACGCTGCAATGTATTCCACTTCGGTAGTGGAATCGGCCGTCGTGCTTTGCTTGGAACTCTTCCAACACACGGCACCACCATTAAGCGTGAATATAAATCCAGAATTCGACTTTGAGTCGTCCACATCCGATTGAAAACTAGAGTTAGTAAAACCCTCTAATTTCAACTCGGCACCCCCATAGACCAAAAATATATCCTTAGTTCTTCGCAAGTACTTGAGGATATCTTTCACGGCTTTCCAGTGAGCCGGGCCGGGGTTAGACTGATATCTGCTTGTGACACTCACAGCATACGCAATATCGGGTCTCGTACATAGCATGCCATACATTATGCTTCCTATGGCAGAAGCATAAGGCGTCCTTTTCATCTCTTCGATTTCACTAGGTGTTTGGGGACACATAGATTTCGAGAGACGAACCCCATGGGACATTGGCAAGAATCCCTTCTTGGATTCTTCCATGCTAAACCGTTTCATAACGTTTCATAACCCCGGCCCGGCTCACTGGAAAGCCGTGAAAGATATCCTCAAGTACTTGCGAAGAACTAAGGATATATTCTTGGTCTATGGGGGTGCCGAGTTGAAATTAGAGGGTTTTACCGACTCTAGTTTTCAATCGGACGTGGACGACTCAAAGTCGAATTCTGGATTTATATTCACGCTGAATGGTGGTGCCGTGTGTTGGAAGAGTTCCAAGCAAAGCACGACGGCCGATTCCACTACCGAAGCGGAATACATTGCAACGTCTGAAGCTGCAAAAGAAGGGACTTGGATAAGGAAGTTCATCCAAGAGTTGGGTGTCATTCCTGATGCTAGTGATCCAGTACCGTTGTACTGTGATAACACCGGAGCCGTGGCACAAGCTAAGGAGCCACGATCTCATCAGAAGTCGAAGCATATTCTGAGGAAGTATCACGTGATCCGAGAGATCATTGATAGAGGTGAAGTTAAGGTAGAACGAGTCACCTCGGAAGAGAACGTTGCAGACCCCTTCACGAAGCCTTTACCAAGATCGGTCCATGAGAAACATCGAGAGTCGATGGGATTGCGGTTTATGGGTAGTTGGCTTTAGGTCAAGTGGGAGATTGTTAGAGTAGGTGACCAACAAGCCAACCTGTGGCTGTGGTCTTTCGTATTTATTATTGTAATAAACGAACCTTTATTCGTATTAATGATAAAACACCTTGGCATTCTATATCTTTGTCCCTTTGTCACAAGCATAGATATAGTCCTTACAGTTTTAACAAGTACTAGTAATTGATCGTTAGGATCGTGAGATATTTACTTAAGTATTATAACTGTTAAACGTGTTCCTAGTCGAAGGGTTACGTCACGAATGAGTATATCGGCCTTTCCCATTAAGACTAGCACTTAGTGTATGTGTACTGCATCTCATCAGTAAACGGTATTGTGATATCGGCATGCATAAGTGGGTGCTCGTAAGTTGACGAGTTCACTGAACTCCCTCACCCTAGAAATCTCTAAGTGGTTCCCAATAATCGAGTAGAGATATCTATGGTATAGTTGTACACCATTAGTCCTTATGACCTAGACATCACCGTGACTTCACTAGAGGACCTGCTGTATCGTGACCTGTCCCTGAGTTCCACCGAGGACCATCCCAAGGGCCAGTGTTCGTGCAGTCTGAAATCTAGTGGGAGGTCTGTGCATTGTAGTCGGGGATTCGATCGCTAGAACAGTCTTGGATGTCCTGTGTGTTCTGAAAGTTTGTAATCATTCTAAGTCTCTGGCCAGAGCTGACTAAGTGATGATTAGAGAATTTGATTCTCAAAGTCATGCACGTGACGATTACAACACTTGGAACGATCGCACCGTCATCGAACATATAAAGAGGTCTCGATGAACCAATGCCTCTAGTTCGATCGGGACATATGCATTGAAGGGACCGTACTGTACGTTAACTATATCTGAAGGTTCTTGCAGGCACTTCATTTGTATCTAGGGAATCATGACGCGTAGTTGCTAGACGCCAATCTTGATTCGTTGGGTGATTAAGGTGAAACGAGCTTCATCTTAATCGTAACTCGAAGGGGACGAGTTTTGACCACAAAGGGTTGTGGGCCCACGGCTAGCTTACACCTGAACCATCGAGGGTCACACTGCTCGTGCACATGAGATCTTTGAATAAACGGTCAGAGATAAAATAGTTTATCTTTGCATGATTGGAAGTCAATATGATTGAGTCCAACATTCATAATTTGGAATTATGAATGAGAATAAGAAAAGGAAAAGAATAGGCGAACGTGTTAGTGAACTTTCTAAATCGGGATGTTTCCAAATTTAGAAAGTGCACTGAACTAGGGTTTCCACTTTTGGAAAGTTGGAAAATGAAAGATGGCACTCGTAATGACGAGGGAATTATAATGATTCCGAAAATGTAATCGTTGCAATTTTTCGGTCATTGAATTGAGAGAAACGAGCAAGTAAAAGTACTAGCGAACTTAAGCTGTTGGGCCCGGTCCAACTTAAGCCCGCTAGGGTTTTATGCAAGGGACTATAAATACATGATTTATAGGCCTTGCACAAACACACAAAAACCCTAACCCTAAGCGGCCGTCAACTCTCTCTCTCGGCCTCTCTTTCCGCGTCCATCACCGCGCCACCGTCGCCGTTCCGTCGCCGGAATCAGCCATTCATCGGCTGTTCCTCTTTCGGTATTCTTTCTCTTTTCGTTTCTTCCGTTTTATTCTAACTACTTCGTGTCTAGTGCCACGTTTTAGTAGATCGAAGTATACGAGGTGAAATCCGAGAGGAGGAAGATCGTAGATCGAAGAATCGAGGAGCAACGCACGAGCCGAAGCTGCACGCTGCCCCACGCGCTGCCCCGAAGCCGCGCGTATACCGCACGCGCCGCCGTGACCTCACGCGCCGCTGCTGCCGCTGCACCGCTGCTGCCCCGATTGTACGGATTGGTTTCCGTAGCAATCTCGACGTGTTAAACGCTCCTACCTCACGCGTCAAGAGGTAAATCCACGAAACCCTAGTTTCGTTTCGATTAGGTTTAGACTATGATTTCATGTTTGTTTCGTATGATTTTTTGTGATTATGTGTAATCGTTTTAAATCATTACAAGCATGTTATTTGGTTTAAACGCGAGCATGTTAATTGATTTAAATTCGGTTCAATTTATTAGCATGTATGTTGTTTTTAATTTCGCTGGAAGCGCAAAGGTACGCAATTAATTGATTTAATTTGTCGGGCATGTACTATGTGCGTTTTAAACTCGTTTAATTCGCATAAATTTTTGTTTTCCGCTGCGTATGCGTGCCCGAAACCCAACACTTTCACGGCTTTCCAGTGAGCCGGGCCGGAGTTAGACTGATATCTGCTTGTGACACTCACAGCATACGCAATATCGGGTCTCGTACATAGCATGCCATACATTATGCTTCCTATGGCAGAAGCATAAGGCGTCCTTTTCATCTCCTCGATTTCCCTAGGTGTTTGCGGACACATAGATTTCGAGAGACGAACCCCATGGGACATTGGCAAGAATCCCTTCTTGGATTCTTCCATGCTAAACCGTTTCATAACGGTGTCTATGTACAGGCTTTGGGATTAGCCAAGCATCTTCCTTGCTCTATCTCTATAGATGCGTATTCCCAATACGTAAGATGCTTCTCCCAAATCCTTCATTGAGAAACGTGTGGACAACCATGCTTTCGTTTGTTGCAGCATTCCTACGTCATTCCCAATGAGTAGAATGTCATCAACGTAAAGCACTAAAAATATCATTGCCCTCCCACTAACCTTCTTGTATACACAAGGTTCCTCCGGATTCTTCTCAAAATCAAACTCTTTGATAGTTGAGTCGAACCTAATGTTCCAACTACGGGGTGCTTGCTTCAATCCATAAATGGATCGCTGGAGCTTGCAAACCTTTTGCTCACTTCCAGAAGATATGAAGCCTTCCGGCTGCGCCATGTAAATTTCTTCCTCAATGTCTCCATTAAGGAAGGCGGTCTTCACATCCATTTGCCATATCTCGTAGTCGTACCACGCAGCTATGGCCAGCAAAATCCTAATGGACTTCAGCATCGCGACTGGCGAAAAGGTTTCCTCATAGTCAACACCTTGCCTTTGAGTGTATCCTTTTGCTACCATTCTAGCTTTATAGGTCGATACCTTTCCATCAACTCCAATTTTCTTCTTATAGATCCACTTGCAGCCTATAGGAACAATTCCTTTGGGTGGATCTACCAAGGTCCATACCTTGTTGGAGTACATGGAGTCCATTTCGGATTTCATGGCAGTTAGCCAATGTCCCATGTCCGCATCCGATACGGCCTCATTGTATGTTCTTGGATCTTGTCCAAGATCAACATGATCTTCATCATTTTCGAGGAGGAATAACCTATCTCGCATTTTCCGAACTCTTTCGGATCTACGTACCGTAGGTTCAGGAGGTATATTAGTGGTTTGTTGTATTGGTTCGATTGCTTGTTCTTGCGTTTGAACTTCACTTTGTGGTTCTTGAACTACTTCAAGTTCTATCATGCTGCCCTTTCTATCGGATAGAAACTCCCTTTCCAAAAAGGTGGCATTTCTCGAAACAAACGTCTTTGCTTCTTTGACATAGTAGAACTCGTATCCCATCGAGTCTTCGGGATACCCCACAAAATAGCACAAGTCGGATTTACTATCCAACTTATCTCCCACTAATCGCTTCACATAAGCGGGACAACCCCATATCCTAATATGTTTGTAGTTGGGTTTCCGGGAATGCCAAAGTTCATAAGGTGTGGATTTAACTGCTTTGGTGTTAACTCTATTTAGCAAATACGCGGCAGTACGAAGTGCATGACCCCACAAGTATGCCAGTAAGTTTGTGAACCCCATCATTGATCGAACCATATCTAATAAAGTTCGATTCCGACGTTCGGAGACTCCATTAAGTTGAGGAGTTCCCGGTCGAGTCCATTGGGATTGTATCCCATTCTGTTTTAGATAGTCAATGAACTCGATGCTCAAGTATTCTCCACCACGATCGGATCGCAGCTTCTTAATACTTCGTCCGAGTTGCTTTTCCACTTCGTGTCTAAAATCTTTGAACCTTTCAAATGTTTCAGACTTGTACTTCATCAAGTACACATACCCATACCTAGAACAATCGTCGGTAAAGGTAGCGAAGTAGTTATATCCACCCTTCGCACTAACACTTAGTGGACCACATACGTCTGTATGGATCAAATCCAAAAGACCCTCGGCTCGTTCCATTTTCCCTTTGTAGGGTGACTTGGTCATTTTCCCTTTAAGGCAAGATTCACAAGTTTGTAGTGATTTCACGTCCTCCAAAGAGAACAATCCTTCACTGACAAAATCGTTCATCCTTCTTAAAGAGACATGACCTAATCTAGCGTGCCAAAGTTGTGTGGGCTTTTGATCTATCTCCTTACGTTTTGCTGATATGACATTAATAGGTATTTCATTTGGATTTAGTTCATACAAGTTGTTTAATAGTCGTCCTTTGCAAATTAAATTCTCATTCTTTTGTATAATGCAAATCGAATTTCCAAAAACAAAAGTAAAACCTTCAATATCTAATACAGGAATAGAAATAAGGTTTCTAATGAGGGACGGAACAAATAAACAATCGTTCAAAGCAATAGGAAAACTAGAATCCAAAACATTTAAGTAAATTGTGCCAATGGCTTCAGCAGCAACTCTTGCTCCATTCCCCATCCTTAGGTAGGTCTCACCCGCTCTAAGCCTTCGACTTCTTGTCATTAGCTGCAAATCATTGCACAAATGTGAGCTACAGCCCGTATCCAATACCCAAGAAGAAGAGTTGACAGACAAATTTACGTCAATGAAATACGTACCCTTTTCAGAACCTTTCTGCTTCAGGTAAGCCTTGCAGTTGCGGCGCCAATGTCCTTTCTTTCCACAGTGATGGCAAGCATCATCAACTTGCTTGCCAACCTTTGCTTTGGGGCCCCCACTACCTTCACCCACTTCGAACTTGCTGTTTGGGAAGGGAACTCTTTCCTTTCTCTTCTTTTGGAAAGAACTCTTCTTTCCAGAAGTAGCAGCAATGAGAACAGACTTCTCTTTCTTAATGGTGGACTCGAAGCTGACCAACATGTTCATTAACTCATCCAAGGGAGGATCTAGTTTGTTAATGTTGAAGTTCACAATGAACGATTCATAGGAACTAGGAAGGGACAACAGGATCAAATCCAACGAGAGCTCGGCCGGGAGGGTGACATCAAGATTCACTAGCTTTTCAAGGAGAGTGATCATTTTGAGACAGTGCTCGTGGACCGAAGTCCCTTCGCGCAGTCTCGATGTGATCAACTCCTTTGTAGCAGCGTACCTCGATGCCCTAATATTCTCACTATACATGCTATCGAGATGAGCCTTTATATCGAAAGCATGCATGTGAGACTCATATTTCCTCGCAAGCTATCATATAGCACCTAGCATGAGTGTCATCTTTCTTCCAAACTTCATAAGTTTCCTTTTCAGCATCAGTCGCTGTGGCAGGTATAGTGGCGGGAAGTCTCTCGTTCAAAACATAGAGACGCCCCTCAACAGTTAGCACAAGCTTAAGACTACGCAACCAATCTAGGTAATTAGAGCCATTGAGTTTATTGTCGAGGATTGACATTATGGGATTCTTAGACATGATTATCTGAGACATATAGAGAAGAGGATTATTAGAGATTCGCGTTAAATGATTGTTACAATTAAATGTTTGGACTTATGTTATTTAATTGTTCTCCCACTAATTTTATCGAGTTCCACTTCCCTCTAGTAGACAAACGAGAAAACTGATTTTTCTTAATGGGCTTTAGGTCCAATAGACAAATATAACCCGTAGTTAATCTAGCCCGATTATATTTGCCCAAATGTAGATCACAATCAATCATATCCACAATATGACCCTAAATTAATTTTCCTCACACTTGATAATGACCTAAGTTAATCTCGCGAATATCAAAATCGTCGTGTGTTAAGTCTAACCTACCAATCAAAGATGCTCATAGAACTTGATTATGCCAAACTAATGCAGTCCCTAGTTAATCTAGCCGACCACGTTAATCCAACATAACCCTTTTCTATGGCTACCTTCATCGCTATGTCAATTGAATTACAGCTTACTCTACCATAGCACTCCCCGCTAACACGGCTTACTGCACTACAGCAAAGGGCTACACATAATCCAACCGTTGGCAGAAGGAAAGAAATAACTCAACAGATTGGGTCATTCTTTATAGCTTGAAATGATTCTCAATTAGATTAAGAACGAGGGGTTTTATTAAAAGTTTTTATCTCAACAGAAGGTTCGGATTGGTCTATGTGATTCCTACATCTATGTTCTCTAAAGATATATGGAAACGCATATTGTCCTAAGAGGAACATACGACCTAATTATATAATTAAGGGTAAATTACACACACCCCCCTGAGGTAAGCTTAAATAACTGGAAGGTCCCTGTGGTATCGATAATTACACTCAGCCCCCTGAAACGTAGTCAGAAACTCTAATGGGATAATGAATTGGTTACGTTATTCCGATAGGGTTCTAGCGGACTATTGGTTTCAGAAAGTGGTGGAGACAACAAAGAGCTATGGGTGATTTAAGAAATGTTCGGGAATGTTCGGGGAGCCATGTTACCCCATAGCTCTTTGTTGTCTTCACCACTTTCTGAAACCAATAGTCTGTTAGAACCCTATCGGAATAACGTATCCAATTCATTATCCCATTAGAGTTTCTGACTACGTTTCAGGGGGCTAAGTGTAATTATCGATACCACAGGGACCTTACAGTTATTTAAGCTTACCTCAGGGGGGTGTGTGTAATTTACCCTATAATTAATTACGTTAATTAATTATCGGGTTATTCAAAATAATTATAGAACCTCAAATAGAATAAATCATTCAAATAATGTTGAGGTACTACTAATTAAGTTGAACTATAATCAATATTATATATGTGTTCTATTAATTGAAATCAATTTAACAATTTAAATTAATTAATTAATCTAACACCTATTTACTAAAATAGATGATTGTCGATCCAATTATCTAATTGGGATTAATTGAAAATAATTTTCCAAAAATTAAAATCAATTTGTTTTAAGTTTAATTTTAGAAATCTGAAATAATTTTTTTTTTTTTTTTTTTTTCAGTGAACCGGTTCGGCCCAACCGGTTCGGACCGAAGCGGTCCGGTTCTGTCCGGTCCAGCTGACCCAAATCAGTGGGCCGGGTCAGTCGGACCGGGAACCGGTCTGACCGACCCGAATCCACGTGGATTCGGTCAACTAGATCGCACACAACCATCGAACCGGCCGGTTCGACCGGTTCGATCCGAACAATTAAAAAACCGATGTTTTAAAAATAATTTCAGATCCGATTTTCCAATTTTAAACAATTTTAAAGCTGGAAAAATTGTAAACAATATTTCAAAAATATTTTAAACTTACAAAAACTCCCAATTACATAATACAACAATCACTACTTTAATAAATCGAACATGCATAAAATCATAGCATATTAAAACGAACGCAATTAATTACGCAACATGCTCTGATACCACTGTTGGGTTTCGGGCACGTGTACGCAGTGGAAAACAAAAATTTAATGCGATTTAAACAACTTTAAAGCACATAAGCACACGCCCGACAAATTAAAATCAATTAATTGCGTACCTTTGCGCTTCCAGCGAAATTAAAAGCAACATACATGCTAAAATGTTTAACTAAATTTAAACCAATTAACATGCTCGCGTTTAAACCAACTAACATGCTTGCAACGATTAATACGATTTCATATAATCACATAAAATCATACGAAAGCAAACATGAATATTTAGTTTAAACGTAAACGAATCGAAACAAGGGATTCGTGTGTTTACCTCTTGAAGCGTGAGGTAGGAGCGCTAAGCAAGTCGAGATTGCTACGGAAACCAATCCGTACAATCGGGGCAGCAGCGGCGAGACAGGCCATGGCGGCGCGTGTAACTCACGCGCGGTCTTCGGGCGGCGCGTGGGGTTGCGTGCGGCTTCGGCTCGTGTGCTCCTCCTCGATTCTTCGATCTTCGATCTTCCTCCTCTCGGATTTCACCTCGTATACTTTTATTTACTAAACACGTGGCACTAGACACGTAATAGTTAGAAAAACGGAAGAAAAAGAGAAGGAAAGAGACTACCAAGGCAGTCGGCCGATGAACGGCCGATTCCGGCGAGAATCCGGCGACGGCGCCGGTGATGGCCGCGGGAGAGAGGCCGAGAGAGAGAGGTGAGCGGCTAGGGTTTTGATTAGGTCTTGTGTGTTTGTGCAAGGCCTATAAATCAAGTATTTATAGTCCCTTGCATAAAACCCTAACGGGCTTAAATTGGACCGGGCCCAACAGCTTAAGCTCGTTAGTTCCTTTACTTGCTCGTCTCTCTCAATTCAATGATCGGAAAATTGCAACAATTACATTTTCGGAATCATTATAATATCCTCGTCATTATGAGTGCCATCTCTCATTTTCCAACTTTCCAAAAGTAGAAACCCTAGTTCAGTGGACTTTCAAAATTTGGAAACTTCCCGATTTAGAAAGTTCACTAACACGTTCGCCTATTCTTTTCCTTTTCTTATTCTCATTCATAATTCCAAATTATGAATGTTGGATCCAATCATATTGACTTCCAATCATGCAAAGATAAACTTACTTTATCTTTGACCGTTTATTCAAAGATCTCATGTGCACGAGCAGTGTGACCCTCGATGGTTCAGGTGTAAGCTAGCCGTGTGCCCACAACCCTTTGTGGTCAAAACTCGTCCCTTAGAGTTACGATTAAGATGAAGCTCGTTTCACCTTAATCACCCAACGAATCAAGATTGGCGTCTAGCAACTACGCGTCATGATTCCCTAGATACAAATGAAGTGCCTGCAAGAACCTTCAGATATAGTTAACGTACAGTACGGTCCCTTCGATGCATATGTCCCGATCGAACTAGAGGCATTGGTTCATCGAGACCTCTTTATATGTTCGATGACGGTGCGATCATTCCAAGTGTTGTAATCGTCACGTGCATGACTTTGAGAATCAAATTCTCTAATCATCACTTAGTCAGCTCTGGCCAGAGACTTAGAATGATTACAAACTTTCAGAACACACAGGACATCCAAGACTGTTCTAGCGATCGAATCCCCGACTACAATGCACAGACCTCCCACTAGCTTTCGGACTGCACGAACACTGGCCCTTGGGATGGTCCTCGGTGGAACTCAGGGACAGGTCACGATACAGCTGGTCCTCTAGTGAAGTCACGGTGATGTCTAGGTCATAAGGACTAATGGTGTACAACTATACCATAGATATCTCTACTCGATTATTGGGAACCACTTAGAGATTTCTAGGGTGAGGGAGTTCAGTGAACTCGTCAACTTACGAGCACCCACTTATGCATGCCGATATCACAATACCGTTTACTGATGAGATGCAGTACACATACACTAAGTGCTAGTCTTAATGGGAAAGGCCGATATCCTCATTCGTGGCGTAACCCTTCGACTAGGAACACGTTTAACAGTTATAATACTTAAGTAAATATCTCACGATCCCAATGATCAATTACTAGTACTTGTAATAACTGTAAGGACTATATCTATGCTTGTGACAAAGGGACAAAGATATAGAATGCCAAGGTGTTTTATCATTAATACGAATAAAGGTTCGTTTATTACAATAATAAATACGAAAGACCACAGCCACAGGTTGGCTTGTTGGTCACCTACTCTAACAATTCTTGTGTTTAAAATCATTGCATGTATGATCAGACTGCACAAATGATAGATTCAAGTCATTTTAGAAAGGGAATTTACAAGAATTTTTCGATTTATTAAGGAGTTTTGAAGGAAATTCAATTTTGGTAAAAACTAAGGGCATGCATGTGAAGATCTAGAGATGTTTGGGTCAAATTCGTAATTTTGAAGAAGCCAGTCCTAAATGTGTTCTCCAGTCTATTTTTCAGCATTTATTGAACAAATTTTTTGGACTTAAAGAGGTTTTGCAAGAAAATTAGTTTTTAGAAACTCTAGTAATCTTGCATGTATAGATCTTGAGATTTTTGGGGTATTATATGTAAGTTTCGAAACTTCTGCCTCAATTAACTTCTTACCTTCGTTTTCTGCATTTATTGAATTAGAATATCAGATTGTTAGGAGTTTTTCGTGAAAAGGTAGATTTTGAACTTTTACTGTGGTAGTATGTGTAAATATTGAAACTTTGGGGTGGAAACTGTAATTTTCAGAAACTTGCTATTTTCGAAATTCTTAGAACTCAAAATTGAGATTTTGGTTAACATTATTTGAAATCTTGTTAAATTGATGTGTTTGGAGTTTTTTTAAGATTAATGAGATTTCTTTTCGAACAAGACATTTTTTTTTGTGATAATAAATGGTAGAGACTAAGTGCTTCTTTAAGTGTTTTGTTATACTTCATTCCCTAGTGCTAGAATCTCTCTATATTAATGATAAAACCTAGTACTACTACCTAAGGAGCTTGATTTTGAAGGACGTTTGTTCCTCCTTCTACAATCTCTAATTATTTGCTAAAAGACTTTAATAGTCATTAAATGCATGTATGAGTATTTTTCCCTATCCTTTCCGGATGTTGGTGTGTGTGCATGTGTGAAATAACGCCTTGGTAAGCTAATATATACATTATATTATCTAGTAGTTATTTATTTATTTTAGGTCTTAGTAACTTAGGCATTATTATATTTAATTTATACATACTTATAAGTGTGTATACTAAATATATATATATATATATATATATATATATATATATATATATATATATAAATATATATATATGTATATGTATATGTATATGTCAGTTTAGATAGATGTATATATGTACATGTACATGTATGAAACACATATAATAATATAAGAATATAACATTAACATATTATTAATGCATAATTTATATGGTATACGTTTGTTTGTGTGCATCCGTGAGTGTGTAGGTGTGATCTTATATGCTTAATTGTTGTGATAATTGGTTTAGTGTGTTTGTGTGTTTGTTTTTCACTTGATTGATATTTGTGATGTATTATGGTGGTTAGTTTTCCTTATGGCTTATTGTGAGGAGTTTGTATCTTTTGTATACCTATGTGGAATTTTAAATACTTCTACTTGGCCACTTTTGGAAATAAATAAAATAACTTGGGGAGGTTAATGGAATACTTAGAAATAATAAGAAGAGATACAGGGGGCCGCTATTTCAACCATAGATACAATAGTTAAGTGGTTTGATTCCACCAAAAACGGGCTCAGTATAACTGTAAGGTCCCTGTGGTATCGATAATTCCACCAAAAATGTGGGTAAATTACACCCACACCCCTTAGGTATGCTTAAATAACTGTAAGGTCCCTGTGGTATCGATAATTACACTTAGCCCCCTGAAACGTAGTCAGAAACTCTAATGGGATAATGAATTGGATACGTTATTACGATAGGGTTCTAACGGACTATTGGTTTCAGAAAGTGGTGGAGACAACAAAGAGCTATGGGGTGACATGGCTCCCCGAACATTCTCGAACATTTCTTAAATCACCCATAGCTCTTTGTTGTGTCCACCACTTTCTGAAAGCAATAGTCCGTTAGGACCCTATCGGAATAACGTATCCAATTTATTATCCCATTAGAGTTTCTGACTACGTTTCAGGGGGCTGAGTGTAATTAGGGACCTTACAGTTATTTAAGCATACCTCATGGGTCTGTGTGTAATTTACCCATTTTCTTATTATCTAGGTCAATAAATTAATTTCGCATCGGATCCGATAAAATGTTTTCAAAAATTCACGATTTGAATAGAAAACCGAAGTATGTGCCTTACATTGATTGTAATTGTTCTACTACATATATATCTACATACATATATATATATATATATATATATATATATATTAGAACAATATTTGCAAATTTTGATATCTTTCGAGATCCTTACTGAGCTTGTGTAGCTCATATAGATATTCTCCGTTTGCAGGTACTAGTAAGACTAACCCCACCGGATTGGACAAGTAGCGGATGGAGTGGTCGACTTCGGATTTTCGGGCTCGTATGGAGGGCTCACTAATGTTGCTTATTATCTTAGTCTTTGTTTATTTTTCATTAAAAACTCTTACTATTACAATTGTAGCTCATGTATATTACTATCCCTAGTATAGGGCGAATTCTCTTCTATGATTACTTTTGAACTAATATATGTATAGTAGTACGTTTATTTAAATAACTTAATCGCTTAATATCTTTACCCTACAATTGTTTTCTAAGTCTCTGATTTTTCCTACATGGATGATAATAAAGAGAGAAATTTGAGAACTAAGGACAAGGTGACACCAAATAAGACTTTTCGAGAACCTTATGGTAATGTTTTAAAGAAACAAAAAAAAACAAATAAATACTAAATTCTTTGGACTTTCTCGGGTATTAGATACGGGCTGTGACTCACACCTATGTAATGATTTGCAACTAATGACAAGAAGTTGAATGCTTGGAGCGGGGGAGACCTACATAAGGATGGGGAATGGAGTAAGAGTTGTTGGTGAAGCTATTCGGACTATTTACTTAAATGTTTTTTATTCTAGTTTTCCTTTTGTTTTGAACAATTGTTTATTTGTTCTGTCCCTCATTAGAAACCTTATTTCTATCCTGTTTTGGATATTGAAGGTTTTACTTTTGTTTTTGGAAATTCAATTTTCAGTATACAAAAGAATGAAAATGTGATTTGCAAGGGATGACTATTAAACATCTTATATGAACTAAATCCAAGTGAAATACCTATTAATGTTATATCAGCAAAACGTAAGGAGATAGATCAAAACCTCCCACAACTTTGGCACGCTAGATTAGGTTATGCCTCTTTAAGAAGGATGAACGATTTTGTTAGTGAAGGATTGTTCACTTTGGACGACGTGAAATCACTACAAACTTGTGGATCTTGCCTTAAAGGGAAAATGAGCAAGTCACCCTACAAAGGGAAAATGGAGCGGGCCGAAGGTCTTTTGGATTTGATCCATATAGATGTATGTGGTCCACTAAGTGTTAGTGCGAAGGGTGGTTACAACTACTTCGCTACATTTACCGATGATTACTCAAGGTATGGGTACGTGTAGTTGATGAAGTACAAGTCTGAAACATTTAAAGTTCAAATATTTTAGGCACGAAGTAGAGAAACAACTCGCACGAAGTATTAAGAAACTACGATCCGAAGAGTACTTGAGCATCAAGTTCATTGACTATCTAAAATAGAATGGAATACAATGTCAATGGACTCCACATGGAACTCCTCAACTAAATAGAATTTTAGAGCGTCGGAATAGAACCTTGTTAGACATGGTTCGATCTATGATGGGGTTCACCAACATACCGGCATACTTAGGGGGTCACGCACTTTGCACTTCCTCGTATTTGTTGAATAGAATTAACACCAAAGTAGTTAAATCCACACCATACGAACTTTGGCATTTCCAGAAGCCCAACATCAAACATATTAGGATATGGGGTTGTCCCGCTTATGTGAAGCGATTAGTGGGAGATAAGTTGGATAGTAAATCTCACTTATTCTACTTTGTGGGGTATCCCGATGACTCAATGGGTTACGAATTCTATTATGTCAAGGCAGCAAAAAACATTTGCTTCGTGAAATGCCACCTTTCTAGAAAAGGAGTTTCTATCAGATAAAAAAGGCAACATGATAGAACTTGTAGTAGTTCAGGAACCGCAAAGTGAAGTTCAAGCACAAGAACAAGTAATCGAGCCAATACAACAATCCACTAATATACCTCATGAACCTTCAGTGCGCAGATCCGAAAGAGTTCGAAAAATGCTTGATAGGCTATTTCTCCTCGAAAATGATGAAGATCATATTGAATGTGGACAAGATCCAAGAACATACAATAAGGCCGTATCGGATGCCAAAATGGGACATTGGCTAAATGCCATGAAATCCGAAATGGACTCTATGTACTCCAACAAGGTATGGACCTTGGTAGATCAACCCAAGGGAATAGTTCCCAGAGGCTGCAAGTGGATCTATAAGAAGAAAATTGGAGTAGGGTGGATGGAAATGGCATGCGCAAAAGCGCTAATGAAAATACGTGCTACATCCCTAGGACATGTATACGCAACAAAAAACATGCACAAAAACACCCGCACAAAACAACATACACGTACAAAATACTGCCGAAAAACACTCGCGCAAAAAACATGAACAAACATACACGTACCAAACAACGCACACATGTACTCCGGCAATAGTGCATAAACACTAATGAAAACACGAACTACAACACTAGTACATGAGTACGTATCAAGAAACATTCGCACAAAACAACATGCACAAACGTTCTCGTAGAAAACAATGCAGCGAAGGACATGAATACTAGGACATGGACGTGGATGAACAAAACCATAGTACTAGGACATGAATACGCATGGACAAACATGCACAAAAACACTCGCACAAAACAACATGCACAAAAACACTCGCACAAAACAACATGCACAAACGTACACGTAGAGAACAATTCAAAAATGTACTCGCTCAAAAGTGCATGCGCAGAAACACTAATCAAAACATGAACTACAATACTCGCACATGAATAAGAATCAACAAACATGCACAAAAGTACTCGAATAAAACAACATGCACAAACATACACGTACCAAATAATGCAGAAAAGCCCTCGCGCAAAAGTGCATTCGCAAAACCGCTAATGAAAACACGAGCTACAATACTAAGAAATGCATACGCATCAACAAAGAAATACACAAACACTCGCAGAAACCAACATGCACAAACATACACATACAAAACAATACGCAAAAGTATTCGCGTAAAAGCCCATGCGCAAAAACGCTATTGAAAACACTAACTACCATACTAGGACAGGAATACGCATAAACTAACATACAAAAAAACACTCGCACAAAATAACCTGCACAAACATGCACGTACAAAACAATTCACAAAAGTACTCGCGCAAAAGCGCATGCACAAAAACACTATTGAAAACACTAACTACTATACTAGGACTCGAATACGCATATACAAATATGCACAACAACATTCGCACAAAATAACACACACAAACATACATGTACAACAATGATGAAAAGCACTCGTGCAAACGTGCATGCGCAAAAACGCTAATGAAAGCACGAACTATAATACTAGAATATGAATACTCATGAACAAACATACATGTACAAAACAAAGCACAAAAGTAGTTGCCCAAAAGTGCATCCTTGAAAACACTATTGAAAACATGAACTACAATACTAGGACATGAATACACGTCAATAGTCATACACAAAAACACTCGAACAAAAAACATGCACCAACATACACGTATATAAAAATGCAGAAAAGCAGTCGCGTAAAAGTGCATGCGTAAAAACACTAATGAACACGCGAACTATAATAGTAGGACATGGATACTGATCAACAAACATGCACAAAACACTCGAACAAAAAAATATGCACAAACATACATGTACAATCATACACGTAGTAAATGTGCATGCGCAAAAAAGTTGCACAGAAAAGCACTCGCTCAGACGTGCATACTAAAGCGCTAATGAAAATACGAGCTACAATACTAGGACATGTATACGCATCAAAAAACATAAACATGCACAAAAACACTCACATAAAACAACATTTTGTCGTCATATGATGTTAGTGGTTTTTTTTTTGTATTTGTATTTGTAGTTTTTCATTTTAAGAACTGCCTCATGGTTTCTGGAAAAAAATAATTTCAGGGAAAGCTGGTGCTGAAGGATTTCAACATCGAAAAAGAAGCAGGTGGAGTTAACAAAGGAATTAGAAGAAACTTCACTGCAGTTGTTGCTAATAATACTTTGGATATACGCTTCTATTGGGCAAGGAAATGGACAAATGGTATTCCTGTTAGAGGAGTATACGGTCCTCTCATTTCAGCCATATATGTTGATCCTGGTAAGCCGGAAGTTGGAACTTAGTAACTTGAAAACACAAGAGATAGTTGTCTGACACATCTCTAATAAAACCAATAAAGGAGATTATGGATTATTTTGACAGTACATTTGATCTCTCTCTCTCTCTCTCTCAGATTTTACGCCACCATCAGAAAAGGGAAGAAGCATATCTGCAGGTGCTATAGTTGGTATAGTAGTAGCAGTTCTTGTTATAGTCTTGCTAGTTCTGGCTATTCTTTGGTGGAAGGGTTGTTTTAAACGAAAAGACACATAGGAACATGGTACTAAAATTACGGGCACAATAATATAATCCTTAAACTTTAACATGTATTTGTATCTTATTTCCATGTGTGCAAATTCGTGCAATATTTCACATAGTGCAATAAATGCTATCTAAAATGTACTATGTAATTGAAAAGTGGTTGAAGTTATCTAAATTGCTATTTTACTTGTTTTTCTCAGAATTAAAGGGTGTAGACCTTCACACTGGGTCATTTACGCTAAGGCTAATTAATACTACCACAAACAATTTTGATCCTACTAATAAGATTGGAAAAGGTGGTTTCGGTCATGTATTCATGGTAGCGTAAACAATAAATACTTCTAATAAATGAATTATCTTTATGTTGTCATTTAGCTCATTGAGTTTTTCTGCGACCTCTGATTTGAAGGGTGTCCTATCCGATGGCACTATCATCGCCTTAAAACATCTTTCTGCCAAATAAGAGCAAGGGAACCGTGAGTTTGCCAATGAAATTGGCATGATTTATGCCCTACAACACCCTCACCTTGTCAAGTTACATGGATGTTGCATTGAAGGCAACCGATTGATGCTTGTCTACGAGTACTTGGAAAGTAATAGCCTTGCTCGTGCATTATTTGGTAAGTTATGTGACAATTCTATTTTTGTTTCTTTTAATTCACCTATCAATATTTATTTTTCCATTTTAAACTTATGTATTAAGATAAATGTTTGCAGGTCTAGAAGAACACCAAATTCATTTGGATTGGCCAACGAGGCACAAGATCTGCATTGGTATAGCTAGGGGTTTGGCGTATCTCCATGCCGAATCAAGACTTAAAATTGTGCATCGTGATATCAAGGCTACAAATGTGCTTCTTTATAAAGATCTTATGCCTAAAATATCTGATTTTGGACACGCCGAGCTCGATGAAGAGGATAACACCCATATCAGCACCCGGATTGCTGGAACTTTGTAAGTAATCGAAATCATTCATACTTATCTAGTTTACTATTTTTATCTGACCAAAGATCGAGCCATTGATTTCATAGAATACCTAGTGTGTCCCTCTCTATAGGATTTATATCATGAGGTTTAAGTCTATACAGACATGATATTTGATTTCCCAGTGGATATATGGCGCGTGAGTATGCGATGCGAGGCCATTTGACAGACAAAGCAGATATATACAACTTTGGTGTTGTTCTTTTGGAAGTTATCAGTAGAAGGAGCAACTCTAGCAATAGGGATCCAAGCTTCTATCTTCTTGACGAGGTAAATTTAGTTAACACAGTTTCACGCATTTACACTCTTCTTCTGCTACTATTGTTTCTATGAGTCACTATGATAAGCTTAACGCATGATATGTTCACACAAGAACTTCGAAGTTGATATAATAATATCACGACACGTGCAATGCACGTGCACGTTGCTAGTAATTATAAATAGAGCAATTAATGTGGATTTTTTTTTTTGAGAAAGAAAGCATCATATCTCATTAATATGGAATTTCAGAAATTACAATATCTCTGATAAAAATGAAGAACTAGTAGTCTATTCCACATGTTGTGCCAAAAAATGAACTGTACGAATGGGCCAACTCTATCTTAAGCGGGTGACACTCAGACTATACCAAAAGTACGGGATAACTGGGCCAGGTCGTGAAAGCGGGCTCGATAACGCTGGAATATTCAAATTATTTGTTTAATTTATTTTTTTATCATTTATGTAATAAGTATTAATTTTTCAAATTCGAGATGGTCAAAGGCTCTCTTTGTAGTTTGTATCATGAAAAATGGCAAGTTAAAAGATGAAAGGACTAGGTTAAACACATTTTCTATTTGGTTAGGAAGTAAAATAGTTGGAAAAATTATTTGGGTAAAAAAATGATAATGTATTTTGTGACTAAAACGAAAATAATACATTTTCCTATCAGAAAGTGAGAGAAATTGCACGTAAAACGCTAGCAAGTTTCTCTATCTTCTTCGAATCCAATTCATCTCTATCTTAGAAAAGTATATATATATATCATAGACTAGATGAGATTCATCATATTCATATCGATAAATTTTAAGAAATCAATACATTAATAATAATAATCTTAAGTATTTAAATTTATTTTAGTTTCTTAAAATGTATTTTCATTCATTCCTAGTAAAAGAGATATAACCTAAACCTACAATAATAAAGATAGCTCGTGTGGGACTTATGCATACAAACCCAAATTAAAAAAGACATAGAAAATTTATTAAGACACGTGCAGCGCACGTGCACCTTCTTAATTTAGAATAAAATTTGGGTGTAGGAAAAAGTCTTGAAAGTCAATTAAGTTTAGTTCAAAATATTTCCCATTTGATGGGGTATTGCATTATTATTATGAATAATAGTTTTAATTATTCATGCCAGACTATGAGAGATAAAAAATGATATTGAATCGGTTATATTTTGAATTAATATATATAAAAATAAGGAAAATGAAATTAAATTCTATCTTGTAATGAATTATTTTTATTAAAAATATGATAAAAAAAATTATATTTTATTTTGTCATAAAATATTTTTATTTTCTATTTGGCTAGAAACTAAAAAATGAAATAGATTTGAAGCTTGTTATATTTTCTATTAGGGCTCGTCATCTCAGGGTCGAATTCCTAGTTATACATGGATGCACGTCGTTCCCCACTCTCATTGACTTATTATTGATTTTGTTTGCTAAACGGGAACTACAAATCAAACCTTAATTTTGCTGAGATCATGTTTACTAATGACAAAACCTACAGTAGCCTTGGGAGGCATATCTTTGATGTTTACATTCAGGTACTTGTATAAAGCACACTTTTTTTCTACACATATTGAAGGTTATCTCTATTAAGTAAGGTCTGGAAAGAATAACTGATGTGCTGATAGGGTTCTCTTTTAAATGACGAGAACTTATGTTGAACGAATCATTTGAGTTTTGTTGTCATATGATGTTAGTGGTTATTTGTTTTGTATTTTTATTTGTAGTTTTTCATTTTAAGAAGTGCCTCATGGTTTCTGGAAAAAAACAATTTCAGGGAAAGCTGGTGCTGAAGGATTTCAACATCGAAAAAGAAGCAGGTGGAGTTAACAAGGGAATTAGAAGAAACTTCACTGCAGTTGTTGCTGATAATACTTTGGATATACGCTTCTATTGGGCTGGGAAATGGACAAATGGTATTCCTGTTAGAGGCGTATACGGTCCTCTCATTTCAGCCATATCTGTTGATCCTGGTAAGTCGGAAGTTGGAACTTAGTAACTTGAAAACACAAGAGATAGTTGTCTGACACATCTCTAATAAAACCTATAAAGGAGATTATTGATTATTTTGACAGTATATTTGATATCTCTCACTCTCTCTCTCTCAGATTTTACGCCACCATCAGAAAAGGGAAGAAGCATATCTGTAGGTGCTATAGTTGGTATAGTAGTAGCAGTTCTTGTTATAATCTTGCTAGTTCTGGCTATTCTTTGGTGGAAGGGTTGTTTTAGACGAAAAGACACATTGGAACATGGTACTAAAATTACTGGCACAATCATATAATCCTTAAATTTTAACATGTATCTGTATCTTATTTCCATGTGTGCAAATTCATGCAATATTTCACATAGTGCAATAAATGCTATCTAAAATGAACTATGTGATTGAAAAGTATTTGCAGTTATCTAAATTGTTATTTTACTTGTTTTTCTCAGAATTAAAGGGTGTAGACCTTCACACTGGGTCATTTACGCTAAGGCTAATTAAAACTGCCACAAACAATTTTGATCCTGCTAATAAGATTGGAGAAGGTGGTTTCAGTCATGTATTCAAGGTAGCGTAAACAATAAAAACTTTTAATAAATGAATTATCTTTATGTTGGTATTCAGCTCATTGAGTTTTTCTGCCATCTCTGATTTGAAGGGTGTTCTTTTCGATGGCACTGTCATCGCCGTAAAACAGCTTTCTGCCAAATAAAAGCAAGGGAACCGTGAGTTTGTCATGATTTCTGCCCTACAACACCCTCATCTTGTCAAGCTACATGGATGTTGCATTGTAGGAAACCGGTTGTTGCTTGTCTACCAGTAATTGGAAAGTAATAGCCTTGCTCATGCATTATTTGGTAAGTTATGTGACAATTCTATTTTTGTTTCTTTTAATTCACCTATCAATATTTCTTTTTCAATTTTAAACTTATGTATGAAGATAAATGTTTGCAGGTCTAGAAAAACATCTAATTCATTTGGATTGGCCAACGAGGCACAAGATCTGCATTGGTATAGCCAGGGGTTTGGTGTATCTGCATGCCGAATCAAGACTTAATATTGTGCATCATGATATCAAGGCTACAAATGTGCTTCTTGATAAAGATCTTATTGCTAAAATATATGATTTTGGACTCGCCGAGCTCGATGAAGAGGATAACACCCATATCAGCACCCAGATTGCTGGAACTTTGTGAGTAATCAAAATCATTCATACTTATCTAGTTTACTATTTTTATCAGACCAAAGATCGTGCCATTGATTTCATAGAATACCTAGCGTGTCCCTCTCTATAGGATTTATATCATGAGGTTAAGTCTATACTTTTGCGGAAAAACATTACAAAAAAAAAACCAAATTCTTTTTACCATAAAAACGACGACAAAAATATTACTGACATGATATTTGATTTCCCGGTGGATATATGGCGCGTCAGTATGCGATGCGAGGCCATTTGACAGACAAAGCAGATATATACAACTTTGGTGTTGTTCTTTTGGAAGTTATCAGTAGAAGGAACAACTCTAGCAATAGGGATCCAAGCTTATATCTTCTTGGCGAGGTAAATTTAGTTAACACAGTTTCACGCATTTACACTCTTCTTCTGCTACTATTGTTTCTATGAGTCACTATGATAAGCTTAACGCATGATATGTTCACACAATAAATTCGAAGTTGATAAAATAATATCACGACACGTGCAACGCACGTGCACGTTGCTAGTAATTATAAATGGAGCAATTAATGTGGATTTTTTTTTTTTTAGAAAGAAAGCATCATATCTCATTAATATGGAATTTCAGAAATTACAATATCTCTGATAAAACTTGGAAGAGAACTGAGCTGAAATGAAGAACTAGTAGTCTATTCCGCATGTTGTGCCAAAAAATGAACTGTACGAAAGGGCCAACTCTATCTTAAGGGGGTGACACTCAGACTATACCAAAAGTACGGGATAACTGGGCCACGTCGTGAAAGCGGGCTCGATAATGCTGGAATACTCAAATTATGTTTTTAATTTATTATTTTATCATTTATGTAATAATTATTAATTTTTCAAATTCGAGATGGTCAAAGGCTCTCTTTGTAGTTTGTATCATGAAAAATGACAAGTTAAAAGATGAAAGGACTAGGTTAAACACATTTTCTATTTAAGGAAGTAAAATAGTTGGTAAAATTATTTGGGTAAAAAATGATAATGTAATTTTGTGACTAAAACGAAAATAATACATTTTCCTATAAGAAAGTGAGAGAAATTGCACGTAAAACGCTAGCAAGTTTCTCTATCTTCTTCGACTCCAATTCATCTCTATCTTAGAAAAGTATATATATATCATACACTAGATGACATTCATCCTATTCATATCGATAAATTTTAAGAAAGCAATACATTAATAATAGTAATCTTAAGTATTTAAATTTATTTTAGTTTCTTAAAATGTATTTTCATTCATTCCTAGTAAAAGAGATATAACCTAAACCTACAATAATAAAGATAGCTCGTGTGGGACTTATGCATACAAACCCAAATTAAAAAAGACATAGAAAATTTATTAAGACACGTGCAACGCACGTGCACCTTCTTAATTTAGAATAAAATTTGGGTGTAGGAAAAAGTCTTGAAAGTCAATTAAGTTTAGTTCAAAATATTTCTCATTTGGTGGGGTATTGCTGTTAGAGTAGGTGACCAACAAGCCAACTTGTGGCTGTGGTCTTTCGTATTTATTATTGTAATAAACGAACCTTTATTCGTATTAATGATAAAACACATTGGCATTCTATATCTTTGTCCCTTTGTCACAAGCATAGATATAGTCCTTACAGTTATTACAAGTACTAGTAATTGATCGTTAGGATCGTGAGATATTTACTTAAGTATTATAACTGTTAAACGTGTTCCTAGTCGAAGGGTTACGCCACTAATGAGGATATCGGCCTTTCCCATTAAGACTAGCACTTAGTGTATGTGTACTGCATCTCATCAGTAAACGGTATTGTGATATCGGCATGCACAAGTGGGTGCTCGTAAGTTGACGAGTTCACTGAACTCCCTCACCCTAGAAATCTCTAAGTGGTTCCCAATAATCGAGTAGAGATATCTATGGTATAGTTGTACACCATTAGTCCTTATGACCTAGACATCACCGTGACTTCACTAGAGGACCAGCTGTATCGTGACCTGTCCCTGAGTTCCACCGAGGACCATCCCAAGGGCCAGTGTTCGTGCAGTCCGAAATCTAGTGGGAGGTCTGTGCATTGTAGTCGGGGATTCGATCGCTAGAATAGTCTTGGATGTCCTGTGTGTTCTGAAAGTTTGTATTCATTCTAAGTCTCTGGCCAGAGCTGACTAAGTGATGATTAGAGAATTCGATTCTTTAAGTCATGCACGTAAGGATTACAACACTTAGAACGATCGCACCGTTATTGAACATATAAAGAGGTCTCGATGAACCAATGCCTCTAGTTCAATCGGGACATATGAATCGAAGGGACCGTACTGTACGTTAACTATATCTGAAGGTTCTTGCAGGCACTTCATTTGTATCTAGGGAATCATGACGCGTAGTTGCTAGACGCCAATCTTGATTCGTTGGGTGATTAAGGTGAAACGAGCTTCATCTTAATTGTAACTCGAAGGGGACGAGTTTTGACCACAAAGAGTTGTGGGCCCACGGCTAGCTTACACCTGAACCATCGAGGGTCACACTGCTCGTGCACATGAGATCTTTGAATAAACGGTCAGAGATAAAATAGTTTATCTTTGCATAATTGGAAGTCAATATGATTGAGTCCAACATTCGTAATTTGGAATTATGAATGAGAATAAGAAAAGGAAAAGAATAAGCGAACATGTTAGTGAACTTTCTAAATCGGGAAGTTTCCAAATTTAGAAAGTCCACTGAACTAGGGTTTCCACTTTTGGAAAGTTGGAAAATAAGAGATGGCACTCGTAATGACGAGAAAATTATAATGACTCGGAAATTGTAATCGTTACAATTTTTCGATCATTGAATTGAGAGATACGAGCGATTAAAGAAACTAACGAGCTTAAGCTGATGGGCCCAGTCCAACTTAAGCCCGCTAGGGTTTCATGCTAGGGACTATAAATACATGATTTATAACCCTAGCACAAACACACAAAAAACCCTAACCCTAATCGGCCACCCTCTCTCTCTCGCCCTCTCTTCCGCGCGGCCACCACCGCGCCACCTCCGCCGCTCCGTCGCCGGAAACGGCCGTTCCTCGGCCGGCTCTTGTTCGGTATTCTTTCTCCTTTATTTTCTTTCCGTTTTATTCTAACTACTTCGTGTCTAGTGCCACGATTTAGTAGATCGAAGTATACGAGGTGAAATCCGAGAGGAGGAAGACCGTAGATCGAAGAATCGAGGAGCAACGCACGAGCCGAAGCCGCACGCTGCCCCACGCGCCGCCTCGCACAACCGCGCGTGCTGTACACGCGCCGCCGTGAGCTGCCACACCGCCGCTGCTGCTGCTCCATTGCTGCCCCGATTCTACGGATTGGTTTCCGTAGTAATCACGACGAATCGTTCAATCCTACCTCACGCGTCAAGAGGTAAATACTCGAAACCCTAGTTTCGTTTTAGGGTTTAATCTAAACTATGATTTCATGCTTGTGTTTGTATGATTTTATGTGATTATGTGTAATCGATTAAATCGTTGCGAGCATGTTATTTGGTTTAAATTGCGAGCATGTTAATTGATTTAAATTCGGTTAAATTTATTAGCATGTATGTTGTTTTTAATTTCGCTGGAAGCGCAAAGGTACGCAATTAATTGTTATCTATTATCGGGCATGTGCTTATGTGATTTAAAACTCGTTTAATTCGCATAAAATTTTTGTTTTCCGCTGCGTACGCGTGCCCGAAACCCAACAGTGGTATCAGAGCTCGTTGCGCAATTAATTGCGTTTCGTTTTAATATGCATGTTCGATTTATTAAAGTAGCGATTGTCGTATTATGTAATTGGGAGTTTTCGTAAGTTTAAAATATTTTTGAAATATTGTTTAGAATTTTTCCAGCTTTAAAATTGTTTAAAATTGGAAAATCGGATCTGAAATTGTTTTTAAAATGTCGGTTTTTTAAATGTTCGGATCGAACCGGCCGAACCGGCCGGTTCGATGGTTGTGTGCGGTTTAGTTGACCGAATCCAAGTGGACTCGGGTCGGTCAGACCGGTTCTCGGTCCGACTGACCCGGCCCACTGATTTGGGTCAGCTGGACCGGACAGAACCGGCCCGATTCGGTCCGAACCGGTCAGACCGGTTAGGCCGAACCGGACCACTGAAAAATAAAAAAAAAAAAAAAAAAAAAAAAAAAAAAAAAAAAAATATTTTATTTCAGATTTCTAAAATTAAACTTAAAACAAATTGATTTTAATTTTTGGAAAATTATTTTCAATTAATCCCAATTAGATAATTGGATCGACAATCATCTATTTTAGTAAATAGGTGTTAGATTAATTAATTAATTTAAATTGTTAAATTGATTTCAATTAATAGAACACATATATAATATTGATTATAAGTTCAACTTAATTAGTAGTACCTCAACATTATTTGAATGACTTATGCTAGTTGAGGTTCTATAATTATTTTGAAAACTCGATAATTAATTAATGTAATTAATTATGAAATTAGGTCGTATGTTCCTCTTAGGACAATATGCGTTTTCCATATACCTTTAGAGAACATAGATGTAGGAATCACATAGACCAATCCAAAACCTTCTGATGAGATAAAACACTTAATCAAAACCCCTCATTCTTTTAATTAAGAATCATTTCAAGCTATAAAGAAAAACCCAATCTGTTGAGTTATTTCTTTCCTTCTGCCAACGGTTGGATTATGTGTAGCCCTTTACTATAGTGCAGTAAGCCGTGTTAGCGGGGAGTGCTATGGTAGAGTAAGCTGTAATTCAATTGACATAATGATGAAGGTAGCCATAGAAAAGGGTTATGTTGAATTAACGTGGTCGGCTAGATTAACTAGGGACTGCATTAGTTTGGCATAATCGAGTTCTATGAGCATCTTTGATTGGTAGGTTAGACTTGACACACGACGATTTTGATATTCGCGAGATTAACTTAGGTCATTATCAAGTGTGAGGAAAATTAATTTAGGGTCATATTGTGGATATGATTGATTGTGATCTACCTTTGGGCAAATATAATCGGGCTAGATTAACTACGGGTTATATTTGTCTATTGGACCTAAAGCCCATTAAGAAAAATCAGTTTTCTCGTTTGTCTACTAGAGGGAAGTGGAACTCGATAAAATTAGTGGGAGAACAATTAAATAACATAAGTCCAAACATTTAATTGTAACAATCATTTAACGCGAATCTCTAATAATCCTCTTCTCTATATGTCTCAGATAATTATGTCTAAGAATCCCATAATGTCAATCCTCGACAATAAACTCAATGGCCCTAATTACCTAGATTGGTTGCGTAGTCTTAAGCTTGTGCTAACTGTTGAGGGGCGTCTCTACGTTTTGAACGAGAGGCTTCCCGCCACTATACCTGCCACAGCGACTGATGCTGAAAAGGAAACTTATGAAGTTTGGAAGAAAGATGACACTCATGCTAGGTGCTATATGATAGCCGCCATGGAGCCCGCGCTTGCGAGGAAATATGAGTCTCACTTGCATGCTTTCGATATAAAGGCTCATCTCGATAGCATGTATAGTGAGAATATTAGGGCATCGAGATACGCTGCTACAAAGGAGTTGATCACAGCGAGATTGCGCGAAGGGGTTTCGGTCCACGAGCACTGTCTCAAAATGATCACTCTCCTTGAAAAGCTAGTGAATCTCGATGTCACCCTCCCGGCCGAGCTCTCGTTGGATTTGATCCTGTTGTCTCTTCCTAGTTCCTATGAATCGTTCATAGTGAACTTCAACATGAACAAACTAGATCCTCCCTTGGATGAGTTAATGAACATGTTGGTCAGCTTCGAGTCCACCATTAAGAAAGAGAAGTCTGTTCTCATTGCTGCTCCTTCTGGAAAGAAGAGTTCTTTCCAAAAGAAGAGAAAGGAAAGAGTTTCCTTCCCAAACAGCAAGTTCGAAGTGGGTGAAGGCAGTGGGGGCCCCAAAGCAAAGGTTAGCAAACAAGTTGATGATGCTTGCCATCACTGTGGAAAGAAAGGACATTGGCGCCGCAACTGCAAGGCTTACCTAAAGCAGAAAGGTTCTGAAAAGGGTACGTATTTCATTGACGTAAATTTGTCTGTCAACTCTTCTTCTTGGGTATTGGATACGGGCTGTGGCTCACATTTGTGCAATGATTTGCAGCTAATGACAAGAAGTCGAAGACTTAGAGCGGGTGAGACCTACCTAAGGATGGGGAATGGAGCAAGAGTTGCTGCTGAAGCCATTGGGACTATTTACTTAAATGTTTTGGATTCTAGTTTTCCTATTGTTTTGAACGATTGTTTATTTGTTCCGTCGCTCATTAGAAACCTTATTTCTATTCCTGTATTAGATATTGAAGGTTTTACTTTTGTTTTTGGAAATTCGATTTGCATTATACAAAAGAATGAGAATTTAATTTGCAAAGGACGGCTATTAAACAACTTATATGAACTAAATCCAAGTGAAATACCTATTAACGTTATATCAGCAAAACGTAAGGAGATAGATCAAAACCCCGCACAACTTTGGCACGCTAGATTAGGTCATGTCTCTTTAAGAAGGATGAACGATTTTGTTAGTGAAGGATTGTTCTCTTTGGAGGACGTGAAATCACTACAAACTTGTGAATCTTGCCTTAAAGGGAAAATGACCAAGTCACCCTACAAAGGGGTAATGGAACGAGCCGAAGGTCTTTTGGATTTGATCCATATGTGGTCCACTAAGTGTTAGTGCGAAGGGTGGATATAACTACTTCGCTACCTTTACCGACGATTATTCTAGGTATGGGTATGTGTACTTGATGAAGTACAAGTCTGAAACATTTGAAAGGTTCAAAGATTTTAGACATGAAGTAGAAAAGCAACTCGGACGAAGTATTAAAAAACTACGATCCGATCGTGGTGGGGAATACTTGAGCATCGAGTTCATTGACTATCTAAAAGAAAATGGGATACAGTCCCAATGGACTCCACCGGGAACTCCTCAACTTAATGGAGTGTCCGAACGTCGGAATCGAACTTTATTAGATATGGTTCGATCAATGATGGGGTTCACAAACTTACCGGCATACTTGTGGGGTCATGCACTCCGTACTGCCGCGTATCTGCTGAATAGAGTTAACACCAAGGCAGTTAAATCCACACCTTATGAACTTTGGCATTCCCGGAAACCCAATTACAAACATATAAGGATATGGGGTTGTCCCGCTTATGTGAAGCGATTAGTGGGAGATAAGTTGGATAGTAAATCCGACTTGTGCTATTTTGTGGGGTATCCCGAAGACTCAATGGGATACGAGTTCTACTATGTCAAAGAAGCAAAGACGTTTGTTTCGAGAAATGCCACCTTTTTGGAAAGGGAGTTTCTATCCGATAGAAAGGGCAGCATGATAGAACTTGAAATAGTTCAAGAACCACAAAATGAAGTTCAAACGCAAGAACAAGTAATCGAACCAATACAACAAACCACTAATATACCTCCTGAACCTACGGTACGTAGATCCGAAAGAGTTCGGAAAATACCGGACAGGTTATTCCTCCTCGAAAATGATGAAGATCATGTTGATCTTGGACGAGATCCAAGAACATACAATGAGGCCGTATCGGATGCGGACATGGGACATTGGCTAACTGCCATGAAATCCGAAATGGACTCCATGTACTCCAACAAGGTGTGGACCTTGGTAGATCCACCTAAGGGAATCGTTCCTATAGGCTGCAAGTGGATCTATAAGAAGAAAATTGGAGTAGATGGAAAGGTGTCGACCTATAAAGCTAGATTGGTAGCAAAAGGATACACTCAAAGGCAAGGTGTTGACTATGAGGAAACCTTTTCGCCGGTCGCGATGCTGAAGTCCATTAGGATTTTGCTGGCCATAGCTGCGTGGTACGACTACGAGATATGGCAAATGGATGTGAAGACCGCCTTCCTTAATGGAGATATTGAGGAAGAAATTTACATGGCGCAGCCGGAAGGCTTCATATCTTCTGGAAGTGAGCAAAAGGTTTGCAAGCTCCAGCGATCCATTTATGGATTGAAACAAGCATCCCGTAGTTGGAACATTAGATTCGACTCAACTATCAAAGAGTTTGATTTTGAGAAGAATCCGGAGGAACCTTGTGTATACAAGAAGGTTAGTGGGAGGGCAGTAATATTTCTAGTGCTTTACGTTGATGACATTCTACTCATTGGGAATGACGTAGGAATGTTACAGCAAACGAAAGCATGGTTGTCCACACGTTTCTCAATGAAGGATTTGGGAGAAGCATTTTACGTATTGGGAATACGCATCTATAGAGATAGAGCAAGAAAGATGCTTGGCTTGTCCCAAAGCCTGTACATAGACACCGTTATGAAACGTTTTAGCATGGAAGAATCCAAGAAGGGATTCTTGCCAATGTCCCATGGGGTTCGTCTCTCGAAATCTATGTGTCCCCAAACACCTAATGAAATCGAGGAGATGAAAAGGACGCCCTATGCTTCTGCCATAGGAAGCATAATGTATGGCATGCTATGTACTAGACCCGATATTGCGTATGCTGTGAGTGTCACAAGCAGATATCAGTCTAATCCCGGCCCGGCTCACTGGAAAGCCGTGAAAGATATCCTCAAGTACTTGCGAAGAACTAAGGATATATTTTTGGTCTATGGGGGTGCCGAGTTGAAATTAGAGGGTTTCACTGACTCTAGTTTTCAATCGGATGTGGACGACTCGAAGTCGAATTCTGGATTTATATTCACGCTTAATGGTGGTGCCGTGTGTTGGAAGAGTTCCAAGCAAAGCACGACGGCCGATTCCACTACCGAAGCGGAATACATTGCAGCGTCCGAAGCTGCAAAAGAAGGGACTTGGATAAGGAAATTCATCCAAGAGTTGGGTGTCATTCCTGATGCTAGTGATCCAGTACCGTTGTACTGTGATAACACCGGAGCCGTGGCACAAGCTAAGGAGCCGCGATCTCATCAGAAGTCGAAGCATATTCTGAGGAAGTATCACGTGATCCGAGAGATCATTGATAGAGGTGAAGTTAAGGTAGAACGAGTCACCTCGGAAGAGAACGTAGCAGACCCCTTCACGAAGCCTTTACCAAGATCGGTCCATGAGAAACATCGAGAGTCGATGGGATTGCGGTTTATGGGTAGTTGGCTTTAGGTCAAGTGGGAGATTGTTAGAGTAGGTGACCAACAAGCCAACTTGTGGCTGTGGTCTTTCGTATTTATTATTGTAATAAACGAACCTTTATTCGTATTAATGATAAAACACATTGGCATTCTATATCTTTGTCCCTTTGTCACAAGCATAGATATAGTCCTTACAGTTATTACAAGTACTAGTAATTGATCGTTAGGATCGTGAGATATTTACTTAAGTATTATAACTGTTAAACGTGTTCCTAGTCGAAGGGTTACGCCACTAATGAGGATATCGGCCTTTCCCATTAAGACTAGCACTTAGTGTATGTGTACTGCATCTCATCAGTAAACGGTATTGTGATATCGGCATGCACAAGTGGGTGCTCGTAAGTTGACGAGTTCACTGAACTCCCTCACCCTAGAAATCTCTAAGTGGTTCCCAATAATCGAGTAGAGATATCTATGGTATAGTTGTACACCATTAGTCCTTATGACCTAGACATCACCGTGACTTCACTAGAGGACCAGCTGTATCGTGACCTGTCCCTGAGTTCCACCGAGGACCATCCCAAGGGCCAGTGTTCGTGCAGTCCGAAATCTAGTGGGAGGTCTGTGCATTGTAGTCGGGGATTCGATCGCTAGAATAGTCTTGGATGTCCTGTGTGTTCTGAAAGTTTGTATTCATTCTAAGTCTCTGGCCAGAGCTGACTAAGTGATGATTAGAGAATTCGATTCTTTAAGTCATGCACGTAAGGATTACAACACTTAGAACGATCGCACCGTTATTGAACATATAAAGAGGTCTCGATGAACCAATGCCTCTAGTTCAATCGGGACATATGAATCGAAGGGACCGTACTGTACGTTAACTATATCTGAAGGTTCTTGCAGGCACTTCATTTGTATCTAGGGAATCATGACGCGTAGTTGCTAGACGCCAATCTTGATTCGTTGGGTGATTAAGGTGAAACGAGCTTCATCTTAATTGTAACTCGAAGGGGACGAGTTTTGACCACAAAGAGTTGTGGGCCCACGGCTAGCTTACACCTGAACCATCGAGGGTCACACTGCTCGTGCACATGAGATCTTTGAATAAACGGTCAGAGATAAAATAGTTTATCTTTGCATAATTGGAAGTCAATATGATTGAGTCCAACATTCGTAATTTGGAATTATGAATGAGAATAAGAAAAGGAAAAGAATAAGCGAACATGTTAGTGAACTTTCTAAATCGGGAAGTTTCCAAATTTAGAAAGTCCACTGAACTAGGGTTTCCACTTTTGGAAAGTTGGAAAATAAGAGATGGCACTCGTAATGACGAGAAAATTATAATGACTCGGAAATTGTAATCGTTACAATTTTTCGATCATTGAATTGAGAGATACGAGCGATTAAAGAAACTAACGAGCTTAAGCTGTTGGGCCCAGTCCAACTTAAGCCCGCTAGGGTTTCATGCTAGGGACTATAAATACATGATTTATAACCCTAGCACAAACACACAAAAAACCCTAACCCTAATCGGCCACCCTCTCTCTCTCACCCTCTCTTCCGCGCGGCCACCACCGCGCCACCTCCGCCGCTCCGTCGCCGGAAACGGCCGTTCCTCGGCCGGCTCTTGTTCGGTATTCTTTCTCCTTTATTTTCTTTCCGTTTTATTCTAACTACTTCGTGTCTAGTGCCACGATTTAGTAGATCGAAGTATACGAGGTGAAATCCGAGAGGAGGAAGACCGTAGATCGAAGAATCGAGGAGCAACGCACGAGCCGAAGCCGCACGCTGCCCCACGCGCCGCCTCGCACAACCGCGCGTGCTGTACACGCGCCGCCGTGAGCTGCCACACCGCCGCTGCTGCTGCTCCATTGCTGCCCCGATTCTACGGATTGGTTTCCGTAGTAATCACGACGAATCGTTCAATCCTACCTCACGCGTCAAGAGGTAAATACTCGAAACCCTAGTTTCGTTTTAGGGTTTAATCTAAACTATGATTTCATGCTTGTGTTTGTATGATTTTATGTGATTATGTGTAATCGATTAAATCGTTGCGAGCATGTTATTTGGTTTAAATTGCGAGCATGTTAATTGATTTAAATTCGGTTAAATTTATTAGCATGTATGTTGTTTTTAATTTCGCTGGAAGCGCAAAGGTACGCAATTAATTGTTATCTATTATCGGGCATGTGCTTATGTGATTTAAAACTCGTTTAATTCGCATAAAATTTTTGTTTTCCGCTGCGTACGCGTGCCCGAAACCCAACAATTGCATTATTATTATGAATAATAGTTTTAATTATTCATGCCAGACTATGAGAGATAAAAAAATGATATTGAATCGATTATATTTTGAATTAATATATATAAAAATAATGAAAATAAACTTAAATTCTATCTTGTAATGAATTATTTTTATTAAAAATATGATAAAAAAAATTACATTTTATTTTGTCATAAAATATTTTTATTTTCTATTTGGCTAGAAACTAAAAAATGAAATAGATTTGAAGCTTGTTATATTTTCTATTAGGGCTCGTCATCTCAGGGTCGAATTCCTAGTTATACATGGATGCACGTCGTTCCCCACTCTCATTGACTTATTATTGATTTTGTTTGATAAACGGGAACTACACATCAAACCTTAATTTTGCGGAGATCATGTTTACTAATGACAAAACCTACAGTAGCTTTGGGAGGCATATCTTTGATGTTTACATTCAGGTACTTGAATAAAGCCCACTTTTTTCTACACATATTGAAGGTTATCTCTATTAAGTAAGGTCTGGAAAGAATAACTGATGTGCTGATAGGGTTCTCTTTTAAATGACGAGAACTTATGTTGAACGAATCATTTGAGTTTTGTTGTCATATGATGTTAGTGATTATTTGTTTTGTATTTTTATTTTTAGTTTTTCATTTTAAGAAGTGTCTCATGGTTTCTGGAAAAAAATAATTTCAGGGAAAGCTGGTGCTGAAGGATTTCAACATCGAGAAAAAAGCAGGTGGAGTTAACAAGAGAATTAGAAGAAACTTCACTGCAGTTGTTGCTGATAATACTTTGGATATACGCTTCTATTGGGCTGGGAAATGGACAAATGGTATTCCTGTTACAGGCGTATATGGTCCTCTCATTTCAGCCATATCTGTTGATCCTGGTAAGTTGGAAGTTGGAACTTAGTAACTTGAAAACACAAGAGATAGTTGTCTGACACATCTCTAATAAAACCAATAAAGGAGATTATGGATTATTTTGACAGTATATTTGATATCTCTCTCTCTCTCTCTCTCTCTCTCTCTCTCTCTCTCTCTCTCTCTCTCTCTCTCTCTCTCTCTCTCTCTCTCAGATTTTACGCCACCATCAGAAAAGGGAAGAAGCATATCTGCAGGTGGTATAGTTGGTATAGTAGTAGCAGTTCTTGTTATAGTCTTGCTAGTTCTGGCTATTCTTTGGTGGAAGGGTTGTTTTAGACGAAAAGACACATTGGAACATGGTACTAAAATTACTGGCACAATCATATAATCCTTAAATTTTAACATGTATCTGTATCTTATTTCCATGTGTGCAAATTCGTGCAAGATTTCACATAGTGCAATAAACGCTATCTAAAATGAACTAGGTGATTGAAAAGTGTTTGCAGTTATCTAAATTGTTATTTTACTTGTTTTTCTCAGAATTAAAGGGTGTAGACCTTAACACCGGGTCATTTACGCTAAGGCAAACTAAAACTGCCACAAACAATTTTGATCATGCTAATAAGATTGGAGAGGGTGGTTTCGGTCATGTATTCAAGGAAGCGTAAACAATAAATACTTCTAATAAATGAAGTATCTTTATGTTGTCATTCAGCTCAATGAGTTTTTCTGCCACCTCTGATTTGAAGGGTGTCCTATCCGATGGCACTATCATCGCCGTAAAACAGCTTTCTGCCAAATAAAAGCAAGGGAACCGTGAGTTTGTCAATGATATGTGCATGATTTCTGCCCTACAACACCCTCACCTCTTCAAGTTACATGGATGTTGCATTGAAGGCAATCGGTTGTTGCTTGTCTACGAGTAGTTGGAAAGTAATAGCCTTGCTCGTGCATTATTTGGTAAGTTATGTGACAATTCTATTTTTGTTTCTTTTAATTCACCTATCAATATTTCTTTTAACATTTTAAACTTATGTATGAAGATAAATGTTTGCAGGTCTAGAAGAACACCAAATTCATATGGATTGGCCAACGAGGCACAAGATCTGCATTGGTATATCCGAGGGTTTGGCGTATCTGCATGTCGAATCAGGACTTAAAATTGTGCATCGTGATATCAAGGCTACAAATGTGCTTCTTGCTAAAGATCTTATAGCTAAAATATTTGATTTTGGACTCGCCGAGCTCGATGAAGAGGATAACACCCATATCAGCACCCAGATTGCTGGAACTTTGTGAGTAATCAAAATCATACATACTTATCTAGTTTACTATTTTTATCTAACCAAAGATCGAGCCATTGATTTCATAGAATACCTAGTGTGTCCCTCTCTATAGGATTTATATCATGAGGTCTATGTCTATACTTTTGCAGAAAAACATTACAAAAAAAAACCAAATTTTTTTTACGATAAAAACGACGACAAAAATACTACTGACATGATATTTGATTTCCCAGTGGATATATGGCGCGTGAGTATGTGATGCGAGGCCATTTGACAGTCAACGCAGATATATACAACTTTGGTGTTGTTCTTTTGGAAGTTATCAGTAGAAGGAGCAACTCTAGCAATAGGGATCCAAGCTTCTATCTTCTTGACGAGGTAAATTTAGTTAACACAATTTCACACATTTACACTCTTGTTCTGCTACTATTGTTTCTATGAGTCACTATGATAAGCTTAACGCATGATATGTTCACACAAGAACTTCGAAGTTGTTATAATAATTTCACGACACTTGCAACGCACGTGCACATTGCTAGTAATTATAAATGGAGCAATTAATGTGCATTTTTTATTTGAGAAAGAAAGCATCATATCTCATTAATATGGAATTTCAGAAATTACAATATCTTTGATAAAACTTGGAAGAGAACTGAGCTGAAATGAAGAACTAGTAGTCTATTCCGCATGTTGTGCCAAAAAATGAACTGTACGAATAGGCCAACTCTATCTTATGCGGGTGACACTCAGACTATACCAAAAGTACGGGATAACTGAGCCAGGTCGTAAAAGCGGGTTCAATAACGCTGGAATATTCAAATTATTTTTTTCATTTATTTTTTTATCATTTCTGTAATAAGTATTAATTTTTCAAATTCGAGATGGTCTAAGGCTCTCTTTGTAGTTTGTATCATGAAAAATGGCAAGTTAAAAGATGAAAGGAGTAGGTTAAACACATTTTCTATTTGGTTAGGAAGTAGTTAAATTATTTGGGTAAAAAAAATGATAATGTAATTTGTGACTAAAACGAAAATAATACATTTTCCAATATGAAAGTGAGAGAAATTGCATGTAAAACGCTAGCAGGTTTCTCTATCTTCTTCGAATCCAATTCATCTTTATCTTAGAAAAGTATATATATATATATATATATATAATATATATCATAGACTAGATGAGATTCACCATATTCATATCGATAAATTTTAAGAAATCAATACATTAATAATAGTAATCTTAAGTATTTAAATTTACTTTAGTTTCTTAAAATGTATTTTCATTCATTCCTAGCAAAAGAGATATAACATAAACCTAAAATAATAAAGATAGCTCGTGTGGGACTTATGCATACAAACCCAAATTAAAAACGACAGAAATTTATTAAGACACGTGCAGCGCACGTGCACCTTCCTAATTTAGAATAAAATTTGGGTGTAGGAAAAAGTCTTGAAAGTCAATTAAGTTTAGTTCAAATTATTTCCCACTTGGTGGGGTATTGCATTATTATTATGAATAATAGTTTTAATTATTCATGCCAGACTATGAGAGATAAAAAAATGATATTGAATCAATTATATTTTGAATTAATATATATAAAAATAATGAAAATGAAATTAAATTCTATCTTGTAATGAATTATTTTTATTAACAATATGGTAAATAAAATTACATTTTATTTTTTCATAAAATATTTTTATTTTCTATTTGGCTAGAAACTAAAAAATGAAATAGATTTGAAGCTTGTAATATATTCTATTAGGGCTCGTCATGTCAGGGTCGAATTCCTAGTTATACATGGATGCACGTCGTTCCCCACTCTCATTGACTTATTATTAATTTTGTTTGATAAACGGGAACTACACATCAAACCTTAATTTTGCGGAGATCATGTTTACTAATGACAAAACCTACAGTTGCCTTGGGAGGCATATCTTTGATGTTTACATTCAGGTACTTGTATGAAGCCCACTTTTTTCTACACATATTGAAGGTTATCTCTATTAAGTAAGGTCTGGAAAGAATAACTGATGCGCTGATAGGGTTCTCTTTTAAATGACGAGAACTTATGTTGAACGAATCATTTGAGTTTTGTTGTCATATGATGTTAGTGGTTATTTGTTTTGTATTTGTATTTTTAATTTTTTCATTTTAAGAAGTGTCTCATGGTTTCTGGAAAAAAATAATTTCAGGGAAAGCTGGTGCTGAAGGATTTCAACATCGAAAAAAATTAGGTGGAGTTAACAAGGAAATTAGAAGAAACTTCACTGCAGTTGTTGCTGATAATACTTTGGATATATGCTTCTATTGGGCTGGGAAATGGACAAATGGTATTCGTGTTAGAGGCGTATACGGTCCTCTCATTTCAGCCATATCTGTTGATCCTGGTAAGTCGGAAGTTGGAACTTAGTAACTTGAAAACACAAGAGATAGTTGTCTGACACATCTCTAATAAAACCTATAAAGGAGATTATTGATTATTTTGACAGTATATTTGATATCTCTCTCTCTCTCTGATTTTACGCCACCATCAGAAAGGGAAGAAGCATATCTGCAGGTGCTATAGTTGGTATAGTAGTAGCAGTTCTTGTTATAGTCTTGCTAGTTCTGGCTATTCTTTGGTGGAAGGGCTGTTTTAGACGAAAAGACACATTGGAACATGGTACTAAAATTACTGGCACAATCATATTATCCTTAAATTTTAACATGTATATGTATCTTATTTCCAAGTGTGCAAATTCGTGCAATATTTCACATAGTGCAATAAATGCTATCTAAAATGAACTATGTGATTGAAAAGTGTTTGCAGTTATCTAAATTGCTATTTTACTTGTTTTTCTAAGAATTAAAGGGTGTAGACCTTCACACTGGGTCATTTACGCTAAGGCTAATTAAAACTGCCACAAACAATTTTGATCCTGCTAAAAAGATTGGAGAAGGTGGTTTCGGTTATGTATTCAAGGTAGCGTAAACAATAAATACTCTTAATAAATGAATTATCTTTATGTTGTCATTAAGCTCATTGAGTTTTTCTGCCACCTCTGATTTGAAGGGTGTCCTATCCGATGGCACTGTCATCGCCGTAAAACAGCTTTCTGCCAAATAAAAGCAAGGGAACCGTGAGTATGTCAATGAAATTGGCATGATTTCTGCCCTACAACACCCTCACCTTGTCAAGTTACATGGATGTTGCATTGAAGGCAATCGGTTGTTGCTTGTCTACGAGTACTTGGAAAGTAATAGCCTTGCTCGTGCATTATTTGGTAAGTTATGTGACAATTCAATTTTTGTTTCTTTTAATTCCGCTATCAATATTTCTTTTTCCATTTTAAACTTATGTATGAAGATAAATGTTTGCATGTCTAGAAGAACACCAAATTCATATGGATTGGCCAACGAGGCAGAAGATCTGCATTGGTATATCTAGGGGTTTGGCGTATCTGCATGTCGAATCAGGACTTCAAATTGTTCATCGTGATATCAAGGCTACAAATGTACTTCTTGCTAAAGATCTTCTGGCTAAAATATCTGATTTTGGACTCGCCGAGCTCGATGAAGAGGATAACACCCATATCAGCACCCGGATTGCTGGAACTTTGTGAGTAATCAAAATCATTCATACTTATCTAGTTTACTATTTTTATCTAACCAAAGATCGAGCCATTGATTTCATAGAATACCTAGTGTGTCCCTCTCTATAGGACTTATATCATGAGGTTTATGTCTATACTTTTGCAGAAAAACATTACAAAAAAAAAAACAAATTTTTTTTACGATAAAAACGACGACAAAAATATTACTGACATGATATTTGATTTCCCAGTGGATATATGGCGCGTGAGTATGCGATGCGAGGCCATTTGACAGACAAAGCAGATATATACAACTTTGGTGTTGTTCTTTTGGAAGTTATCAGTAGAAGGAGCAACTCTAGCAATAGGGATCCAAGCTTCTATCTTCTTGATGAGGTAAATTTAGTTAACACAGTTTCACGCATTTACACTCTTGTTCTGCTACTATTGTTTCTATGAGTCACTATGATAAGCTTAACGCATGATATGTTCACACAAGAACTTCGAAGTTGTTATAATAATATCACGACACGTGCAACGCACGTGCACATTGCTAGTAATTATAAATGGAGCAATTAATGTGCATTTTTTTTTTTTTTGAGAAAGAAAGCATCATATCTCATTAATATGGAATTTCAGAAATTACAATATCTCTGATAAAACTTGGAAGAGAACTGAGCTGAAATGAAGAACTAGTAGTCTATTCCGCATGTTGTGCAAAAAATGAACTGTACGAATGGGCTAACTCTATCTTAAGCGGGTGACACTCAGACTATACCAAAAGTACGAGATAACTAGGCCAGGTCGTGAAAGCGGGCTCGATAACGCTGGAATACTCAAATTATGTTTTTAATTTATTTTTTTATCATTTATGTAATAAGTATAAATTTTATATTCGAGATTGTCAAAGGCTCTCTTTGTAGTTTGTATCATCAAAAAATGACAAGTTAAAAGATGAAAGGACTAGGTTAAACACATTTTCTATTTAAGGAAGTAAAATAGTTGGTAAAATTATTTGGGTAAAAAATGATAATGTATTTTGTGACTAAGACGAAAAAAATACATTTTCCTATAAGAAAGTGAGAGAAATTGCACGTAAAACGCTAGCAAGTTTCTCTATCTTCTTCAATCCAATTCATCTCTATCTTAGAAAAGTATATATATATCATACACTAGATGACATTTATCATATTCATATCGATAAATTTTAAGAAATCAATACATTAATAATAGTAATCTTAAGTATTTATATTTATTTTAGTTTCTTAAAATGTATTTTCATTCATTCCTAGTAAAAGAGATATAACCTAAACCTACAATAATAAAGATAGCTCGTGTGGGACTTATGCATACAAACCCAAATTAAAAAAGACATAGAAAATTTTTTAAGACACGTGCAGCGCACGTGCACCTTCTTAATTTAGAATAAAATTTGGGTGTAGGAAAAAGTCTTGAAAGTCAATTAAGTTTAGTTCAAAATATTTCTCATTTGATGGGGTATTGCATTATTATTATGAATAATAGTTTTAATTATTCATGCCAGACTATGAGAGATAAAAAAATGATATTGAATCGATTATATTTTGAATTAATATATATAAAAATAATGAAAATGAAATTAAATTCTATCTTGTAATGAATTATTTTTATTCAAAATATGATAAAAAAAATTACATTTTATTTTGTCATAAAATATTTTTATTTTCTATTTGGCTAGAAACTAAAAAATGAAATAGATTTGAAGCTTGTTATATTTTCTATTAGGGCTCGTCATGTCAGGGTCGAATTCCTAGTTATACATGGATGCACGTCGTTACCCACTCTCATTGACTTATTATTAATTTTGTTTGATAAACGGGAACTACACATCAAACCTTAATTTTGCGGAGATCATGTTTACTAATGACAAAACCTACAGTAGCCTTGGGAGGCATATCTTTGATGTTTACATTCAGGTACTTGTATGAAGCCCACTTTTTTCTACACATATTAAAGGTTATCTCTATTAAGTAAGGTCTGGAAAGAATAACTGATGTGCTGATAGGGTTCTCTTTTAAATGACGAGAACTTATGTTGAACGAATCATTTGAGTTTTGTTGTCATATGATGTTAGTGGTTATTTGTTTTGTATTTTTATTTTTAGTTTTTCATTTTAAGAAGTGTCTCATGGTTTCTGGAAAAAAATAATTTCAGGGAAAGCTGGTGCTGAAGGATTTCAACATCGAAAAAAATTAGGTGGAGTTAACAAGGAAATTAGAAGAAACTTCACTGCAGTTGTTGCTGATAATACTTTGGATATACGCTTCTATTGGGCTGGGAAATGGACAAATGGTATTCGTGTTAGAGGCGTATACGGTCCTCTCATTTCAGCCATATTTGTTGATCCTGGTAAGTCGGAAGTTGGAACTTAGTAACTTGAAAACACAAGAGATAGTTGTCTGACACATCTCTAATAAAACCTATAAAGGAGATTATTGATTATTTTGACAGTATATTTGATATCTCTCTCTCTCTCAGATTTTACGCCACCATCAGAAAGGGAAGAAGCATATCTGCAGGTGCTATAGTTGGTATAGTAGTAGCAGTTCTTGTTATAGTCTTGCTAGTTCTGGCTATTCTTTGGTGGAAGGGTTGTTTTAGACGAAAAGACACATTGGAACATGGTACTAAAATTACTGGCACAATCATATTATCCTTAAATTTTAACATGTATATGTATCTTATTTCCAAGTGTGCAAATTCGTGCAATATTTCACATAGTGCAATAAATGCTATCTAAAATGAACTATGTGATTGAAAAGTGTTTGCAGTTATCTAAATTGCTATTTTACTTGTTTTTTCTAAGAATTAAAGGGTGTAGACCTTCACACTGGGTCATTTACGCTAAGGCTAATATAAACTGCCACAAACAATTTTGATCCTGCTAAAAAGATTGGAGAAGGTGGTTTCGGTCATGTATTCAAGGTAGCGTAAACAATAAATACTTTTAATAAATGAATTATCTTTATGTTGTCATTAAGCTCATTGAGTTTTTCTGCCACCTCTGATTTGAAGGGTGTCCTATCCGATGGCGCTGTCATCGCCGTAAAACAGCTTTCTGCCAAATAAAAGCAAGGGAACCGTGAGTTTGTCAATGAAATTGGCATGATTTCGGCCCTACAACACCCTCAACTTGTCAAGTTACATGGATGTTGCATTGAAGGCAATCGGTTGTTGCTTGTCTACGAGTACTTGGAAAGTAATAGCCTTGCTCGTGCATTATTTGGTAAGTTATGTGACAATTCAATTTTTGTTTCTTTTAATTCCGCTATCAATATTTCTTTTTCCATTTTAAACTTATGTATGAAGATAAATGTTTGCATGTCTAGAAGAACACCAAATTCATATGGATTGGCCAACGAGGCAGAAGATCTGCATTGGTATATCCAGGGGTTTGGCGTATCTGCAGGTCGAATCAGGACTTCAAATTGTGCATCGTGATATCAAGGCTACAAATGTACTTCTTGCTAAAGATCTTCTGGCTAAAATATCTGATTTTGGACTCGCCGAGCTCGATGAAGAGGATAACACCCATATCAGCACCCGGATTGCTGGAACTTTGTGAGTAATCAAAATCATTCATACTTATCTAGTTTACTATTTTTATCTAACCAAAGATCGAGCCATTGATTTCATAGAATACCTAGTGTGTCCCTCTCTATAGGATTTATATCATGAGGTTTATGTCTATACTTTTGCAGAAAAACATTACAAAAAAAAAAACAAATTTTTTTTACGATAAAAACGACGACAAAAATATTACTGACATGATATTTGATTTCCCAGTGGATATATGGCGCGTGAGTATGCGATGCGAGGCCATTTGACAGACAAAGCAGATATATACAACTTTGGTGTTGTTCTTTTGGAAGTTATCAGTAGAAGGAGCAACTCTAGCAATAGGGATCCAAGCTTTTATCTTCTTGATGAGGTAAATTTAGTTAACACAGTTTCACGCATTTACACTCTTGTTCTGCTACTATTGTTTCTATGAGTCACTATGATAAGCTTAACGCATGATATGTTCACACAAGAACTTCGAAGTTGTTATAATAATATCACGACACGTGCAACGCACATGCACATTGCTAGTAATTATAAATGGAGCAATTAATGTGCTTTTTTTTTTGAGAAAGAAAGCATCGTATCTCATTAATATGGAATTTCAGAAATTACAATATCTATGATAAAACTTGGAAGAGAACTGAGCTGAAATGAAGAACTAGTAGTCTATTCCGCATGTTGTGCAAAAAAATGAACTGTACGAATAGGCCAACTCTATCTTAAGCGGGTGACACTCAGACTATACCAAAAGTACGGGATAACTGGGCCAGGTCGTAAAAGCGGGTTCAATAACGATGGAATATTCAAATTATTTTTTTCATTTATTTTTTTATCATTTATATAATAAGTATTAATTTTTCAAATTCGAGATGGTCTAAGGCTCTCTTTGTAGTTTGTATCATGAAAAATGGCAAGTTAAAAGATGAAAGGAGTAGGTTAAACACATTTTCTATTTGGTTAGGAAGTAGTAAAATTATTTGGGTAAAAAAATGATAATGTATTTGGTGACTAAAACGAAAATAATACATTTTCCAATATGAAAGTGAGAGAAATTGCACGTAAAACACTAGCAGATTTCTCTATCTTCTTCAAATCCAATTCATCTTTATCTTAGAAAAGTATATATATATATATCATAGACTAGATGAGATTCACCATATTCATATCGATAAATTTTAAGAAATCAATACATTAATAATAGTAATCTTAAGTATTTAAATTTACTTTAGTTTCTTAAAATGTATTTTCATTCATTCCTAGGAAAAGAGATATAACCTAAACCTAAAATAATAAAGATAGCTCTTGTGGGACTTATGCATACAAACCCAAATTAAAAAAGACATAGAAAATTTATTAAGACACGGGCAGCGCACGTGCACCTTCCTAATTTAGAATAAAATTTGGGTGTAGGAAAAGGTCTTGAAAGTCAATTAAGTTTAGTTCAAAATATTTCCCATTTGATGGGGTATTGCATTATTATTATGAATAATAGTATTAATTATTCATGCCAGACTATGAGAGATAAAAAAATGATATTGAATCGATTATATTTTGAATTAATATATATAAAAATAATGAAAATGAAGTTAAATTCTATCTTGTAATGAATTATTTTTATTAAAAATATGGTAAATAAAATTACATTTTATTTTTTCATAAAATATTTTTATTTTCTATTTGGCTAGAAACTAAAAAATGAAATAGATTTGAAGCTTGTAATATATTCTATTAGGGCTCGTCATGTCAGCATCGAATTCCTAGTTATACATGGATGCACGTCGTTCCCCACTCTCATTGACTTATTATGGATTTTGTTTGATAAACAGGAACCACACATCAAACCTTAATTTTGCGGGGATCATGATTACTAATGACAAAACCTACACTAGCCTTGGGAGGCATATCTTTGATGTTTACATTCAGGTACTTGTATAAAGCCCACTTTTTTTCTACATATATTGAAGGTTATCTCTAACAAGTAAGGTCTGGAAAGAATAACTGATGTGATGATAGGGTTCTCTTTTAAATGACGAGAACTTATGTTGAACGAATCATTTGAGTTTTGTTGTCATATGATGTTAGTGGTTATTTGTTTTGTATTTATATTTGTAGTTTTTCATTTTAAGAAGTGCCTCATGGTTTCTGGAAAAAAATAATTTCAGGGAAAGCTGGTGCTGAAAGGATTTCAACATCGAAAAAGAAGTAGGTGGAGTTAACAAGAGAATTAGAAGAAACTTCACTGCAATTGTTGCTGATAATACTTTGGATATACGCTTCTATTGGGCTGGGAAATGGACAAATGGTATTCATGTTAGAGGCGTATACGGTCCTCTCATTTCAGCCATATCTGTTGATCCTGGTAAGTCGGAAGTTGGAACTTAGTAACTTGAAAACACAAGAGATAGTTGTCTGACACATCTCTAATAAAACCTATAAAGGAGATTATTGATTATTTTGACTGTATATTTGATATCTCTCTCTCTCTCTCTCTCTCTCTCTCTCTCTCTCTCTCTCTCTCTCAGATTTTACGCCACCATCAGAAAAGGGAAGAAGCATATCTGCAGGTGCTATAGTTGGTATAGTTGTAGCAGTTCTTGTTATAGTCTTGATAGTTCTGGCTATTCTTTGGTGGAAGGGCTGTTTTAGACGAAAAGACACATTGGAACATGGTACTAAAATTACTGGCACAATCATATTATCCTTAAATTTTAAAATGTATATGTATCTTATTTCCATGTGTGCAAATTCGTGCAATATTTCACATAGTGCAATAAATGCTATCTAAAATGAACTATGTGATTGAAAAGTGTTTACAGTTATCTAAATTGCTATTTTACTTGTTTTTCTCAGAATTAAAGGGTGTAGACCTTCACACTGGGTCATTTACGCTAAGGCTAATTCAAAACTGCCACAAACAATTTTGATCATGCTAATAAGATTGGAGAAGGTGGTTTCGGTCATGAATTCAAGGTAGCGTAAACAATAAATACTTTTAATAAATGAATTATCTTTATGTTGTCATTAAGCTCATTGAGTTTTTATGCCACCTCTGATTTGAAGGGTGTTCTATCCGATGGCACTGTCATCGCCGTAAAACAGCTTTCTGCCAAATAAAAGCAAGGGACCCGTGAGTTTGTCAATGAAATTGGCATGATTTCTTCCCCACAACACCCTCATCTTGTCAAGTTACATGGATGTTGCATTGAAGGCAACCGGTTGTTGCTTGTCTACGAGTACTTGGAAAGTAATAGCCTTGCTCGTGCATTATTTGGTAAGTTATGTGACAATTCTATTTTTGTTTCTTTTAATTCACCTATGAATATTTCTTTTTGCATTTTAAACTTATGTATGAAGATAAATGTTTGCAGGTCTAGAAGAACACCAAATTCATATGGATTGGCCAACGAGGCACAAGATCTTCATTGGTATAACCAGGGCTTTGGCGTATCTGCATGTCGAATCAGGACTTAAAATTGTGCATCGTGATATCAAGGCTACAAATGTGCTTCTTGCTAAAGATCTTATGGCTAAAATATCTGATTTTGGACTCGCCGAGCTCGATGAAGAGGATAACACCCATATCAGCACCCGGATTGCTGGAACTTTGTGAGTAATCAAAATCATTCATACTTATCTAGTTTACTATTTTTATCTAACCAAAGATCGAGCCATTGATTTCATAGAATACCTAGTGTGTCCCTCTCTATAGGATTTATATCATGAGGTTTAAGTCTATACTTTTGCAGAAAAACATTACAAAAAAAAAACCAAATTTTTTTTACGATAAAAACGACGACAAAAATATTACTGACATGATATTTGATTTCCCAGTGGATATATGGCGCGTCAGTATGCGATGCGAGGCCATTTGACAGACAAAGCAGATATATACAACTTTGGTCTTGTTCTTTTGGAAGTTATCAGTAGAAGGAGCAACTCTAGCAATAGGGATCCAAGCTTCTATCTTCTTGACGAGGTAAATTTAGTTAACACAGTTTCACGCATTTACACTCTTCTTCTGCTACTATTGTTTCTATGAGTCACTATGATAAGCTTAATGCATGATATGTTCACACAATGAATTCGAAGTTGATATAATAATATCACGACACGTGCAACGCACGTGCACGTTGCTAGTAATTATGAATGGAGCAATTAATGTGGAGTTTTTTTTTTGTTTTTGAGAAAGAAAGCATCATATCTCATTAATATGGAATTTCAGAAATTACAATATCTCTGATAAAACTTGGAAGAGAACTGAGCTGAAATGAAGAACTAGTAGTCTATTCCGCATGTTGTGCAAAAAATGAACTGTACGAATGGGCTAACTCTATCTTAAGCGGGTGACACTCAGACTATACCAAAAGTACGAGATAACTAGGCCAGGTCGTGAAAGCGGGCTCGATAACGCTGGAATACTCAAATTATGTTTTTAATTTATTTTTTTATCATTTATGTAATAAGTATAAATTTTATATTCGAGATTGTCAAAGGCTCTCTTTGTTGTTTGTATCATCAAAAAATGACAAGTTAAAAGATGAAAGGACTAGGTTAAACACATTTTCTATTTAAGGAAGTAAAATAGTTGGTAAAATTATTTGGGTAAAAAATGATAATGTATTTTGTGACTAAGACGAAAAAAATACATTTTCCTATAAGAAAGTGAGAGAAATTGCACGTAAAACGCTAGCAAGTTTCTCTATCTTCTTCAATCCAATTCATCTCTATCTTAGAAAAGTATATATATATCATACACTAGATGACATTTATCATATTCATATCGATAAATTTTAAGAAATCAATACATTAATAATAGTAATCTTAAGTATTTATATTTATTTTAGTTTCTTAAAATGTATTTTCATTCATTCCTAGTAAAAGAGATATAACCTAAACCTACAATAATAAAGATAGCTCGTGTGGGACTTATGCATACAAACCCAAATTAAAAAAGACATAGAAAATTTTTTAAGACACGTGCAGCGCACGTGCACCTTCTTAATTTAGAATAAAATTTGGGTGTAGGAAAAAGTCTTGAAAGTCAATTAAGTTTAGTTCAAAATATTTCTCATTTGATGGGGTATTGCATTATTATTATGAATAATAGTTTTAATTATTCATGCCAGACTATGAGAGATAAAAAAATGATATTGAATCGATTATATTTTGAATTAATATATATAAAAATAATGAAAATGAAATTAAATTCTATCTTGTAATGAATTATTTTTATTCAAAATATGATAAAAAAAATTACATTTTATTTTGTCATAAAATATTTTTATTTTCTATTTGGCTAGAAACTAAAAAATGAAATAGATTTGAAGCTTGTTATATTTTCTATTAGGGCTCGTCATGTGAGGGTCGAATTCCTAGTTATACATGGATGCACGTCGTTACCCACTCTCATTGACTTATTATTAATTTTGTTTGATAAACGGGAACTACACATCAAACCTTAATTTTGCGGAGATCATGTTTACTAATGACAAAACCTACAGTAGCCTTGGGAGGCATATCTTTGATGTTTACATTCAGGTACTTGTATGAAGCCCACTTTTTTCTACACATATTAAAGGTTATCTCTATTAAGTAAGGTCTGGAAAGAATAACTGATGTGCTGATAGGGTTCTCTTTTAAATGACGAGAACTTATGTTGAACGAATCATTTGAGTTTTGTTGTCATATGATGTTAGTGGTTATTTGTTTTGTATTTTTATTTTTAGTTTTTCATTTTAAGAAGTGTCTCATGGTTTCTGGAAAAAAATAATTTCAGGGAAAGCTGGTGCTGAAGGATTTCAACATCGAAAAAAATTAGGTGGAGTTAACAAGGAAATTAGAAGAAACTTCACTGCAGTTGTTGCTGATAATACTTTGGATATACGCTTCTATTGGGCTGGGAAATGGACAAATGGTATTCGTGTTAGAGGCGTATACGGTCCTCTCATTTCAGCCATATCTGTTGATCCTGGTAAGTCGGAAGTTGGAACTTAGTAACTTGAAAACACAAGAGATAGTTGTCTGACACATCTCTAATAAAACCTATAAAGGAGATTATTGATTATTTTGACAGTATATTTGATATCTCTCTCTCTCTCAGATTTTACGCCACCATCAGAAAGGGAAGAAGCATATCTGCAGGTGCTATAGTTGGTATAGTAGTAGCAGTTCTTGTTATAGTCTTGCTAGTTCTGGCTATTCTTTGGTGGAAGGGTTGTTTTAGACGAAAAGACACATTGGAACATGGTACTAAAATTACTGGCACAATCATATTATCCTTAAATTTTAACATGTATATGTATCTTATTTCCAAGTGTGCAAATTCGTGCAATATTTCACATAGTGCCATAAATGCTATCTAAAATGAACTATGTGATTGAAAAGTGTTTGCAGTTATCTAAATTGCTATTTTACTTGTTTTTTCTAAGAATTAAAGGGTGTAGACCTTCACACTGGGTCATTTACGCTAAGGCTAATTAAAACTGCCACAAACAATTTTGATCCTGCTAAAAAGATTGGAGAAGGTGGTTTCGGTCATGTATTCAAGGTAGCGTAAACAATAAATACTTTTAATAAATGAATTATCTTTATGTTGTCATTAAGCTCATTGAGTTTTTCTGCCACCTCTGATTTGAAGGGTGTCCTATCCGATGGCGCTGTCATCGCCGTAAAACAGCTTTCTGCCAAATAAAAGCAAGGGAACCGTGAGTTTGTCAATGAAATTGGCATGATTTCGGCCCTACAACACCCTCAACTTGTCAAGTTACATGGATGTTGCATTGAAGGCAATCGGTTGTTGCTTGTCTACGAGTACTTGGAAAGTAATAGCCTTGCTCGTGCATTATTTGGTAAGTTATGTGACAATTCAATTTTTGTTTCTTTTAATTCCGCTATCAATATTTCTTTTTCCATTTTAAACTTATGTATGAAGATAAATGTTTGCATGTCTAGAAGAACACCAAATTCATATGGATTGGCCAACGAGGCAGAAGATCTGCATTGGTATATCCAGGGGTTTGGCGTATCTGCATGTCGAATCAGGACTTCAAATTGTGCATCGTGATATCAAGGCTACAAATGTACTTCTTGCTAAAGATCTTCTGGCTAAAATATCTGATTTTGGACTCGCCGAGCTCGATGAAGAGGATAACACCCATATCAGCACCCGGATTGCTGGAACTTTGTGAGTAATCAAAATCATTCATACTTATCTAGTTTACTATTTTTATCTAACCAAAGATCGAGCCATTGATTTCATAGAATACCTAGTGTGTCCCTCTCTATAGGATTTATATCATGAGGTTTAAGTCTATACTTTTGCAGAAAAACATTACAAAAAAAAAAACCAATTTTTTTTTACGATAAAAACGACGACAAAAATATTACTGACATGATATTTGATTTCCCAGTGGATATATGGCGCGTCAGTATGCGATGCGAGGCCATTTGACAGACAAAGCAGATATATACAACTTTGGTGTTGTTCTTTTGGAAGTTATCAGTAGAAGGAGCAACTCTAGCAATAGGGATCCAAGCTTCTATCTTCTTGACGAGGTAAATTTAGTTAACACAGTTTCACGCATTTACACTCTTGTTCTGCTACTATTGTTTCTATGAGTCACTATGATAAGCTTAACGCATGATATGTTCACACAAGAACTTCGAAGTTGTTATAATAATATCACGACACGTGCAACGCACGTGCACATTGCTAGTAATTATAAATGGAGCAATTAATGTGCATTTTTTTTTTTTGAGAAAGAAAGCATCGTATCTCATTAATATGGAATTTCAGAAATTACAATATCTATGATAAAACTTGGAAGAGAACTGAGCTGAAATGAAGAACTAGTAGTCTATTCCGCATGTTGTGCAAAAAAATGAACTGTACGAATAGGCCAACTCTATCTTAAGCGGGTGACACTCAGACTATACCAAAAGTACGGGATAACTGGGCCAGGTCGTAAAAGCGGGTTCAATAACGATGGAATATTCAAATTATTTTTTTCATTTATCTTTTTATCATTTATATAATAAGTATTAATTTTTCAAATTCGAGATGGTCTAAGGCTCTCTTTGTAGTTTGTATCATGAAAAATGGCAAGTTAAAAGATGAAAGGAGTAGGTTAAACACATTTTCTATTTGGTTAGGAAGTAGTAAAATTATTTGGGTAAAAAAATGATAATGTATTTTGAGACTAAAACGAAAATAATACATTTTCCAATATGAAAGTGAGAGAAATTGCACGTAAACCGCTAGCAGGTTTCTCTATCTTCTTCAAATCCAATTCATCTTTATCTTAGAAAAGTATATATATATATATCATAGACTAGATGAGATTCACCATATTCATATCGATAAATTTTAAGAAATCAATACATTAATAATAGTAATCTTAAGTATTTAAATTTAATTTAGTTTCTTAAAATGTATTTTCATTCATTCCTAGCAAAAGAGATATAACCTAAACCTAAAATAAAAAAGATAGCTCTTGTGGGACTTATGCATACAAACCCAAATTAAAAAAGACATAGAAAATTTATTAAGACACGGGCAGCGCACGTGCACCTTCCTAATTTAGAATGAAATTTGGGTGTAGGAAAAAGTCTTGAAAGTCAATTAAGTTTAGTTCAAAATATTTCCCATTTGATGGGGTATTGCATTATTATTATGAATAATAGTTTTAATTATTCATGCCAGACTATGAGAGATAAAAAAATGATATTGAATCGATTATATTTTGAATTAATATATATAAAAATAATGAAAATGAAATTAAATTCTATCTTGTAATGAATTATTTTTATTAACAATATGGTAAATAAAATTACATTTTATTTTGTCATAAAATATTTTTATTTTCTATTTGGCTAGAAACTAAAAAATGAAATAGATTTGAAGCTTGTTATATTTTGTATTAGGGCTCGTCATTTCAGGATCGAATTCCTTGTTATACATGGATGCACGTCGTTCCCCACTCTCATTGACTTATTATGGATTTTGTTTGATAAACAGGAACTAAACATCAAACCTTAATTTTGCGGAGATCATGTTTACTAATGACAAAACCTGTAGTAGCCTCGGGAGGCATGTCACGCCCCGAATTTCCGAGACATGATTAATCGAAAATAAGTTTAGAAAACATACGCACAACTTAAGAAAATCGACAGCTTCGCTGTTTTAATTTAAAAATTTATTTGTCTCAAACCACTTGTCGGAAAAATCTGAAAATTTAACACTACACTTTAAACAGTCTATGGAATATGTCTGTGAAACAGTTTTGTAAACGGTTCAGCAGATTTTGTGTAATCAATAAAATAGTACAGTGCTGGCAGTAAAATTTATATACTACGGAAGAAACTTTAAAAATTCATAATAAAATCAATTTTCGTCCAAAAGGAATAAAACATTGATGTAATCTAGTTTTAAGAGTCTAGAGTGAAATACAATTAGAATCATTTCGATCCGTCAAGTAAAACTCGGGTTTTCAAAAATATAACACGAAGCTCGCGTCAAACTGTTCAGTCTTTAAAAAAAAAAAATCATAACTTACTCATTTGAAATCCAATTTCAGCAAACTCTATATCAAACTGAAGCTAATGAGATAATCTAAAGCAAAATAAAACATATTCAGCTTCAAGCCAACAATTAAAACATAGTTCTCAACATTCAAGCATACTAATAAAAATAAACATGAAAAGTCTAAACAATCTAATACGCGAATCCACTCCAAAACATATTCTCGATTCAATCATTCCGCTCGATCCAAGTTATCACCTGAAAAGTAGTAGAGGGTGAGCAAAAGCTCCGTAGGAATAATGATTTCAAAGCTTCAATAAAGCAAATGGTCATGCAGCTTACAATGCCTGCTCAAACACGAAAAGCCTTCTAGAAAACAGTTTTCACAAAAATATTTAATAAGCAAGTAAAAATTCATTCCAAAAGCTCACAGATTAAACAAAATCATGTAATGTACGTAACAGCCAATACGTGGCTCTGCACGTGATCACACACATAGTCGATCCCGTTACAGCTCGATCAATCATGAGCTCTGCCCGCGACCGCACACAGCCGGTCCCGTTATAGTCCGATCATCATGGACTCTGCCCTCTTTACGGGGTGCTACCCCGAAGGAAAAGTTACCTCATGCGCATGTTTCCGGTCTTTCACCGCGGAGCTAGTCGAGCCCAACTTAATTTCACCACGTACACATCCATAACAAGTCCAAACCATTTCGCTTTATTAAGAACCATCCCCATAACCAACACTTCGAAATAAATGTTTTCAAGAAAGATCGAGTGGAGCGAGTAAACAAACACCATAAACCACACGCACATTCACAAATATAAAAAGCTTCTAAATCAAAACCCCTACCTCGTTTCGACAATTCAATCCACGAAACCTTATCAATTGTCTCAGCACGAAAGCTTATTATTTGTTTAAGCAGATTATTCCTTTCCTGTAATATGATAATTATGCACACAAATACACAATGAGATTTTATCATACGTACATCCACTGGAAGCAAACATAGCAGATCATGTAATACAGAGAAGGACATAGACCATCCATAACAGATATGTATTATATATATACTCACACTCGAGCACACACCAGCCATAAATAATAACATATATATACACATTATATATCTATACATAATATATAGACACGCACACAGAACATAATTTCAACATACACACACTACAAAATTCAAACACACACACACGTATTACATAATATATATATATATTGTGAATCTGCACACATACAGACCATTATATATTCTAATACACACTTATGCTAGGTAGGATTTAAGCACTTATGTGCTAAAGTTCATAATAAATTATATATTCATATACACTACGTAGCATATATGTCTATGTATAGCACCCCAACATAAACCCAGCACACACATAACTCACGCACTCACACAGGACGCAGCAGAATTGCAGAGTAGTTGTACCTTTCGCAATTAAATTGAGTAATCCAAACAAATCAAAATAACAGAACATTCAGAGCTATGGACGGATAGACAAATTAATTCTCGTATCCTTCCAATTCCTTCGTCTCTCTTTCTCTAATTTTGTATTCTCCGAACTATCGTGCAATCTGTAACTAGCCCTCTTCTTTCTCACGTTCTCCCTCAAGCCGCCGCCTCCTTCTCCCGATTAATTGTTCTCCATTTTAATTAAAGACATTTATTTTGTCTTAGGGCTTCCTAGCCCACATAGGATTTTATTTAATTTAAATACCCAATAATTTATTTATAACCACATACTAAAAAAAATATTTAAAATAAAATTACGGTCATTACAACCTACCCTCCTTAAAGGAATTTCGTCCTCGAAATTCTCAACGCACCTTAATCATTGAACAAATCCGGATATTTCGAGCGCACTTCCTCTTCACGTTCCCATGTAGCTTCTTCAATGCCATGATGTTGCCACAAAACTTTGACCAAATGGATAGTTTTCCCTCGCAAGACTTGTGTTCTTGAATCTAATACTCTGACTGGTTTTTCCTCGTAAGAAACGTCTTCTTCCACTCTCAAATCGGCCCAATCCAGAATGTGTGTCGGGTCAGGTTCATACTTACGTAACATAGATACGTGAAAGACATCATGAACTCCTACAAGTTTTGGAGGTAAAGCAAGTCGATATGCCACCTCTCCCACTCTATCAAGAATCTCAAAGGGGCCTATGTATCTAGGTGCCAATTTTCCCCTTCGGCTGAATCTCATTAAGCCTCTCCTCGGGCTAACCTTTAGAAAAACATGATCACCAACCTCGAAGCATAGAGGTCGTCTGCGTCGATCCGCATAACTCTTCTGGCGACTCTGAGCTGTGACTAGTCGTTTACGAATGATAGCAATTTTTTCGGTGGTTTCACGAACCGATTCAGGTCCTAATATAGATTTATCACCAACTTCTGTCCAACAAATAGGTGATCTACAGGGTCGTCCATACAACGCTTCAAAAGGAGCCATTTCAATACTAGATTGATAGCTGTTATTGTAAGCAAACTCCACTAATGGTAGGTGATCCTCCCACGAACCTCTAAAGTCGAGTACACACGCCCTCAACATATCTTCTAGAATTTGAATAGTTCGCTCCGATTGACCATCTGTTTGAGGATGGTAAGCAGTACTGAATCGTAAATCTGTCCCTAGAGCTGATTGAAGGCCTTGCCAAAAGCGAGAAGTAAAGCGTGGGTCGCGATCTGAAACAATGGAAACTGGGATACCATGAAGCCTGACTATGTCTCTGATATAAAGCTTGCTAAGAACATCAATCGAATCAGTAATGCGTATAGGCAGAAAATGAGCAGACTTTGTCAAACGATCGACGATAACCCAAATTGAATTGTGCCCTCTGGGCGATCTTGGAAGTCCACTCACAAAATCCATCGTAATATGTTCCCACTTCCACTCCGAAATTGGTAGTGGCTGAAGTAATCCAGCAGGTCTCTGGTGTTCGGTCTTAACTTGCTGACAAGTCAAACACTTCGAAACAAAATGCGCTACATCTTTCTTCATACCTCTCCACCAAAATTGACGTCGTAGATCATGATACATCTTCGTCCCACCTGGGTGCACGGCTAGACGCGAGTGATGAAATTCTCGAATTATCTCATCTCGAAAAGATTGTGGGACAAACACTTTATCCATAAACCTCAAACTTTGATCAGTATGCAGACTCCAACCGGATAGACCCTCACCACTAGAAATAGCTGTACGAATAGAATCAGCTTCGACATCTTGCTTTTGAGCCTCAAGCACTCGAGTAAAAAGCGCAGGCTGTGACACGATGGAGAATAATGCAAACCTCTCAGTTGTTTCGCTAAGGTGCAAATCAAACTCGCTAATATCTTCCATCATTTCCCACTCCTTAACTGCCACACCTACTATGCTATGAAGAGATTTCCTACTAAGTGCATCTGCTACAACATTTGCTTTGCCTGGGTGGTACTCCAATTCGAAATCATAATCCTCCATGTACTCCATCCAGCGCCGTTGTCGTAGATTAAGATCCTTTTGAGAAAATAAGTACTTCAAGCTCTTGTGATCAGAAAATACTTCAAATTTCTCACCATACAGATAGTGTCTCCAGCTCTTTAGCGCGAAAATGACAGCTGCTAACTCCAAATCATGCGTAGGGTAGTTGTGTTCATGCGTCTTTAGTTGACGAGAACCATAAGCTACAACCCTTCCCAACTGCATAAGTACACAACCCAAACCATCGCGTGAAGCATCACAATAAACTGTATATCCCAAGCCTCTTTCGGGTATTACAAGTATTGGCGCTGATGTCAATCTCTTTTTCAATTCCAAGAAGGCTAGCTCACAAGCTTCGTCCCATAAAAATTTGACTCCCTTACGCGTAAGACGTGTTAATGGCGAAGCAAGCCGAGAAAAATCTTCCACGAATCTGCGGTAGTAACCTGCAAGCCCAAGAAAACTACGAATCTCAAACACCGTCTTTGGTTGTCCCCAATTCATTACTGCTTCTATCTTCGACGGATCAACTAAAACTCCATTGTCTGACCCAACATGGCCAAGGAATTTAACCTCAGGCATCCAAAACTCACACTTCTCGTATTTTGCATACAACTTGTGATCTCTGAGTAGTTGTAGGACGGTTTCCAAATGTTTCTCGTGCGCTTCCTTTGACGGAGAGTAAATCAAGATATCATCGACGAATACCACAACAAACTTGTCAAGATAAGGGCGAAAGATTCGATTCATCAAATCCATAAATACTGCAGGTGCATTAGTCAATCCAAAAGGCATAACAAGAAACTCATAGTGCCCATATCTAGTTCTGAAAGCTGTCTTTGGGATGTCCTCTTCTCTAACTCTCAATTGGTGGTAACCTGACCTCAAATCGATTTTTGAAAAACAGGACGATCCTTTAAGTTGATCAAACAAGTCATCAATCCTTGGTAAAGGGTATTTGTTCTTGATAGTAACTCTGTTGAGCTTCCTATAATCAATGCACATACGTAAAGAACCATCCTTCTTCTTCACGAACAAAGCAGGAGCTCCCCACGGTGAAGTACTAGGGCGAATGAAACCTTTATCTAGTAATTCTTGAAGTTGTACCTTTAACTCACTCAACTCTGCTGGAGCAAATCTATAGGGAGCCATAGAAATTGGAGTTGTACCGGGAATAAGATCAATAGAAAACTCGACCTCACGGTGTGGTGCCACACCATGCAAGTCTTCTGGAAAAACATCCGAGAAATTGCATACTACATGAGGAAGGTCTTTACTTGTCGAACCTACTTCGTCGGCTAAAATAGAAAGGAGAATATTGGATCTCTTACTAGTACGTAACCAATTCATGGATGAATTTAGAACGTCCCTTTTATTACCAAAAGAATAAGAATAACTGCCTCTGGCTGTCGAGACAGTGACTCTCCTTCTATAACAATCAATGTTAGCACGATAGGCACTTAGCCAATCCATCCCAAGAATAACGTCAAAACTGACCATGTCTAATATAATCAAGTCAAAAACTAAGGAATGATATGCAATCTTTATCTCACAAGATCTACAAATCTCCCTTAAAGTAACCCCACCACTAACCGGAGTATCTATACACAAAGGGACATCCAAAGCTTCAATTTTTAAACCCAAGGATAACGCAAATGCCAAAGATATGAATGAATGAGATGCTCCAGTATCAATAAGAACAGATGCCCAAGAATTAAACACTAAAAATGTACCTTGAGCGACTGAAGGATTTGAGGATTCCTCTGCAAGATTCGGTGCTCTCACAACTGAATACACACGACCTTGAGTTCCATGACCTCCGTGGCCTTGCTTGCCACCTACATGTGTTCGTGTCTGCTGAGAAGAAAGTCCATGTTGTGGTGGCCTATACTCTTGGCGTACTGGTGCGGATTGTGTAGAATGAGTAGGCGGGTATGATTTAGCCATGTTCGGCGTACCTTGGCTCTGAGGGCAATAACGACTAATATGTCCAGCTTCACCACAACTATAGCATGTCGGGGGTCTATTACTCTGTATTATTCCTTGAGGTTGCCCTTGATAGGGTCTTTGAAGTTGACCAGCTCGTTTCTCTCTCTGAGGGCAGTCATATCGACGATGTCCCGGTTGGTGACAATGGTAACATACTGTACTCTGAGGAGTATGTGCAGTAGGAGCTATCGAATCGACGTGAACCGACTTTGAAGATTGATGTTTTCCTTGAGCATGTGAAACGGAGTTGGAGGATTTTTGTCGTTTAGCAAAACGACCTTCAGACTCTATTATGTTTCCTCCCTGTTGCGGCCTAGAATCTCGAATCCTCCTTGTGTCTTGGAGAGTCTCCTCCACTGTGGCGGCAGTATCAACAATATCAGAATACGTGCGAATTCTTAAGGCTGCAAGTCGCTCTCTAATGGATATCTTCAAACCCCTCTCAAATCTTTTGCACCTCAACTCCTCAGTTGAAACAAGTTCGTTCGCAAAACGTGCTAGGGATGTAAACTTGGCCTCATATTGGGCAACACTCATATTACCCTGAATAAGGTCCATGAATTGCTGTCGAAATGTATCCCTAGTCGTCTCTGGAAAGTACCTCTCTAAGAAGACTCTAGAGAAGGTCTCAAAATTATCAGCAACGGTCAACTTCACACGTTTCCACCAATGGTATGCATCGCCTTTCAGTTGGTGTACAGCAAAAGACACTCTCATACCGCCATCAGTGATCCTCGACGTATCTAAGTTACGGGTAATCTGCTCCAACCACTCCTCTGCTGCTAAAGGGTCTGGCTCACCATGGAATGTGGGCGTGTCTAGACGTAAAAACTCTCTCAAAGCTATGGAAGCTGGTGCCGGATTATCTCCAACTACTGGTGCAGGATTTCCTTGTCCAAAAGCGTTGGCCATCACCTTTAGAGTATTGACTACTTCATTCATAAATTGTTCCGGGATAGGCTGGGTGGATGGAACGTTTGGTGTATTTGTCGGTGCGGTATTTCCAGCATTATTGTCGTTCGCACTTGGGTTCCCAGTTGGAATTTCACCCCTGCCTCTGCCGCTGCCGCCTCTCCTGCCTCTACCTCTAGTAGACATTCCTCTATTTAAGATACCCACAGTAATTAACTAAATCACTCACAATATCATGTTAAATTAACCGTATTCAATCGCGCACATGAACCAATTTACTCAAACCAGCAAAACATATAACGATATGATCACGTTAGTCAATTAACACTTTCGCAAGTAATACAAGCCAAAGTAGCACATAATACACAGCAAACCAAACACATAAAACCACACTTCAATAATTCCCACGGCTCCAGGTATTCAAACCCAGAGCTCTGATACCAAGTTGTCACGCCCCGAATTTCCGAGACATGATTAATCGAAAATAAGTTTAGAAAACATACGCACAACTTAAGAAAATCGACAGCTTCGCTGTTTTAATTTAAAAATTTATTTGTCTCAAACCACTTGTCGGAAAAATCTGAAAATTTAACACTACACTTTAAACAGTCTATGGAATATGTCTGTGAAACAGTTTTGTAAACGGTTCAGCAGATTTTGTGTAATCAATAAAATAGTACAGTGCTGGCAGTAAAATTTATATACTACGGAAGAAACTTTAAAAATTCATAATAAAATCAATTTTCGTCCAAAAGGAATAAAACATTGATGTAATCTAGTTTTAAGAGTCTAGAGTGAAATACAATTAGAATCATTTCGATCCGTCAAGTAAAACTCGGGTTTTCAAAAATATAACACGAAGCTCGCGTCAAACTGTTCAGTCTTTAAAAAAAAAAAATCATAACTTACTCATTTGAAATCCAATTTCAGCAAACTCTATATCAAACTGAAGCTAATGAGATAATCTAAAGCAAAATAAAACATATTCAGCTTCAAGCCAACAATTAAAACATAGTTCTCAACATTCAAGCATACTAATAAAAATAAACATGAAAAGTCTAAACAATCTAATACGCGAATCCACTCCAAAACATATTCTCGATTCAATCATTCCGCTCGATCCAAGTTATCACCTGAAAAGTAGTAGAGGGTGAGCAAAAGCTCCGTAGGAATAATGATTTCAAAGCTTCAATAAAGCAAATGGTCATGCAGCTTACAATGCCTGCTCAAACACGAAAAGCCTTCTAGAAAACAGTTTTCACAAAAATATTTAATAAGCAAGTAAAAATTCATTCCAAAAGCTCACAGATTAAACAAAATCATGTAATGTACGTAACAGCCAATACGTGGCTCTGCACGTGATCACACACATAGTCGATCCCGTTACAGCTCGATCAATCATGAGCTCTGCCCGCGACCGCACACAGCCGGTCCCGTTATAGTCCGATCATCATGGACTCTGCCCTCTTTACGGGGTGCTACCCCGAAGGAAAAGTTACCTCATGCGCATGTTTCCGGTCTTTCACCGCGGAGCTAGTCGAGCCCAACTTAATTTCACCACGTACACATCCATAACAAGTCCAAACCATTTCGCTTTATTAAGAACCATCCCCATAACCAACACTTCGAAATAAATGTTTTCAAGAAAGATCGAGTGGAGCGAGTAAACAAACACCATAAACCACACGCACATTCACAAATATAAAAAGCTTCTAAATGAAAACCCCTACCTCGTTTCGACAATTCAATCCACGAAACCTTATCAATTGTCTCAGCACGAAAGCTTATTATTTGTTTAAGCAGATTATTCCTTTCCTGTAATATGATAATTATGCACACAAATACACAATGAGATTTTATCATACGTACATCCACTGGAAGCAAACATAGCAGATCATGTAATACAGAGAAGGACATAGACCATCCATAACAGATATGTATTATATATATACTCACACTCGAGCACACACCAGCCATAAATAATAACATATATATACACATTATATATCTATACATAATATATAGACACGCACACAGAACATAATTTCAACATACACACACTACAAAATTCAAACACACACACACGTATTACATAATATATATATATATTGTGAATCTGCACACATACAGACCATTATATATTCTAATACACACTTATGCTAGGTAGGATTTAAGCACTTATGTGCTAAAGTTCATAATAAATTATATATTCATATACACTACGTAGCATATATGTCTATGTATAGCACCCCAACATAAACCCAGCACACACATAACTCACGCACTCACACAGGACGCAGCAGAATTGCAGAGTAGTTGTACCTTTCGCAATTAAATTGAGTAATCCAAACAAATCAAAATAACAGAACATTCAGAGCTATGGACGGATAGACAAATTAATTCTCGTATCCTTCCAATTCCTTCGTCTCTCTTTCTCTAATTTTGTATTCTCCGAACTATCGTGCAATCTGTAACTAGCCCTCTTCTTTCTCACGTTCTCCCTCAAGCCGCCGCCTCCTTCTCCCGATTAATTGTTCTCCATTTTAATTAAAGACATTTATTTTGTCTTAGGGCTTCCTAGCCCACATAGGATTTTATTTAATTTAAATACCCAATAATTTATTTATAACCACATACTAAAAAAAATATTTAAAATAAAATTACGGTCATTACAGAGGCATATCTTTGAAGTTTACATTCAGGTACTTGTATAAAGCCCACTTTTTTTCTACACATATTGAAGGTTAACTCTAACAAGTAAGGTCTGGAAAGAATAACTGATGTGCTGATAGGGTTCTCTTTTAAATGACGAGAACTTATGTTGAACGAATCATTTGAGTTTTGTTGTCATATGATGTTAGTGGTTATTTGTTTTGTATTTGTATTTGTAGTTTTTCATTTTAAGAAGTGCCTCATGGTTTCTGGAAAAAAATAATTTCAGGGAAAGCTGGTGCTGAAGGATTTCAACATCGAAAAAGAAGAAGGTGGAGTTAACAAGAGAATTAGAAGAAACTTCACTGCAGTGGTTGTTGATAATACTTTGGATATACGCTTCTATTGGGCTGGGAAATGGACAAATGGTATTCCTGTTAGAGGCGTATACGGTCCTCTCATTTCAGCCATATCTGTTGATCCTGGTAAGTCGGAAGTTTGAACTTAGTAACTTGAAAACACAAGAGATAGTTGTCTGACACATCTCTAATAAAACCAATAAACGAGATTATGGATTATTTTGACAGTATATTTGATATTTCTCTCTCTCTCTCTCTCTCTCTCTCTCTCTCTCTCTCTCTCTCTCTCTCTCTCTCTCTCTCTCTCTCTCTCTCTCTCTCTCTCTCTCTCTCTCTCTCTCTCTCTCTCTCTCTCTCTCTCTCTCTCTCTCTCTCTCTCTCTCTCTCTCTCTCTCTCTCTCTCTCTCTCTCTCTCTCTCTCTCTCTCTCTCTCTCTCTCTCTCTCTCTCTCTCTCTCTCTCTCTCTCTCTCTCTCTCTCTCTCTCTCTCTCTCTCTCTCTCTCTCTCTCTCTCTCTCTCTCTCTCTCTCTCTCTCTCTCTTCTCTCTCTTAGATTTTACGCCACCATCAGAAAAGGGAAGAAGCATATCTGCAGGTGCTATAGTTGGTATAGTAGTAGCAGTTCTTGTTATAGTCTTGCTAGTTCTGGCTATTCTTTGGTGGAAGGGCTGTTTTAGACGAAAAGATACATTGGAATATAGTACTAAAATTACTGGCAGAATCATATAATCCTTAAATTTTAACATGTATCTGTATCTTATTTCCATGTGTGAAAATTCGTGCAATATTTCACATAGTGCAATAAATGCTATCTAAAATGAACTATGTGATTGAAAAGTGTTTGCAGTTATCTAAATTGCTATTTTACTTGTTTTTCTCAGAATTAAAGGGTATAGACCTTCACACTGGGTCATTTACGCTAAGGCAAATTAAAACTGCAACAAACAATTTTGATCCTGCTAATAAGATTGGAGAAGGTGGTTTTGGTCATGTATTCAAGGTAGCGTAAACAATAAATACTTCTAATAAATGAATTATCTTTATGTTGTCATTCAGCTCATTGAGTTTTTCTGCCACCTCTGATTTGAAGGGTGTCCTATCCGATGGCACTATCATCGCCGTAAAACAGCTTTCTGCCAAATAAAAGCAAGGGAACCGTGAGTTTGTCAATGAAATTGGCATGATTTCTGCCCTACAACACCCTCACCTTGTCAAGTTACATGGATGTTGCATTGAAGGCAACCGGTTGTTGCTTGTCTACGAGTACTTGGAAAGTAATAGCCTTGCTCGTGCATTATTTGGTAAGTTATGTGACAGTTCTATTTTTGTTTCTTTTAATTCACCTATCAATATTTATTTTTCCATTTCAAACTTATGTATGAAGATAAATGTTTGCAGGTCTAGAAGAACACCAAATTCATTTGGATTGGCCAACGAGGCACAAGATCTGCATTGGTATAGCCAGGGGTTTGGCGTGTCTGCATGCCGAATCAAGACTTAAAATTGTGCATCGTGATATCAAGGGTACAAATGTGCTTCTTGATTAAGATCTTATGGCTAAAATATCTGATTTTGGACTCGCCGAGCTCGATGAAGAGGATAACACCCATATCAGCACCCTGATTGCTGGAACTTTGTGAGTAATCAAAATCATTCATACTTATCTAGTTTACTATTTTTATCTAACCAAAGATCGAGCCATTGATTTCATAGAATACCTACTGTGTCCCTCTCTATAGGATTTATATCATGAGGTTTAAGTCTATACTTTTGCGGAAAAAACATTACAAAAAAAAAAAACCAAATTTTTCTTACGATAAAAACGACGACAAAAATATTACTGACATAAAATATGATTTCCCAGTGGATATATGGCGCGTGATTTTTACATGGAATTATAATTTATAAGGTGTTAGCCATATATTTATATTCAAATATATATATAAACAAAAACGAATGGAAGAAGAAGATATCGAATCTGTTGTAATCTGCTGACTTTTAATTTTTTTTTTTTTTTTCTTTTAGTGTTGATACTTGATACATTGAAATTTGGAAATAATGGTAATCAGCTAATCATATTATACACAGAGAAACAAAAATAATTTCAAAAATTTAAATTAGTATTATAACGCATGGAAAGATAGTAATTAGACATAATAATAATCTCAAATTTAATTAAAAATAATTAATATTATAACTCAAGGATAGACAATAGTTAGACATAATAATCTTTTTTTTATATTTACAAAACTGCCATTTCTGGCCACATAGCTTTACCGAAACTAATAATTAGCTTGGATAATAAAGTAATTATTCATTATGTCGGACCACCATTTGTTCCGGGTTGGGCTGTCTGAAAGCCCACCAGACTATCATCTGGACAAGGCACACCAAAAAGCCCGCCACATTGGATACCTGCACAAAGAATTTAAAACATTAAATACTAGGATTATTAAATTAATTATATATATATATATATATATATATATATATATATATATATATATATATATATATATATATATATTTTCTATTAAAATATTAACTTAATTAAAAAAACAAATAACTTACGATAATTACAACATCTTTACTAGCCAATCCAAATGCTAGCCACACGAGCCCATTTAGGGCTAGGCAGCCTAGCTGCTGGATTGGCACTAAAGTGTTGTTACGGGTTTTGAAAACGTCAATCTGTAAAATGGAAGATTCGATTAGTAGAGTATAATGAATTAAATAAAGAAAATGTACTATATTTAAATACACAATTTCACGCATTTACACTCTTCTTCTGCTACTATTGTTTCTATGAGTCACTATGATAAGCTTAACGCATGATATGTTCACACAAGAATATCGAAGTTGATATAATAATATTACGACACGTGCAACGCACGTGCACATTGCTAGTAATAATAAATGGAGCAATTAATGTGGATTTATTTTTTATTTTTATTTTGACAAAGAAAGCATCATATCTCATTAATATGGAAAGGTATATATATATCATAGACTAGATGAGATTCATCATATTCAAATCGATAAATTTTAAGAAATCAATACATTAATAATAGTAATCTTAAGTATTTAAATATTTTAGTTTCTTAAAATGTATTTTCATTCATTCCTAGCAAGAGAGATATAACCTAAACCTAAAATAATAAAGATAACTCGTGTGGACTTATGCATACAAACCCAAATTAAAAAAGACATAGAAAATTTATTAAGACACGTGCAGCGCACGTGCACCTTCCTAATTTAGAATTAAATTTGGGTGTAGGAAAAAGTCTTGAAAGTCAATTAAGTTTAGTTCAAAATATTTCCCATTTGATGGGGTATTGCATTATTATTATGACTAATAGTTTTAATTATTCATGCCAGACTATGAGAGATAAAAAAATGATATTGAATCGATTATATATTGAATTAATATACATAAAAATAATGAAAATGAAATTAAATTCTATCTTGTAATGAATTATTTTTATTAAAAATTTGGTAAATAAAATTACATTTTATTTTGTCATAAAATAATTTTATTTGTTATTTGGCTAGAAACTAAAAAATGAAATAGATTTGAAGCTTGTTATATTTTCTATTAGGGCTCGTCATCTCAGGGTCGAATTCCTAGTTATACATGGATGCACGTTGTTCCCCACTCTCATTGACTTATTATGCTTTAAAATTAATAAATAAATTTTACATAAGTTTCACTTTTATTGTAAATAACATGCACCAAAAACCTTGTGTTATGAAAAACATGCATTGAATTCCCCAAAAATATTTAACGGTGTTAATTGTTAAAGGAATTGGGGATTTCATGCAAGATAAAATAAAACATAGGGAGATCCCACAGAATAAAATTAACACAGAGAGATTTGGTGCATGTTTTCCATAACACATGGAGTATTTTGCATTTTACACTCGAACATAGTAAAAATTGGATTACAAAAGCGATCATGAAAATACGTACTATAGTTCGAGGACATGAATGCGCATCAAGAAACGTGCACAAAAACACTCGCTAGAAGAGATACGCACATAAGTAAAAGTACAAAAGCATGCACAAAAGTACTCACGCAAAAGTGGATTCACAAAAAGGATCATGAAAACACAAATTACAATCCTAGGACATTAATACAAATCAACAAACATGCATAAGCATACTCGCTCAAATGGACATGCACAAACGTACATGTAAAAATACATGGTAAAAAGTGCATTCGCAACAACGTTCTTAAAAACACGAACTACAATACTAGGACTTTAATACACATTAACAAACAACAACAAAAACACTAGATAAAAAAGATACAGTGGTGTGTAGAAATAAAACTCTACGTTTACGTTTACGTGGGTTTTTTTTCGGATTAATTTATATTTCTATATTAATTGGTGGATTTGTTATCTTATAGGTACAAATCGAAAATTAGGTGTCCATGAAGCAAAAATTATCAAAGATTAAGAAAAGAGTTGCAATTAGGAAAATAAAATTAAATTAGAAGAGAGAATCCCCGAACATCTTTGGTACGCTGCTCAATTCTTTCTCCTTTATAACCGGCATTCTCGGATATGATCAAAACAATTTTTTTTTTGACTTTATTAAACCCTAACTTGGGCTATAAGAAACTCTAAACAAGAACAAAATTCGATTTGTATTTTTTATTTTTTTCTTTTCTTTTTTTGTTTGAACCAACAAACCCTAACTTGGCTGGAAAGAAATCTAAACAAAAAATATAATACGATTTTTGTTGTATATATATATATATATATAATTTTTTTTTGACGAAAACTCTAAATAACACAACGCAAGAAATGATGAGATATACTAGAAGACACAACAAAAAAATAAAGATAGGTGAAACCTGTTTTGGATGTTGCCTCTGATACCAACTAATACGAACCCCGTAGAACCGCGGTACGTGTATGTTTGTGCATGTTGTTTTGTTTGGGTTTTTTTTTGCTTGTTTGTTGATGAATATGCTTGTCTTAGTATTCTAGTTCATGTTTTCAATAGCGTTGTTGCGCATCCACGTTGCGCGAAATTTCAAATTCAGACTCGAACATGGTCAAAATTGGATTCCAAAAGCGATCATGAAAATACGTACTACAGTTTGAGGACATGAATGCGCATCCAGAAACGTGCACAAAAACACTCGCTAGAAAAGACACGGACACAAGTAAAAGTACAAAAGCATTCACAAATGTACTCACGCAAAAGTCCATTTGCAAAAAGGATTATGAAAACACACACTACAATCCTAGGACATTAATACAAATCAACAAACATGCACAACGTCACTCGCTCAAATGGACATGCACAAACTTACATTTAAAAAACATGCGCAAAAGTGCATTCGCAACAACGTTCTTAAAAACACGAACTACAATACTAGGTTTTTAATACGCATCAACAAACAACAACAAAAACACTAGATGAAAAAGATACAGTGTAGTGTAGAAATAAAACTCTACGTCTACGTGGATTTTTTTTCGGATTAATTTATATTTCTATATTAACTGGTGGATTTGGTATCTTATAGGTACAAATAGAAAATTAGGCGTCCCGGAAGCAAAAATGATCAAAGAGTAAGAAAAAAATTGCAATTAGGAAAAGAAAATCAAATTAGAAGAGAGAATTCCCGGACATCTTTTGTATTGTCCACGAAGCCGAGAATAACTTTCTCATGGACTCCAAATCGAGTTGTTCCGGCGGCATTGGAATGGCATTTCAGCTGGCTACAATTTATGTCTAACGGCAAAATTCCAAATTTGGACTCAATTATGGTCAAAATTGGATTCCAAAAGCGATCATGAAAATACGTACTTCAGTTTTAGGACATGAATGTGCATCAAGAAACGTGCACAAAAACACACGCTATAAGAGATACACACATAAGTAAAAGTACAAAATAATGCACAAAAGTACTCACGCAGAAGTGCATTCGCAAAAAGGATCATGAAAACACAAAGTACAACAAAACTCAAATGATTCGTTCAACATAAGTTCTCGTCATTTAAAAGAGAACCGTATCAGCACATCAGTTATTCTTTCCAGACCTTACTTGTTAGAGATAACCTTCAATATGTGTAGAAAAAAAGTGGGCTTTATACAAGTACCTGAATGTAAACATCAAAGATATGCCTCCCAAGGCTACTGTAGGTTTTGTCATTAGTAAACATGATCTCCGCAAAATTAAGGTTGATGTGTAGTTCCCGTTTATCAAACAAAATCCATAATAAGTCAATGAGAGTGGGGAACGACGTGTCCTGCCCACGATCATCGATTTCGCTTTTCTTCTTCCATATTGTGGAGGAGTTTTTGTGTTGTTCATTTTCTTCTCCATGTATTCCGAAACTCTTGTATATACCATGATTCCTAATTGGTCGTCGCAGTTGTCTTCTCCGTTCAATGATGATCCATCATGTTCCTTTGCTATTTTCGTTTATTTTCTGTTCCATAATATTTTGGCTATTCTCTTTCGTATTGTCTTTGTCTTTACATGCAAGGGGTAGATGCGCAATTCTGCCGCAAATTTTGCAGAAACAAGTGTTCATCTCATATGAAATATTTTGTTTATAGTTATTAATAAGTAGATATGATGGTAATGGGTTCTCTGTGTTTACTTCCGTACAAACTCTTGCATATCTTCCTCTGGTTTTCTCGTTTGTGTTGATGTCCATTTTTATGAGTCGTCCTATCATACTAGATATTTTAAACAGTGTGTTTTCTTGAAAGTATTCAATAGGGAGGTCCGTATATTGTGCCCATATGAATACTTTTCCATCTTTAAAAGATTATTTGCGAAAATTTGGTTTCCACTGGTACGTTGCAAGATAATACTAGAACATGTATCAGGGACCACCTGCAAGTGCGAGGAAGTATTCTTCAGGGTCCGTGAATTTAGTGATGTAAAATCCATCTCCGATGTCCGTAACTTCGAGTATATTCATTGTTTTCCATATTTTATGTAGTGAGAAACCTATGTCTGGGATCGGTTGTTTGGAACCATTTGTTTGAATGATTTGACTCTTCTTCCATGGCATTCTTAGTTCCGTCAATTCATCTATTGTGAAGTCAATTTTTGGGATTTTTCCTTCGTCTGGTAGCTGTTCTCCGTTTGGTTCTGCATACTGATCTTGTTCGATATATTCGAACCATGTTGGAAAGTAGATGTGTTTATATGCTTTCATAAGTTTTTGCTTGTATGAGCTTGGGTCTCTCAGATGAGCTTCAGCACTATAATTTGAGTGAGCAGTATTTTGTTCATGCAACTGAGTGTTTTCAGTTGATAGTTTTTTTTGGTTTGTCATTAGTTAATAGGAATACATGAACATTCTATCGGATTATCTTTGGGAATGTCAAAAAATAAAACAAACCAAGCTCATTAGATATACTTCTAATATTCTCTCCCTTTTTTTCATTTGCCTTCTTCAATATTCATTAAAGTTCTTAAAGAATTACATGCTCATCCACTACTACTGGTACATATAACTTTTTCTCTCTTTTAATTAATCGTTTTCTTTTTAATTTCTAATGTTTTAAAAGCAAATATGATTTTTTGCAAATGATTTGAATGCATAAATATCCACCATAATATATACTGACAATTGATGTTGATCATGTAACATGGATGCCTTAAGGGTAGATTTTAATATACTTTCTGTTATGTTGTTACATAATGCAGCAAAGTACTCGTGCAAAAGTGCAAGCGCAAGAACGCTAATGAAAATACGTGCTACAATATTATGAAATTTATACGCATCAACAAAAATGCACAAAAACACTCGCACAAATCAACATGCACAAACATGCACGTGCAAAACAATGCAATAAAGCACTCGCGCCAAATGCATGCCCAAAAACACTAATGAAAACATGAACTACAATACTAGGACATGCATACGCATCAACAAACATGCACAAACACACTCGTACAAAACAACATGGTCCAACATACACGAGAAAAATAATGCAGAAAAGCACTCGCGCAAAACAGCATGCACAAAAACGCTAATGAAAGTACGTGCTACAATACTAGGACATTTGTACGCATCAAAAAACATGCACAAAAACACCCGCACAAAACAACATACACGTGTAAAACATCGCAGAAAAACACTCGCGCAAAGTGCATGAATGAATACACGAGCAACAATACTAGGACATGCATACGCATTAACAAACATGCACACAAAAAACCCAAACAAAACAACATGCACAAAGATACAGGTAGAACATAATGCAGAAAAGTATTAAAGCAAAAGTGCATGCGAATGAACGGTAATGAAAACACAAGCTAGAATACTAAGACATGCGTACGGATCAACAAACATGCACAGAAACACTGGCACAAATCAACATGCACAAACATACACGTACAACACAATGTAGAAAAGCATTCATTCAAAGTGCACGTCCAAAAAACGCTAATGAAAACACGAGCTACAATACTAGGCCATGCATATGCATCAACAAACATGCACAAATACACTCGCACAATGCAACATGACAAACATACACATGCAAAACAATGCACACTCCCGCAATAGAGCATGCGCAAAAACACTAATGAAAACACGAACTACAGTACTAGTACATAAACACGCATCAACAAACATTCGCACAGAACAACATGAACAAACACTCTCGTAAAAAACTATGCAACGAAGCACTCACGCAAAAGTACATGCGCAATAAAGCTATAAAAACAAAACCATTGTACTAGGACATGAATACGCATGAACAAACATGCAAAAAAACACTCGCACCAAACAACATGCACAAACGTGCACGTACGGAACAGTGCAAAAAAGTCCTCGCGCAAAAGTGCATGCGCAAAATCACTAATCAAAACAGGACCTACAATACTCTGACATGAATGCCTATCAACAAAAACACTCGAACAAAACAACATGCACAAACATACACGTACAAAATAATGTAGAAAAGCCCAAGCGCAAAAGTGCATTCGCAAAACGCTAATGAAAACATGAGCTAGAATACTAAGAAATGCATTGACATCAACTAACATACACAAAAACACTCGCACAAAACAAGATGCACAAACACACACATACAAAACAATACACAAAAGTACTCGCGTAAAAGCGCATGCGCAAAAACGCTATTGAAAACACTAACTACAATACTAGGAGAGGAATACGCATAAACAAACATGCACAAAAACACTCCCACAAAACAATATGCACATACATACACGTACAAAACAATTCCCAAAAGTACTCGCGCAAAAGCTCATGCGTAAAAACACTATTGAATACACTAACTACAATACTAGGACATGAATACGCATAAACAAAATATGCACAAAAACACTCGCGCAAAACAACATACACAAACATACATGAACCAATAATGATGAAAATCACTCGCGCAAACGTGCATTTGCAAAAGCGCTAATGAAAACACGAACTACAATACTAGCATATGAATACACATGAACAAACAGACATGTACAAAACAAATCACAAAAATAGTTGCCCAAAAGTGCATCCGTGAAAATGCTATTGAAAACATGAACTACAATACTAGAACATGAATACACATCAACAGTCATACAAAAATGCATTCGAACAAAAAAACATGCACCAACATACACGTACAAAAAAATGCAGAAAAGCACTCGTGTAAAAGTGCATGCGCAAAAACACTAATGAAGCACGAACTATAATAGTAGGACATGGATACAGATCAATAAACATGCACAAAAATCTTGAACAAAACAACATCCACAAACACACATGTACAACCATACACGTAGAAAACAATGCACAAAAATACTCGCGCAAAAGTACTTGATAAATAAACGAATGAAACCACGAACTACAATATTGGGACAGTAACAAACATGCACAAAAAGTCTCGCACAAAACAACATACACAAACATAGATCTAGAAACGATGCGGAAAAACAGTCACGTGAAAGTGCATTCGCAAAAATGTTAATGAATACAGGAACTAAAATTCTAGGACATGAATGCGCATAACAAACATGAAAAAAAACACTCACTCAAAAGTGCATGCACAAAAATGCTAATGAAAACACAAACCACGATACTAGGACATACACATCAACGAACATGCACAAAAATACTCGGACAAAACCACATTCACAAACATAAACGTACAAAACAATGCACAAAAGAACTCGTGGAAAAGTTGATGTGCAAACACGATTATAAAAACATGAACTACAATACTAGGACATAAATACACATAAACACACATGAACAAACGTACACGTACAAAACATTGCACAAAAGTACTCGCGCAAAAGTGCATGCATAAAAATGCTAATGAAATCACGAATTGCAATACTAGGATATGAATGCGCATCAACAAACATGCACAAAGATAGTTGCACAAAACAACATGCACAAACATTCCCGTTCAAAACAAGAAAGAAGAGCATTCGAGCAAAAGTTCTTGCACAAATACGCTCATGAAAACAAAAACTACAATTCTAGGACATGAATATGCATCAACAAACATGCAAAAAAATACTCGCACAACTATACACTTGAAAAAAAATGTACAAAAGATCGTTCGCAAAATTGCTTGCGCAAAAAGCTGATGAAAACAGGAACTACATTACTTGGACATGAATACGCAATAACGAAAATGCACAAAAACACATGCACCCAAATAAGGATATTTATATTCATAGTATAAATTTTAATTAAAATTTCACTAGCCCCACCCCTACCCTCACCCTCACCAACACCCTCACCCTTGCCCTCAACGGGATCCCCATCATTCCTCTCCCCATCACTCCTCGCTTCACTACCCGTCCCATCGGATTCGCTATACCCATTCTACGAGCTAGGAAACGAGAGTACACTACCACGAAGAGCACCCAAATCTAAATTATCGGCATGGCGAAAAAATACATCTCCACTACCGCCACCAGAATACTCGCCGGGTACCACGCCAGCAAAACCACCAAAACCCAAAAACAGAGATCTACCGCCAAATGCACCGCCTACACCTCTCGCGTCGCCCACGCCAAGCAAGCCGCCAGCGGCGCTCGAGCCACCCACTCCACTCGCGCTGCCAGCGAATCCAGCGCCGTGCCCCGCCCCGCGCCACTCGCATCGCCGACCCGGGTCGCACCGGCAACCACGCACCCCGCGCCTCACATAATCACATGCCCGATAATAATAAACAATTAATTGCGTACCTTTGTGCTTCCAGTGAAAATTAAAAACGACAATCATGTGAATAAATTTAATTGACAGTAAATCAATTAGCTTGGTCGCAGTAAATCATTTAACATGCTCGCGGTAAATCATGAATTTCATATAAACACAAAATACATATTAATTCACGAAACATACTACGAACATGGATAATTTACTCGAATTAAATTAAAAACATAACGAATACCGGATTCGAGAATTACCTCTTGAAGCGTGAGGTTGGCGTACAAACCGAAGCAAGACTGCCACGGAAACCAATCCGTGTAGTCGTGGAGCGGCGGAGGCGGTGCAAGCGACGGCGGCGCATGTGGATCACGCGCTATCTTCGGGCGGCGCGTGGGAGCGCATGCATCGTCGGATCGAGGCCGCTCCTCGGTTCTTCGAATCTTCGATCTTTCTCCTCTCGGATTTCACCTCGTATACTTCGATCTACTAAATACATGGCACTAGACATGCAAAAGTTAGATTATACGGAAGAAAAGAAAAGAAGAAAAGAACTACCAAGATAATCGGCCAAAGGGGGCCGATTCCGGCGACGGCGGCGGTGGCTGTGAGTGAGATCGGCCGAGAGAGAGCGACGAGCGGCAAGGGTTTGTGAGATGTGTTGTGTGTTGTGAAAGACCTATAAATCAAGTATGTATAGTGTCTTGTATAAAAGCACTAACGGACTTAACTTGGACCGGGCCCAACAACTTAAGTTCATTAGTTCTTTAGTCGCTCGTTTCTCTCAATTCAATGATCGGAAAATTGTAATCATTATATTTTTGGAATCATTATAATGTCCTCATCATTACTTGTGCCAATTCTCGATTTCCAACTTACTAAAAGTGGAAACCCTAATTCAGTGAACTTTCTAAATTTGGAAACTTCCCGATTTAGAAAGTTCACTAAGATGTTCGCCTATTCTTTTCCTTTTTCTTATTCTCATTCATAATTCCAAATTACGAATGTTGGACCCAATCATATTGACTTCCAATCATGCAAAGATAAAACATTTTTATCTTTGACCGTTTATTCAAAGATCTCGAGTGCACGAGCAGTTTGACCCTCGATGGTTCAGGTGTAAGCTAGCCGTGGGTCCACAACCCTTTGTGCTCAAAACTCGTCCCTTAGAGTTACGATTAAGATGAAGCTCATTTCACCTTTATCACCCAACGAATCAAGATTGCCGTCTAGCAACTACGCGTCATGATTCCCTAGATACAAATGAAGTTCCTGCAAGAACCTTTTGATATAGTTAACGTACAGTACGATCCCTTCGATTCATATGTCTCGATTGAACTAGAGGCATTGGTTCATCGAGACCTCCTTAGTAGTTCAATGACAGTGCGATCGTTCTAAGTGTTGTAATCGTTACGTGCATGACTTAGAGAATCGAATTCTCTAATCATCACTTAGTCATCTCTGGCCAGAAACTTAGACATTACAAACTATGAGAACATACAGGACATCCAAGACTATTCTAGCAATCGAATCCCCGACTACAATGCACAGACCTCCCACTAGATTTTGGACTGCACGAACACTGGCCTTTGGGGCGGTCCTCGGTGGAACTCAGGGACAGGTCACGATACAGTTGGTCCTCTAGTGAAGTCACGGTGATGTCTAGGTAATAAGGACTAATGGTGTACAACTATACCATAGATATCTATAATCGATTATTGAAAACCACTTACAAATTTCTAGGGTGAGGGAGTTCAGTGAACTCGTCAACTTACGAGCACCCACTTACGCATGCCGATATCACAATACCCTTTACTGATGAGATGCAGTACACATTTACTAAGTTCTAGTCTCTTAATGGGAAAAGTCGATATCCTCATTAGTGGCGTTTTGACTAGGAACACGTTTAATACTTATATTACTAAAGTAAATATCTCACGATCCTAAAGATCAATTACTAGTACTTGTAATAACTGTAAGGATTATATCTATGTTTGAGACAAAGGGACAAAGATATAGAATGCCAAGGTGTTTTTATAATAAATACGAAAAAGGTTTATTTATTACAAGAATAAATGGAAAGACCACAGCCACATGTTGGCTTGTTGGTCACCTACTCTAACAATCTCCCACTTGACGTAAAGCCAACTACCCATGAATCGCAATGCCATCGACTCTCGATGTTTCTCGTGGAGCAACCTAGGTAAAGACTTTGTGAAGGGGTCTGCAACGTTCTCTTCCGAGGTGACTCGTTCTACATTAACTTCATCTCTATCAATGATCTCTCGGATCACATGATACTTCTTCAAAATATGCTTGAACTTCTGATGAGATCTCGGCTCCTTAGCTTGCGCCACGGCTCTGGTGCTATCACAGTACAACGGTACTGGATCATTAGCATTAGGAATGACACCCAACTCTTGGATGAATTTCCTTATCCAAGTCCCTTCGCTTGCAGCTTCGGACGCTGCAATGTATTCATCTTTGGTTGTGGAATCAGCCGTCGTTCTTTGCTTGGAACTCTTCCAACACACGGCACCACCATTAAGCGTGAATATAAATCCCGAGTTCGACTTTGAGTCATCCACATCCGATTAAAAACTAGAGTCGGTAAAGCCCTCTAATTTCAACTCGGCATCCCCCATAGACCAAAAATATATCCTTAGTCCTTCGTAAGTACTTGAGGATATCGTTCACGAACTTCCAGTGAGCAGGACGGGGGTTAGACTGATATCGTCATGTGACACTCACAGCATACGCGATATCGGGTCTAGTACACAACATGCCATACATTATGCTTCCTATGGCAGAAGCATAAGGCGTCCTTTTCATCTCCTCGATTTCACTAGGTGTCTGAGGACACATGGACTGCGAGAGAAGAACCCCATGGGACATTGGCAAGAATCCCTTCTTGGATTCTTCCATGCTAAACTGTTTCATAACGTTTTCTATGTACAGGCTTTGGGATAAGCCAAGCATCTTTCTTTCTCTATCTCTATAGATCCGTATTCCTAATACGTGAGATGCTTCTCCCAAATCGTTCATTGAGAAACGTGTGGAAAACCAAGCTTTCGTTTGTTGCAACATTCCTACTTCATTCCCAATGAGCAGAATGTCATCAACATAAAGCACCAAAAATATCACTGCCCTCCCACTAACCTTCTTGTATACACAAGGTTCCTCCAGGTTCTTCTCAAAATCAAACTCTTTGATAGCTGAGTCGAACCTAATGTTCCAACTACGGGATGCTTGTTTCAATCCATAAATGGATCGCTGGAGTTTGCAAACTTTTTGCTCACTTCAGAAGATATGACGCCTTCCGGCTGCGCCATGTAAATTTCTTCCTCAATGTCTCCATTAAGGAAAGCGGTCTTCACATATATTTGCCATATCTCGTAGTCGCACCACGCAGCTATGGCCAGCAAAATCCTAATGGACTTCAGCATCGCAACTGGTGAAAAGGTTTCCACATAGTCAACACCTTGCCTTTGAGTATATCCTTTCGCTACCAATCTAGCTTCATAGGTCGACACCTTTTCATCCACTCCAATTTTCTTCTCATAGATCTACTTGCATCCTATGGGAACTATTCCCTTAGGTGGATCTACCAAGGTCCACACCTTGTTGGAGTACATGGAGTCCATTTCGGATTTCATGGCAGTTAGCCAATGTCCCATGTCCGCATCTGATACGGCCTCATTGTATGTTCTTGGATCTTGTCCAGGATCAACATGATCTTCATCATTTTCGAAGAGGAATAACCTATCCGGCATTTTCCAAACTCTTTCGGATCAATGCAATGAAGGTTCATGAGGTATATTAGTGGATTATTGTATTGGTTCGATTACTTTTTCATGTGCTTGAACTTCACTTTGCGGTTCTTGAACTACTTCAAGTTCTATCATGCTGCCTTTTTCTATCAGATAGAAACTCCCTTTCTAGAAAGATGGCATTTCTCGAAACAAACGTCTTTGCTTCCTTGACATAATAAAATTCGTATCCCATTGAGCCTTCGGGATACCCCACAAAGTAGCATAAGTCGGATTTACTATCCAACTTATCTCCCACTAATCGCTTCACATAAGCGGGACAACCCCATATCCTAATATTTTTGAAGTTAGGTTTCCGGGAATGCCAAAGTTCGTATGGTATGGATTTAACTGCTTTGGTGTTTACTCTATTCAGCAAATATGCGGCAGTGCGAAGTGCATGACCCCACAAGTATGCCGGTAAGTTGGTGAACCCCATCATAGATCGAACTATGTCTAACAAGGTTCTATTCCGACGCACGGAAACTCCATTAAGTTGAGGAGTTCAAGGTGGAGTCCATTGAGATTGTATTCCATTCTCTTTTAAGATAGTCAATGAACTCGATGCTCAAGTATTCTCCACCACGATCGGATCGTAATTTCTTAATACTTCGTCCGAGTTGCTTCTCTACTTCGTGTGTAAACACTTTGAACTTTTCAAATGTTTCGGACTTGTGCTTCATCAAGTACATGTACCTATAGCTAGAGTAATCGTCGGTAAAGGTAGCGAAGTAGTTGTATCCACCCTTCGCACTAACACTTAGTGGACCACATACGTCTGTATGGATCAAATCCAAAAGACCTTCGGCCCGCTCCATTTTCCCTTTGTAGGATGACTTGGTCATTTTCCCGGCTAAGGCAAGATTCACAAGTTTGTAGTGATTTCACGTCGTCCAAAGTGAACAATCCTTCACTAACAAAAATCGTTTATCCTTCTTATAGAGACATGACATAATCTAGCGTGCCAAAGTTGTGCGGGGTTTTGATCTATCTCCTTACGTTTTGCTGATATAACATTAATTGGTATTTCATTTGGATTTAGTTCATACAAGTTGTTTAATAGTCGTCCCTTGCAAATCAAATTTTCATCCTTTTGTATAATGCAAATCGAATTTCCAAAAACAAAAGTAAGACCTTCAATATCTAAAACATGAATAGAAATAAGGTTTCTAATGAGAGACGGAACAAATAAACAATCGTTCAAAACAATAGGAAAACTAAAATCCAAAACATTTAAGTAAATTGTGCCAATGGCTTTCTCACCCGCTCTAAGCTTTCTACTTCTTGTCATTAGCTGCAAATCATTACATAACTGTGAGGCACAGCCCGTATCCAATACCCAAGAAGAAGAATTGAGAGACAAATTTACATCAATGAAATATGTACCCTTTTCAGAACCTTTCTGCTTTAGGTAATCCTTGCAGTTGCGGCACCAATGTCCTTTCTTTCCACAATGATGGCAAGCATCATCAACTTGCTTGCTGACTTTCGACTTGGGGCCCCCACTACATTCACCCACTTCGAACTCGCTGTTTGGGAAGGGAACTCTTTCCTTTCTCTTCTTTTGGGAAGAAATCTTCTTTCCAGAAGTAGCAGCAACGAGAATAGACTTCTCTTTCTTAATGGTAGACTCGAAACTGACCAACATGTTCATTAACTCATCCAAGGGAGGATCTAGTTTGTTCATGTTGAAGTTCACTGTGAACGATTCATAGGAACTAGGAAGAGACAACAAGATCAAATCCAACGAGAGATTGGCAGGGAGGGTGACATCAACATTCACTAGCTTTTCAAGGAGAGTGATCATTTTGAGACAGTGCTCGTGGACCGAAGTCCCTTCGCGCAGTCTCGCAGTGATCAACTCCTTGTAGCAGTGTACCTCGATGCCCTAATGTTCTCACTATACATGCTATCGAGATGAGCCTTGATATCGAAAGCATGTAAGTGAGACTCATATTTCCTCGCAAGCGCGGGCTCCATGGCGGCTATCATATAGCACCTAGCATGAGTGTCGTCTTTCTTCCATGCTTCATAATTTTTCTTTTCAACATCGGTCGCAGTGTCAGATATAGTGGGAGGAAGTCTCTCATTAAGGACATAGATACGCCCCTCAACGTTAGCACAAGTTTAATACCACGCAACCAATCTAGGTAATTAAGGCCATTGAGTTTATTGTCGAGGATTGACATTATGGGATTCTTAGAGATGATTATCTGAGAGGTTTAGAGAAGAGGATTATTAGACATTTGTATTAAATGAATTTTACAATTAAATGTTTTGACTTATGTTATTTAATTGTTCTCCCACTAATTTTATCGAGTTCCACTTCCCTCTAGTAGACAAACGAGAAAACCGATTTTTCCTTCATGGGCTTTAGGTGGAATAGACAAATATAACCCGTAGTTAATCTAGCCCGCTTATATTTTCCCAAAGGTAGATCACAATCAATCATATCCTTTATATGACCCTAAATTAATTTTCCTCACACTTGATAAAGACCTAAGTTAATCTCGCGAATTCAAAATCTCCATGTGTCATGTCTAACCTACCAATAAAAGATGCTCATGGAACTTAATTATGCCAAACTAATGTAGTTCCAAGTTAATATAGCCGACCACGTTAATCTAGTATAACATTTTCTATGGCTACCTTCATCGTTATATCAATGGAATTACAGCTTACCTTACCATAGCACTCCCCACTAACACGGCTTACTGCACTACGGTAGGGATACACATAATTCAACCGTTGGCAAAAGGAAAGAAAAATTCAACAAATTGGTTTTTCTTTATAGCTTGAAATAATTCTTAATTAGATTAAGAATGAGCGATTTTTAGAAAAAGTTTTATCTCATCAGAAGGTTTGGATTGGTGTAGGTGATTCCTACATCTATGTTCTCTGAAGGTATATGGAAGCGCATATTGTCCTAAGAGCAACATACGACCTACCTATATAATTGATTACATTAATTAATTATCGGGTTTTTCAAAATAATTATAGGACCTCAAATAGCATAAATCAATCAAATAATGTTGATGTACTAGTAATTAAGTTGAAGTATAATCAATATTATATGTGTGTTCTATTAATTAAGATCAATTTAACAATTTAAATTAATTAATTCATATAACACATATTCACTAAAGTAGATCATTGTTGATTTGATTTTCTAATTGGGTTTAATTGAAAATAATTTTCCAAATATTAAAATCAATTTTTCAGTGAACCGGTTTGGCCCGACCTGTCTGACCGGTTCGGACCGAAACACTCCGGTTCTAACCGGTCCTGTTGACCCAAATCAGTAGGCCGGGTCAGTCGGACCGAGAACCGGTCTGACCGACCCAAATCCACGTGGGTTCGGTCAATTGGATAGAATAGAACCATCGAGCCGGCCGATTCGACCAGTTCGATCAGATTAAATAAAAACTGATGTTTTAAAATTAAATTTTAGATCCAATTTTCCAATTTTAAATAATTTTAAAGCTGGAAAAAATCTAAACAATATTTCCAAAATATTTTAAACTTTCGAAAAAACCCAATTAAATAATACAACAATCACAACTTTAATAAATCGAACATGTATCAACATAAGCATAGCATATGAAAACGCAATTAATTGCGCAACGAGTTCTGATACCACTGTTGAATATTGGACACGTGTACGCAGCGGAAAACATTTTTTTATGCAAATTAATTGAATTCAAATCACATAATCACATTCCCGATAATAATAAACAATTAATTGCGTACCTTTGCGCTTCCAGCGAAAATTAAAAACGACAATCATGCGAATAAATTTAATCAATTAGCATGCTCGCAGTAAATCATTTAACATGCTCGCAGTTAATAATGAATTTCATATAAACACAAAATACATATTAATTCACGAAACATACTACGAACAAGGATAATTTAATCTAATCAAATTAAAAACCTAACGAATACCGGATTCGAGAATTACCTCTTGAAGCGTGAGGTTGGCGCACGAATCGAAGCAAGACTGCCACGATACTTTACCCTTGAAGCGTGAATCGAACTAAGACTCGAGAAGATGGGTAGCTGCTCTTCCCACTCCAACTGATCCTACCCCTTTTCTGATCCGATATTACAGGCCTGCTCCGACTTTAATATATCCATGGTTATTGACTGGATGGACAATTCCTTTCGGAAGATTATATATCCATGAGTTGTGAAGCGTCCGTAAGAATTTGACATCAATCCGGTTTCCGTTTGTTTATGGAGAATTTTCTCGCTGGACTGCGCAGAAAATCCGAAAGCAGTGTTTCAGAATTGTCTTCTCGCACCACCGGCTTGTGGCGGCGCGTGAGGGCGCGTGGAGACGAACCTGGTGGCAGCGTTGGCGGCAGAATAATATTCTTCCTCTTAGGTTTCATATCATATATTCAATGCACTATCCACGCAGCACTAGATACGTGATAGGCTAAGTACAACGAAGAAGAACGAAGGGAAAAGAAAGATGCCGATGCGGCGAGGACAGGCAGCGGCGCGGCGGCCAGTGGCGGAGGTAGAGTTTTGGCTGCAAGGTGGACGGCTGATGGAGGGAGAGTGGATAGGGTTTCAAGCTTGTGTTGTGTGTTTCACAAGAAATATAAATCCTATTTATATGCTCCTTTTGAAAACCCTAACAGGCCTTACGTTGGGCTAGGCCCAACAGCTTAAGTCCACTCTCTTTCTCAGCTCGTTTCTAACAAACGAATGCTCCCAAAAATATAACAATTATATTTTGACAACGAGCACAAATTATCGTGGATACAAGTACCACTTTGCAGTTTACCAATTTCCGAAATCGGAAACCCTAATTTAGGACTTGCCAAATCGAGAAACTTCACAATATAGAAAGTTCACTAAATTTCCGTCGGATTCTTTTCCTCTACTTATTCTCATCCGTCATTAACAATTACGAATGTTCGACTCAATCATATTGACTTCCAATTACACTAAGATTAACTCATTAATCTTAGCTCGTTGCATTAAGGATCTCATGTACACGAGCAGTGTGACCCTCGTTGGTTCAGGTGTAAGCTAGCCGTGGGCCCACAACCCATTGTGGTTTAAACTCGTCCCTAGAGTTACAATTAAGTTGAAGGTAGTTTCAACTAAACTACCCAACGAATCAAGATTGGTGTCTAGCAACTACGCGTCATGATTCGCTAGATAAAAATGAAGTGCCTACAAGAACCGTGTGATATAGTTAACGTACAGTACGATCCCTTCGATACATATATCCCAATTGAACTAGAGGCATTGGTTCGTCGAGACCTCTTTATGAGTTCAATAACTGTGTGGACGTTCTTGATTATATAATTTGTTCGTGTTTGACTTGGAGAAACACATTTCTCTAATCACGACACTTTCAGCTGTGGCCACAGACTTCATGGATTATAAATCGCAAGAACACACAGGATATTCATGACTGATCAAGCGATCAAATCCCCTACTACAATGCACAGACCTCCCACTAGATTTCGGACTGCACGAACACTGGCCCTTGGGGCGGTCCTCGGTGGAACTCAGGGATAGGTCACGATACAGCTGGTCCTCTAGTGAAGTCAAGGTGATGTCTGGGTCTTAAGGATTAATGGTGTACAACTATATCATAGGAACCTCTACTCGATTATTGGGAACCACTTATAGATCTCTAGATTGAGGGAGTTCAGTGAACTCATCAACTTATGAGCACCCACTTATGTATGCCGATGTTACAACACCGTTGACTAATGAGACACAGTACACATACACTAAGTGCTAGTCTCGAATGGGAAAGGCCGATATCCTCATTAGTAGCGTAACCCGTTGACTAGGAACCACGTTTAACAGTTATTATACTTGAATAAATAATCTCACGATTCTACTAGATCGATTTATAGTAAAAGTAACTGTAAGGACTGTATCTATGCTTATGCAAGGGACAAAGATATAGAATGCCAAAGAGGGTTTTTATCATTATTACAAAATGGATTATTTGTGAGTAGCGTGAGAAAACACAACAATTAGTTGGCTCTTTGGTCACCTACTCTAACATCGTGTTCCCGTCAAATCTATCAAGGTGATCCATATATCATCAAAGTGATTTAATGAAATCCTTTTTCAGCGTTTTAACACTCTTTATTGTGTTCTTAGTGAACTTTTTTAACATATTCTTCTTTATTGTTTGTTAATTTTGCACTGGATCTAATTTATGCGATCATTTTCCTCATATTATGATACTTGCAGTAGTTGTCTGTTTCTTTGCAGTTACTTTATGGGATCTATTGTAAGGAGACGTAATGAAAAGAATTTGGTTGATGAGAGGGCTGATGTATTCATTAATATGACAAGGCAAAGGCTATTTGCCTACATTGATTATCTGATTTTCCAGTTATGGACTCATCGACAGTTTTTTGAAGAACAAGCGGTGACTTCTTCTTCTTCTTCTTCTTCTTCTTCTTCTTCTTCTTCTCCTTCTCCTTCTCCTCATTCTTCTCCTTCTCCTTCTTCTTCTCCTTCTCCTTTTTCTCTTTCTCATTCTCCTTCTCCTTCTCCTTCTCCTTCTCCTCCTTCTCATTCTCCTTTCTCCTCCTCCTCCTCCTCCTTCTCCTTGGTCAAACTGAAGATAGATAACAGTTAGGCACAAGACATAATCAGAACTAGGGTTGTGCATGGGTCGATTTCATCGGCCGACTAACTCACTTTCGACCCACTTCTGTTGGCCGATAACAGGTAATTAACAGACCCATATAGTTCGGCCGGTAATTTTAATCGACCCATATATAAATGGGTGGGTCGATGATTTTCAGTTAACTCAAATAAAGCGGTTTTGGGTAATATCGGTCAACCGAATTTTTAAAAGTAAAAATTTATTAGAAATATTTAATTGATATTCTTATTTTTCATAATGTTAAAATAATATATAAAATAAGTCGAAACAAAAAAAAAATCAAAACACAAATTTGTAAACCTTTATGTACTATTTTTATTTTATAATTCTTATATATCATATTCTTCACTATATATTTACGGCTTTTGAGATAGTACACCGGGTGAAATACACTGGGTAGATCTTTACCATTCATATACACACAAACACACACACCCACATTGATATGTGTAGATCAACGGTAAAAAATCACACGATGTAACTTTCACCGGGTGTAGGATAGATAAAACCATAAATTTACTTAATATAGAAGTTTAATAAAAAAACTCTTAACTTTAAAATTAAGATATTTTGAACATTTGTTTTCCCAAAATTTTGAATATCTTTTGAAAACACTTTTTAATAAAATTTATTATTGTAAAATAAAAAAAAAATCAATAAATAATAATATTGACAACTAACTCATTATTTATCTGACAAAGTCGGTTGTCAACCTGATACGATCTCTTGTGTATCATAAGATTTCTTTACGAAACGTAAGAAAACTCTTCTTTATTATTTCTCTTCATAATAAAACCCTAGCACAAGACGACTATTTAAAGAGAATAAAACCCTAGAATCCTAATCTAACTAGGAAAGATAATTACCTAAACTAATAAAATACTTAATATCTATCCTATAATCATTAAACCTACGGCTCTAACTAAATTAATACTTAAATAATATATATTAAATAATTAAATAATAACTAATGAATAAATATACGATATATTAAATATATATCGTATCAAACCACCCCTCTTGAAATGAACCTTGTCCTCAAGGTTCGAGTCAATTTGATCCCTCTCCTTTGCGTTTCCACCTATGTTTGACTTCATTGACTTGCTTCACGATTGACTCCGAAAAACACAATGAACGACCGAGCTTTTTAATACATTGTTCATGTTGATCCATCGAAATTCCAAAGGCTACTTTAGCGAAAATATTCAATCTTTTTCCCGATAAATAAACTTTTTCAATCGTCTTTGTAGATTTTGTCTCCTCCAAACTGACCATCGGTTCTTCTTCTCCTTTCTTTTGAACACCATGGAAATCTCCCAATATCCATAGTAACTCTTCGCTCTCCTCTCTGGTTAATTTCTCGTCTTCGTCCCACTTTATCTCGGTTGACTCCGATTCTTCTTCTTTCGGCTCTTCGTCCCACTTCATCTCAGTTGAATCTGATTCCTCTTCTTCTGGCGAACTCACAAAAAATTGGAGTTCTTCGAAAAGTCATCGTCGTACTCTTCCTCTTCTTCCGGCGATAGGCTCGGCAGCGGCGGCGGCGGTGGCTCTTTGAAAAATTCATCGTCGTCCTCTTCCTCTTCCTCCGGCGATAGGCTCGGCAGCGGCAGCGGCGGTGGCGTTGGCGGTAATGGGCGGCGGTCCCTTCGACTTTTGTGTTGGTGTTGACGTCGTCTGTGACTTTGTTCGAGCAATTTCTGAAAATCAATCCGTAATCTCTCTACGGATTTCTCCAATCGCTCTAACCATCTTGTTTCGGACATCATGATTTTCACAAAGTTTTGATGTGATCTCAACTTTGCTCCAGCTTAGCTTTGATATAATCTCTGCTTTGCTAACGAAGCGTTGGTGTTATCGCAACTTCGCTTTGATACCAATTGATACGATCTCTTGTGTATCATAAGATTTCTTTACGAAACGTAAGAAAACTCTTCTTTATTATTTCTCTTCATAATAAAACCCTAGAATCCTAATCTAACTAGGAAAGATAATTACCTAAACTAATAAAATACTTAATATCTATCCTATAATCATTAAACCTACGGCTCTAACTAAATTAATACTTAAATAATATATATTAAATAATTAAATAATAACTAATGAATAAATATACGATATATTAAATATATATCGTATCACAACCATTATCCGACCCATATTGATTGGGTGTTTGGGTACTAATAATATCTTCTAGTTATGATTTTCAATTTTTTTTTTAATTGGGTATTCGGATCAGGAAGGTAATTTGTCGATAATTACCCTACCGAACCCATGCCCAGCTATAATATAAACAATAATTTTTGTACTTACATGATTTATTTAATTTTAATTTATTTTTAAATATCATGTCTTATCTTTATTTTTTTAATTATAAATTTGTATAATAAATAAAATCATAAATTATTACATGCAACACACGTGGTGGTTGCTAGTCATAGTCAAATCACATGAATCAATCAAACTAAAAATGTTAATCAAACTAAAAATGGTGAACGAATTTCAAGATTCAACTTTCAAATTCAAATCCAAGTTTCCTTGGGCCATTGACTACCACTACGGATCACAAATTAATGCACCACAAGTAGTTGAGCTTCAAACTACACTATCGAATGAAAATCTGCCATTGATTAGTTATATATTTTAATTTAGGAGTAAAGGGACTTAGCAAAGTGCAAACCAATAACACAAACTAAAAAGAAAATCAGAATTAAGAAGATACCACTCTAAGATCTTCATTCCCCATGTCACGTTGCTCCTCTTCAATCCGTTCAGCAGACTAGACAAGCGTCTTGACGGTCGCCGGAAAGCTGACCTCAGCCCTGTGGGGCCCGTAAAACGTGGGCATGCTAACCGACTCCAGCTGGCTGAGAAAACGTAGGTCCGGATATTGATAAACACCGTCTTCACCGTGCCACGGTTTGCATTCGCACTTGAGTTTGCGAATATGTGGCGAACGCTTCAGCATCTCTCTATCCCTCGGTTTGTAAAGCACAATGTTTGAAAGTGATTGTATGTTGTTTGTGTGGGATATGTCACTATAGCAGCTTTCGTCGTATTTCGCTTGGTGGGTTATGTGGACGTATCTCAACTTTGTCATTCTCATTATTTTCGAGGTGATAACTTGTGTGTGGCATGTCAGAACGAGTAGATATTCTAGGTTCACGAGGCTGCCTATTGATGGTGGAAAATCGTTGATTACCAAGTATCTCATTGAAACACAAACTCGATTCCGAATAAATCACGAAACTCGATTCCGAATAAATCACGAGTTGAAACCCATAACCCTAAGTGATGTCATGCTGACAACGTAGAACGGCGGCTCCGCAACCTTCCCGTGGAATGATCGAACGTGTTGGCCGAATGGAGCTATCGAAGATCCGAGCGATAGTACGTGCTGCCCTCTCTCGTATATTGAATAGTCACTGGAAAAAGACAAGAATTAAAACACAAAACTTTGAAGCAGCAAAATAGATAATTAAAAGAGAGTAAAACTTACTCTTCCACCACCAATCTTAAGAAGTTTTCTTCTTCGCCTTTTCTCAAGCACAACTCGCGCAGCAGATCATGAACAGTGCAAGATTTGACTCCACCGTACGGTCGTCTTTCGGAAACAATGACTAGGCTTCTATCTATTAGTTCCATTAAATACGCTTCTGCTAAATCCTCTGCACTATTATTCCTATGATGCTTGTCTATAAACCCTTGGGCAATCCAAAGCCTCGTCAACTTGCGAAACGAAATTTCTTTATCTTCCGGAAACACACCGAGATAAAGAAAGCACGGCTTCAAACGTTCCGGAAGATTCTCGTAACTGAACTCCAATATTTGCATGGTAAAGTTGTTTCCGCCTAAAGAAATGTACGACGCTACATTTTGCCCTACTTCCCTCCACGCATTCTCTTCCTTCTCCATAGTTGAAAGAATAACGGATATAACAACAACCACAAGAGGAAGTCCACAGCAATTAACAGCGATTTCCTTAGCAATCCGTTGCAAATTCATAGGGCACGGCTTATTACCAAATACCGTCTTCTCTAGTAACTCCCAACATTGCTCGTCCGACAAAAATGGAAGCTCATGAATTGCGGTGCCAGGTGGGCCCACGTCTCTATTCCAAGTTGTTAACAAAATTCGGCTTCCATTTCCATCATCCGGAAAACATCGTACCATGCATTCGAATCCCATATATCATCCATTATAATTAAGTATCTTCTTCCTTTTAAAGTTTTGTAGATATGTTCCACTAAACTCTCTTCGTCCATATTCAACATCCTATTTTGGTCGAGCTCAATCGATAAGCCAATCAGAATATCGGTCAGCAGATCTCGCCTGTGATATGTTTGGGAGACCACACTCCATGAGCATCTATCGAACCAGCAGTAAACTAAAGGATCGGATGAGCGAATAGTTTCTTTGCGAATGTAGTCTTACCTAGTCCAGGCATTCCAAAGATGGAGGTTATCTGCAGCTTCTCACTTCCTCCTACGAGTTGTTCCAGAATATATGCTGCGTTGTCATCGAAACCCACTGCCACATCATCAAAATACAGCTGTGCACCAAAACTCTTTGTTACTCCTCCTAAGTTAGCTTTTCCATTGTTTTTGATTTCTTGGAGCTCAGTCCCGATAAGCTTAATCTTGTGGATGACATGAGGGATCCTGATGGAGAAATACCAGAGAGGGGAATCTCCGAGCAAGAAAGAGCCGATCAAGAATCCGGCCGAGAAGAAAAATGAATGCATGTAGTAATGTTCTCAAGACTGCGAATTCGATCCTCAAAGGCGAGAACAAAATCTGTTTTGTGGTGCAGTAGTTGAAAGAGGAAGTTGATGAAAGCTGCAATCAGCTCGTTTTTCTTGAGGGTGGTGTCTTTGTGAAATAGCTGGCCTAGCGTCGGCACCACCGTGAAGAATGTGCGAAGCTCTTGAGTGAAGTAGGCCACCATTTTCGGGTCTTTGGACTTCCTAAGCAGTTCTGCTGAGGGCAGCCAGGTTATGTCCGAGGTGACTTTGAGTCTCGTCTTTGAGACATAACGTCGAACAGCTGATAGGTGATTAGGTGTCCAGTTAAAACAGCCATTTGATTGGCTCGTCTTCTTCTCATTCAATTACCTCATCAAAGAGTTGGAGCAGAGTGTCACGTGAGGAAGAACCCATTTCTGCCATCCTTTAATTTGTTGCAGAATGAAGAAATGATTGCTCCTCTTTCAATTTTTGAAGATGATTTGTATGAAAATGGAGATAGAAGAAGTGGAGAAGAATCATTATTCATACCTACAGTTTTGTAGGCCAACATTTTCTTTCAAGAGTTGCATCCTACGAATAGCAAATACTACTAATAATAAGGGTAAATTACGAAAAGCCCCCTAAACTTAGATTAAATTACAAGAATCACCTACACATATTCGTAATTACCGAATAATCACTCATATTTGTTTCCGTCTTACACCAACCCCTTACAGTGTAACTTTTCACGAATTTTGACTTTACACAATTTCAGATATTTTCTTTTATTTCTCACAGAAGGTATAATAGACTGTACACATTTTGTGTTAAAAAACTGGATCAACAGTTAATCAGAGGGGGATTTTTGTTATTACGGATAAGTGGGGTATTTTTCGTTATTTAGCCTAAGCTCAGGGGTTCGTAATTTACCCTAATAATAATGCAGATATTTTAATTATTCGATTCCTTCAAAAAGAAAAAGAATAAATAGCGTGTAGGTGTGGATTTGTAAATGGCTTATACAAAGTGCATTTTGGAACATATGGTCCCAAACTTAACGTTTTTTTTACGCTTCATCGTTGTTCATTTGGGCTTAATTCTACTTTGCACCATTGAAATATAGTTTTTCGGCACTTTACACCATCGAAAAAAAAAATTAATAGCATTTTGCATCCTCGTGAAAGCTAATGAATGTAATTTAATATTTAGAGTAAAATTCATTTTGTACCCATGTACTATGCGAAAAGTATCGATCATTTACCCCCTTGATGTTTAGAAAACATCAAATGCCCCCCACGGCCCCCCACCCCCCGATTTTTGAGTGTTAGTAGTCAAACTTTTAACGGTGTTAAATTTGAGTGTGCAATGACTCTTTTACCCCGCTTTATGTCTGACATAATACTCTAAATTTTTTTCTAGGTTATTTTACTTTATAGGATTGTTAACGGTGTTTAGTATTCGTTCAAATTAGGTTTTTTTGTCGACTTTAGTTTTTTATTTTAGAGGTTTTTTTTTCCTTTTTTTTGGGATTTTGAGATTATAATATGAAAAGCTTTGTTTTAAATTTGCGATTCTTTCAAATTAGGTTTTTATTTCAATTTTAGAGTTTTTTTTAGATTCTAGGGATTTTCAGTTTTCTTTTTTGTGGCGTTTTACATTCATAATTTGTAAAACTTCATTTCTATTGATCCGATATTTTTCATTTATTTATGTAGAAACGACACAAAAAGGTTTCAAAAGAATTTAAAATGATTGAATAAAGCGAAAAAAGGCCGAAAAGAGTGAATTTTTTTATGAAAAATGCTCAAAACTAAGCCTAGAGATTTTTTGGGGTATTTTCGTCAAAAAAAAGGAAAAACCTCTTTGCCACAAGTCGGTCAAAGAGTTTGACTAACGGAATTAGTAAAATATAAATGACAGGGGAGTGTTTGATGTTTCTTATACATCAAGGGTAAATGATACATTTTGCATAATACAGGGGTGCAAAATGAATTTTACCATAATATTTAATTGTATGTTTTTTGGATGGCAAACGTCAAATTAAATTTTTTACACTCATCAATTCTTTTAAAATTATAAAGTGCAAAAACAAAAATACATCTCATCAACATATTTTACAGTTATATGTTTATCACAAAAAAACTATTTCACAAAAATCAAAAAAAAAGGAAAGCAAATTTCTTCAGCTATTCTATTATCAAGTTATTTGAAAATTTTATTTTCTAGCACACTAGGCCAAATTTCATTTCAGACGACGTTTTTTTTTTTTTTTTTGCGATGGAAATTGTATGTAAAAATTTGAGTAAATATTGCAACAATTTCGAATTACGTCGCCGAAATCATTGCAAACTTGATAACGAAAAGATCCCTGAAGAAAAGGCGACGAATCTGTCATGTACATCGCACGGATGCGACATTATTACAAATTTTGGTCGCAACAGAAAAAAAATATTTTTAATTAATAATATTTGCGACGGATTAAAAGAAGCATCGCAATATGATTGGAAAATTGGCGACATTTTGACACTGTTGCGTCGCAATGGTTTTTCAATTAAATTATTCTAAATTTATTTGCGACTAAAATAATACAGTGGAAGAAAACGTCGCAATATAAGCGGCATTTTTTTTCCACAAAAATTTTTGTTGCGACTATTAATTAAGTAATGTCGCAATTTTGATTCGACTAGTGTAACGAATTTACCTAACGTAGCAATGTTAGCGGCTATTTTATTTCCATAAATTTGATGTGGCGACTAAAATATAAGAAAACGTCGCAACTAGAAAAATTGTTCTTGCGACGAAAACTTATAAACGTCGCAAAACTAAATTATAATCCCCTTCTGCACGCCCTAATTCCAGAACACCTCTTCCCTCTCCCCTCCTCCCTCTCTCTTCCACAATTCTTTGAGATTGCTAAAATTCGCACCTTTGTGAAAAGAAAAATTGGTGCAAGTAATTATGATGGGTTCAAGAGACGCTGAATAAATTATCGAAGTGTCGTCCTCAATGCGGACTGGTTGGAGACGAAGTTTTTTTAGATGCTTAGAGAGTACTATCCTTTGAATGGTCTTTTGGTCCAACACGAATCTATCCACATACAAATCTTGGAGCGATTCGTCTCTGAATACTACAATGGGCAGTTTAACATGCACCGCCGGATCATTCGTACGAATAGAAAGACAAAAATTCTTCACACCCATAATTGTGAGTAACGGAACCCATTTTTCAAGAAGCCGAACCGATTCATCGTACTTATCTAACGATATACAAAGGTGAAACTCCACTATGCCCGTCTTCTGATCACAATATTGCTCTAAAGTCTTGTCCACAAATGACAGAAATTTTCCCTTTTTACCTCTGAAGGTGGCGTCTGAAAATTGAGATTGGGGCGAGTAAACCAATTGTAACGCCATGATTTTGACAAGATTGATGTTCGGACAATCTCTTTTTGAGGGAGGAAGTATAGAATTTGCTGTAAGATCTCTTTCGGCAACTCGGATATCTTGTCCATGGGCATGGAACCATCTTCTCCTTTGAAAACTTTTGCCATCTTAGGAGAGTTGGTACCTAGTGTTACCAATAGGGTAAAGATCCAGGGTTCGAGTCCCCCCTTCCTCTAATGATGGTTGGTGTATATATATATATATATATATATATATATATATATATATATATATATACCAACCTGTTGGGGATCGTGCATGTATACGCAGCGGAATTTAAAAATTTTTAGATCGAACTAGTTTCGATTACATGCATAAACTAATCACATAGTCAACGTACCTTAACGCTTCCGCCATACACATGGTAATTATCGATTTTATTAAAACATGTAAAACCGAAAAGAATTATAAAACATGCTTGTTCATCATATAGCAAAATCGAAACACGTAATCACATATTACTCATGCTTGTTAATTAAAATTCACACAAACCATGTTCGAATCAAATTTACGAAAGTTCCAATTTAATTACCTCTTGTAGGGTGAGATTTCGACGAATCGAAACCTAGAACCGAACACGTACAAGCAGCGAATTACCAATCCTCGGGGCAGCAACTCACGGCTAGAGCAAGCTGGTCCAGCAGGTGGCGGACGGCGGCGCGTGGCAGACGCGGTGGCGGTGCGTGCAGCGTAACGGCGGCGCGTGAAGCGTAACGGCGGTGCGTGCGACTTCGACGGCGGGGCAGCACTAGAACTACAGCACTAGATGTAAACGAGTTAGATAAACAACAAAGAATAAACGAAGGAGTAGAGAGGGGAAAACCGGCGACAAGCGACGGTGATCGGCGGTGGCGCGGCGGGGCAGGAGCGGCCGAGAGAGCCGAGCGGCTAGGGCTGGACGGCTAGGGTTTTGGTGTAAAAAATCTGATCTCAAACTCTTGTTTGAGGTCTATTTATACTAGGGTTTTCAACCCTTGTGGGTTTAAGTCATTGGGCTTGACCCACTGATGCATTATATTTGTTCACAAAATTATAACAAAATTATATTTGTGACGAGCTCAAAGTCCTCGTCGATACGAGTGCCTCTTCAAAATTTCCAATTTCCAAAATTGGAAACTTCCACTTCAGTGGACCTGCAAAATCGGGAAACTTCCCAATTTAGAAAGTTCACTAAATTCCGCATGTCTCTCTCTCTCTCTCTACGTTTATTCCGATTCGCAATCCAAAATTAAGAATCTTGAAATCAATCATATCGACATCCAATCGTTCAAAGATTAACATATTAATCTATGCTTGTTGTTATCATTGTTAGAGTAGGTGACCAACAAGCCAACTTTTGGCTGCAGTCTTTCGTATTTATTATGGTAATAAACGAACCTTTATTCGTATTAATGATAAAACACCTTGGCATTCTATATCTTTGTCCCTTTGTCACAAGCATAGATATAGTCCTTACAGTTATTACAAGTACTAGTAATTGATCGTTAGGATCGTGAGATATTTACTTAAGTATTATAACTGTTAAACGTGTTCCTAGTCGAAGGGTTACGCCACCAATGAGGATATCGGCCTTTCCCATTAGAAGACTAGCACTTAGTGTATGTGTACTGCATCTCATCAGTAAACGGTATTGTGATATCGGCATGCATAAGTGGGTGCTCGTAAGTTAACGAGTTCACTGAACTCCCTCACCCTAGAAATCTCTAAGTGGTTCCCAATAATCGAGTAGAGATATCTATGGTATAGTTGCACACCATTAGTCCTTATGACCTAGACATCACCGTGACTTCACTAGAGGACCAGCTGTATCGTGACCTGTCTCTGAGTTCCACCGAGGACCATCCCAAGGGCCAGTGTTCGTGCAGTCCGAAATCTAGTGGGAGGTCTGTGCATTGTAGTAGGGGATTCGATCGCTAGAATAGTCTTGGATGTCCTGTGTGTTCTGAAAGTTTGCAATCATTCTAAGTCTCTGGCCAGAGCTGACTAAGTGATGATTAGAGAATTCGATTCTCTGAGTCATGCACGTGACGATTACAACACTTGGAACGATCGTACCGTCATCGAACATATAAAGATCTCGATGAACCAATGCCTCTAGTTCGATCGGGACATATGTATCGAAGGGACCGTACTGTACGTTAACTATATCTGAAGGTTCTTGCAGGCACTTCATTTGTATCTAGGGAATCATGACGCGTAGTTGCTAGACGCCAATCTTGATTCGTTGGGTGATTAAGGTGAAACGAGTTTCATCTTAATCGTAACTCTAAGGGGACGAGTTTTGACCACAAAGGGTTGTGGGCCCACGGCTAGCTTACACCTGAACCATCGAGGGTCACACTGCTCGTGTACATGAGATCTTTGAATAAACGGTCAGAGATAAAATAGTTTATCTTTGCATGATTGGAAGTCAATATGATTGGATCCAACATTCGTAATTTGGAATTATGAATGAGAATAAGAAAAGGAAAATAATAGGCGAACGTGTTAGTGAACTTTCTAAATCGGGAAGTTTCCAAATTTAGAAAGTGCACTGAACTAGGGTTTCCACTTTTGGAAAGTTGGAAAATGAGAGTTGACACTCGTAATGACGAGGATATTATAATGATTCCGAAAATGTAATTGTTGCAATTTTCCGATCATTGAATTGAGAGAGACGAGCGAGTAAAAGAACTAACGAGCTTAAGCTGTTGGGCCCGGTCCAACTTAAGCCCGTTAGGGTTTTATGCAAGACATATAAATACTTGATTTATAGGTCTTGCACACACACAACTAAGAGAACACACGTTCATAACCCTAGCCGCTGCCTCTCTCGATCAGCCACCCTCTCCCACGGCCACCACCACCGCGCCGTCGCCGGAAATTCGCCGGAATCGGCCACCCGTTGGCCGATCTCTTTCGGTATTCCTTTCCTTCTTTATTTTCTTCCGTTATTCTGACTATTACGTGTCTAGTGCCACGTGTTTAGTAGATCGAAGTATACGAGATGAAATCCAAGAGGAGGAAGATCGAAGAATCGAAGATGCGAGAAGGCAATTCCGAAAAACTGCTCTCGGATTTTCTGCGCTGCCCACCGAGAAAATTCGCCATAAATCAACCGGTCATCCAATGGACGTGAAATTTTGACAGCAGCTTCACGACTCATAAATCTACCATCGTCCAGAAGGAATTGTTCATCCAGTAAATACGCATGGAGATACTGAAGTCGGAGCAAGACTGTAATTTCAGATCAGCAAACAGGTTGGATCAATAGGAGTGGGAAGAGCAGCTAGCCATCTTCTCTGCGCGTGAATCACATGCGCCGCCGTAGCTCGGATCATTGCCGTTGCTGCCCCGGATTGCACGGATTGGTTTCCGTGGCAATCTAGCTTTGCTTAGTGAGCCTACCTCACGCTTCAAGAGGTAATGTTTTGAATCTATTGTCATTCGATTCGGTTACGTTTAAATTAATATATGCATGTTCGTTTTAATAAGAAACTTGTATGATTTTATGTGACTACATGAAATTGGTTTTATTATTGCGAGCATGATTATTTGATTTAAACGCGAGCATGCTAATTGATTTAATTTCGATTAAGTAATTAAGCATGTTGTTTTAATTTCGCTGGAAGCGCAAAGGTACGCAATGTATGTTGTTTTAATTTCGGTGGAAGCACAAAGGTACGCAATTAATTGTTTTTAATTTTGTCGGGCATGTGCTTGTGTGTTTTAAAGTTGTTTAATTCGCATAAAATTTTTGTTTTCCACTACGTACACGTGCCCGAAACCCAACAATCAAGGATCTATATTACACGAGAAGTGTGACCCTCAATGGTTCAGGTGTATGCTAGCCGTGGGCTCACAACTCTTTGTGATTCGAACAACACATTGTTCTTATACGAACTCCTCCCAAGAGTCCCGATTAGAGTAAAATTCATTTTACCTAATTCCCGATCAAATCGGTGCCCAACGAATCAAGATTGGCGTCTAGCAACTACGCATCATGATTCCCTAGATACAAGTGAAGTGCCTGCAAGAACCTTATGATATAGTTAGCGTACAGTACGATCCCTTCGCAGCACATGTCCCGATTGAACTAGAGGCATTGGTTCACCGAGACCTCTTATAAAGTTCAATGACCGTGCGAACGTTCTAGGTATTATAAATCCGTTCGTGTGTGACTTAGGGAAACACATTTCCCAAATCACCCCACTATCAACTCTGGCCAGAGATTCCTTGGATTACAAACCGTCAGAACACACAGGACATCCATGACTACTCAAGCGCTCGAATCCCCTACTACAATGCACAGACTTCACACTAGATTTCGGATTGCACGAACGTTGGCCCTTGGAGTGGTCCGCTGTGGGACTCAGGGACAGGTCACGATACAATCGGTCCTCTAGTGAAGTCACGGTGATGTCTGGGTCTTAAGGACTAATGGTGTACAACTATATCTTAGAAACCTATTACTCGATGAATGAGAACCACTTATAGATTTCTAGGGCGAGGGAGTTCAGTGAACTCATCTAGTATGAGCACCCACTCAAGTATGCCGATGTCACAACACCGAGGACTGATGTGACGCAGTACACATACACTAAGTGCTAGTCTCTAAAGGGAAAGGCCGGTATCCTCATTATTGGCGTAACCCCTCGACTAGGAACAAGGTTTAACAGTTACATTACATTGCTGAGTTATCTCACGATTCTACTAGACCAACTCACAGTAATAGAGTAACTCGTTAGGACTATATCTATGCTGCTTGCATGGGATAAGAGATATAGAATGCCAAATGAAATATTTTATTATTACGAAGGAAAAACGATTGTTTTATTACAAGGAAAAAGAGAAAGACCACAGCCACAAGTTGGCTTGTTGGTCACCTACTCTAACACAACCATCATTAGGAGAGTTGGTACCTAGCATTACCAATAGGGTAAAGATCCAGGGTTCGAATCCCCCCTTCCCCTACTTCCCCTTGTAATGGAGTTTAAGTTACTCCCAAAACAACAACAAAAAAAAAAAAAAGGAAAATTCCCTTCCTAAATATATTTATCCACCAAATCGGGTTATAGCTAAAATTGAGGCGAAAAATCTCAAATTGTGAGATTGAAACCGCAAGACCTCTCTCTCGTTTCTTTCAACGCAAACGTTGTTACCCTATCCCCTTAATTCTCAGATCGATGGAAAGTTTGTAATTCTGCAAATCACCACAAAAGGAAAAAATATAATCTCGTCAAACATGCAAACCTCTTCCCCATTTCATTCAACCCAAACTCTGTAACCGTAGCCTCTTAATGCTGAGATCGATGGATATTCTGTAGGTCTGCAAACCACCACAAAAGAAAACATAAACGAGAAGATGGTGCAAAATCGAAAACGTACAGGTAATTTGCTATATATTGCATTTTTTTTAAATCACAATTTATTAACGGAATGCAATCGGTTATTTTATGAATGAAGTGAAAGACAGAGATTTAGAGTCTACGACCCCAGGTAATAATTTTTTTTTCTCCAAAGGTCTTTTTTTGTTGGTTTTTTATTTTGCGGTTTTATGTGTATTTTGCACTTTGCTGTTTATTGTGTATTTTGCACTAGATGTTGTATTGTATATTGTACATTTCATTACACTTTAGTGGCATATCAATTTTGTAAACCTGCTATTGTAATGTTAGTTATGTTGTGATTTTAAAAAGGGAAAATTTCCTAGACACCCCTTATTTTGGACTTATATAGGTACATATCATAGTTGCTAGATGAATATAGGCATAGGTCCTTTGACTCAAAAAAATAATATAAATAAAATAAAATAATTAGTGTATAGACATAATCACCCTCAATTAATAAGAAAACAAATCTCATACATCTTCTCTCTCTAATCTCACATTTCTCTCACCCTATCTTTAATCTCTCATCTCTTTCTCTCCTCTGTGTCTCACGCCTTTCTCCCTCTCTCGAGCTTCTCTGTTTTTTTTTCTTTTATTTTTCTTTACTTTTTTGATAAAGAAATATTATAGAGAAGGAAAAAAAATAGGGAATTTTTTAGATTATGAGATGATTTCTTGGTGGAAGAATTAAAGAAGACAACAAAAATTCAGAAATCCAAAATCATAGCCAAAATTCATATTGTGTCTCCCGTATGTAGAACCTTCCCATCGTTTTTGTTGTTGGCAATTTTCGTTTGCAGGTTGGTTTAACTTCGTTTGTTGTCTGAAAAATTGCATTTGATGTTAAGATTCGATTCTTCTGGTTTGCAATTTGCAAGGTATGTCTTAAGTTACATTTTACAAACATTTTGTTTAATGTTTTTGTTGTTTGCAAATTGTTCCATAAACAATTTTTCGGTTGATGTTTTTAATGATGCTGATTTTTTTTATTTTTTTTCAGTTTGCTGTTTGCATTTGGCCAAGTCATAGGTAGTTTATTTCTTGCAATTCAATAATGCAAGTTTTGCTGGATGTTTTTCTTCAGTTTGCTGTTTGCATTTGGCAAATTCATAGGTAATTTTTTGTTTGTAATTCAGTAATACAAATTACGGATTTTGTTTTTTTTTCAGTTTGCTGTTTTCATTTGGTTAAATCATAGGTATTTTGTTGTTTGCAATTGAATAATATAAAATCTAATTTTTCATAGGCGTCGCAGTTCCCGGAAATAGGCGGTGGTGGGGATGTAGTGGCGTTTTTAGAGTATAAGTTTGTAAAATAAATTGTATATTTTTTATATTTGTTTTAGTTAATATTTGGAAAAGAGATATTTGGGAATTGTTTTGATAGAGAGATTTTTGGGGATTTGATTTGATTTAATTAAAGGTATTTTTGCCAGAATAAATATTATTAATTTATTAAAACATTAAATTTTGACTTGGATTTATACACATAAATTATAATATAGAGGGACCTATAGCAAATTGCCCCTTTTAAAAATGTATATTATTGTTTGAAATTACAATTTGCACTTACTATTATATTTTACACTTGTTTCCAGATACACCTTTCATTTTATTATATGCAATTCATGTAAACAGACCGGTGGTCTGGTCGCTAGGCAATTACGCAATGTAAACCAGCTGAACAATGTAGAACTAAAAAAACCATGATTAGGTTGATTAGTGAAGACGGAGATTCAGATATCGAAGATGTGGCAAGGATCATCATACTACATCTTATGGTTAATTTTATTTTCACTACCAGTGAGGATTTTGTTCCATGGCCGTGGGTTAAATATGTTGAGGATATAGATGGTACAAAAAAATACATCTTATGAAGTTGTGAATTCAGGTGGGTGTCAAGATTATGTCTGTTATGACATCAACCCACCCAGAGTCATTTATGGTAGATTGTAGTCTGTTCGTCGATAATCTTGCAACACTGCTTGTATGTATTTATTTGTATCTTACAATATTTTGTGTTTAATGTAATGATTTATTCATAAACAAAAATTAGTTTGTTGGTTTGTTATATCATCTTTTATTTCATATTTTATCTTTTAAACCTATTTTATATTGTTCGAGGAAAAATAAACTTGGAGTACTGATGTTTGAGACAATTATCAATAGTTCCATATTTTGTTGTTGTGGAAAGACATTTAATTTGTAAAAAAATATTTTCGACATATACTAGGTGGTTCCTTATTCAATTTATTTTGCTATTTATTTTTGGTGTTACAAATTGCAGTTTGTATGTTGCTAAATTGTATTTTGCATTTTGCTATTGCAACTAGCATTTTGTTGATACAACTTAGGGGGAGAGAGCCGTGAGGCTAAAAGAGAAAAAGGGGGGAAAAAAGGAAGAGAGAGAGCGACGTGGGGGAGAGGAGAGAGAGTGGTAAATTAGAGAAGAGAGAGGCGTGAAAGATAGGAGAATTGGAAGAGAGATGGAATGAAACGTGAGATTTTGTTTATATTATCCATAATTAATTTTCTTAATATAAATATTAATTGAGGATAAATATGTTAGTAAAGTAACAATTTAATTTAATCTATGTTAAAATTTTAGTCAAGAGACCTACAGATATAATCAACTAACAAAATGGATCACCATCCATATAAGTTCCAAATGAGGGGTCCAACAATTTATCCCGAGATTTAAAGACTCCATGCATCGATTAGAGATTTATACTCCTATTATATTCCAATCCCCTTCAAAATAGGTAATGCTAAACTATTTTGATTAATTAAAAGTAGTTATTTAATAGTTATTTTGATTATATTTCGTTTTTATTCATCTTTAAAATAAAAAATAAAAAATGAAACATGTAAACCCATTGTAACCATTTATAACTTAGTTGGGGTTGTCTAGGGTTCGAGAGGGGTTGTAATACTCGAACCCAAACGATTTAATCTGATGCGTAGAAAATATTTAGTAAAAATTTATAGTCGTTGATTTAAAGTACGAACTAGTACGATCCAGTACGAACCTATGAATTTATAAACTAAAGTACGAACCCAGTAAAAATAGATCGTACACAGGTCGTACTCCATCGTACTTCATGTAAAATTACTTTATTAACTTTACATAATTAAACCAGAGAATTAAAAGTAGGGTTAACTGCAATTTGCCCCTAACTTTGGTCGTTTTTGCTTTTTGCCCCTAAAATAAAAAAAATTCCACGATCATACCTGGACTTACTAATTTGTCACACCGACAACTAAAAAGTCTAATTTTGACAAAAAAAAAAAAAAAAAAAAAAAACCAATTCAACTCCAATTTCATAATTTAAACCCCAATTTAGCTCAATTTCACCAATTAACCAATTTTTTACCATAATTTCAATTTTTGACCCGCCACCACCGGAGACCGCCGGAGACCCACGGTCCCCGGCGTTGACTCTTTTTTTTTTGAAATTTTTTTTGTGTCTGAATTTTTTTTTCGGTAGGTCGACCGCAGGGTCTCCAGCGTAGAATTTTTTTTTTCTTAAAAAAAATATGTTAATTAATAATAGTGTATTGGCTGCTAAATTACTGTCTCCAGTAGTTATTTAACTGTCGGAGAGAGTAATTTAAATGTTAGTTGACCATTTTTTTTCTTAAAAAAGATCTATTAATTAATATTACTGTCTTGGCTGCTAAATTACTGTCTCCAGCAGTTATTTAGCTGTCGGAGACAGTTAAGTGTTAATTGACTTATTTTTTTTCTTAAGAAAATATTTTAATTAATATTACTGTCTTGGCTGCTAAATTACTGTCTCCAGCAGTAATTTAACTGTCGGAGACATTAATTTAACTGTTAATTGATTTTTTTTTTTAATTTTTTTTTTTGTTAAAAAAATTATTTTAATTAATATTACTGTCTAGGCTCAAAATTACTGTCTCCAACAATAATTTAACTGTTTGAGAGAGTAATATTACTGTATTAATTAATTTTATCGTCTCGGTCTGCATTATTGCTGTCATCAACTGTAATATTACTGTCTCCGACCATAATATTACAGTCTCATGCAATAATATCACTGTTTGGGACAATAATATTAGTAATATTACTGTTTGGGAAAATAATATTCATAATATTAATGTCCGAAACTGTAATATTACTGATTACTGTCTGAGACGGTAATTTTGCAGCCAAGACAGTAATATTAATTAAAATACTTTTTTCTAAGAAAAAAAATTCAAAAAAAAAGAATCAAAAAAAAGTCGACGCCGGAGAGTAGCAGTCAACTACGGTTGACTGGCCGGCAAAAAAAAATTCAAAAAAAAAATTCAAAAAAAATAAGTCAATGCCGGAGAACCGCCCGCCCGGTCAACGCCGGAGACTGGCCGGAATAAAAAAATTTAGAAAAAAATATTATTTTCTAAAAACAAAATTCCAAAAATTATTAAAATCGGGGTTAATGTGATATATTTGTTTAAATCCGGATATAATGTGTAATATTAAGGAAGTTAGAGTATAATGGATGGAATTGATAAAGAAAATATATTATGGAGGGTATTTTAGAGTAAAGATTTGGGGATGAGTTTATTTAAATGATTGTTGTTTTGGTGGACCACTGTGCATTTAAGTCCCTTGTCAAGTCATTTTTTGCCATTTTCCCTAATTATTAATCATTATTAATTTTTACTTAAGTTTTAGTTATAGGGGTTTTTATGTAATTTCACTTATAAGGTAGGTATCGTACTTTTTTCATGAGATTCGTACAAATCATACGTGTCACATTTTTATTGGTTGATTTTCAATCGTTTGGGTCCGAGTAGTACAACCCCTCTCGGATCCTAGACAACCCCAACTTAGTTTAAAATGCTACTTTTTACTTACCATACAATATTTAATTAAAATATAAAAAATAAAGCTACAGTGAAATCTCTATACATCAATAGACTCGAACTCACAAAATTTTATAAATTTTAAAAATATCAATTAACTAACAAATTAATCTATATATAATATAAAAAGAGGATCTATGCCCTCAATGATTGACATGTGACAAATGATGATGTCATTTATCAAAATTGCTTAGTTGGAGTTCAGTTGATGAGGTGGATTCTTCAATTGGTGAGTTGTCAATCTTATTTTGGTACGAATTAAAGTTATTTCCTATTTAACATTTATACACTCATTTAAACAATTACCACGTGTATAGATATTATTTCCAAAATTAATATTTTACAAATTCGTAAAAAATCTTATTTACATTTCGAGTATTTAAAAATATATATATTTGTAGTTTTTTAAAAAAAATTCAGTACACTCATTTTTTACGAATATTCTACTAATTTTCAGAAAAAAAACATTTTTTTAATATTCAAATATTAAAATAAAGGAATACAATTGGTTTTTTTTTTAAATTTCAATATTTTGGAATATTCGAGTGTCCATTCAATAAAAAAATTATTAAAAAAATATATTAATATTGTTAAATAATGCATTAAAATTCGATTTCAAATTAACATATTAATAACATATTATGAAATTTATAATTTTATTATTAAAACACAAAAAAAAAAAAAAAAAAAAAAAAACCGTGTATGTTTTATTTATTTTAAAATGTTCTAAAATCAGAATATACATTTTATGATATGAAATTTGATTTCTTACCTATATAAGATGATTATATTTAATTGATATAGTTAGCTTAAGTAAAATATTCAATAACCATAAATATTGTTTAATATTTTAAAATCAATTCCTAATCAATATAAATCAAATCATCCGAATCGAATTGATTTGATTTCTTACCTTTTATTTTTTTCTTTTTCCACCTATGATTATCCTATAATCATGTTATTTGAAATTTGAATTCAAAAAATTTCCTAATTACTATATACCTATCAAAACTATATAAACCCCCATCTATTTACTTCACCCTACACTATTCTTCACCCATTTCATTCGAGTTGTTTTTGTTTTTCGTTTTTCGTTTTCTCGTTTTGTTTTTGTTTTTTTTTTGTAATTTTTTTTCAATTGATTTCATGCATTTATCGTATTATAATTTAATTTAGATGGTTTAAATCCGTTTCATATTTTTATTTAACTCAAGAACTGTGCTAATACTTTTTGTTTATGTATTTCTTGTAGATGTTGTTTACAAATCCTACTTATGTCCTATGTGTTACATTGTTACGGTGTGCATATATTTTTTGTAATTTCATTTATTTTCTTTTTATGTAAAAAATTATATTTAGTTTTTTAATTTGATTGACTTATATATTTATCATTATCCAAAAATCGATTATTGTTTTGTCAAACAAAAATGAGAGAAATTGACATTGAATCGTGTATGCATGTGGAAACGTGGAAATCATAGATTTTTTTATTTTTTCTTTTGTTTTGAAAAGAGGATTGGACAATATTGTTGTATGTGCATGTTTCACCACAATTGACATGTATCATCTTTTGAATGTTTTTTTTTTTTTTGTAAATAATAAAGACAAACAATTTCTGTACTTTTGCTTCATTAGTGCAATTTTGGTTTTACATTATTTTCTTATAGTTTACATATTTTACATTCATTATAATTTTCTGTTTTATGTTTCAATCTTAATTTTTTTGAATAAATTACTACATTATTGTTAAGAATATTCAAATATATTCGTTTGAACGTCCATTTTTTATGAATATTCAAATAAATTTTAGGAATTTTTTTCATTGTAATAATCGACTAATTTTAATAATAAAATATATATATTTTTTAATTTTCGTAATTATGGAATATCGGGATATGCATTCAATAAATTATATTTGTTTAAAATACAACATATAAATATTTTTATTATTTCATTATTTCATTTCATAAAATATAATCATATATTAATAAAATACAATAATGTACAATAAAAATTATTCTTTCTTTTTATCTGAAAAATATATAATATTATTTTTTGGCAATAGAAAAAATTTCCATATGAGTATTACTTTCTACTTTCTCTTTCAAACAACTAGAAAAATAATATTATATATATATATATATATATATATATATATATATATATATATATATATATATATATATATATATATATATATATATATATATATATATATATATATATATATATATATATATATTCAATTATCTCTATTTTAAGATATGATTCATTCAAATCAACTTTATTTTTTATTTTTTGTTCCGGATTATGTGTATATCAAATAATAACAATTTTTACATTTTTTCATAACTATATTTTTTTCCCATATTATATGCATCATAAAATAAGATAAATTATGTCTTTTATTGTGGTTTAACTTTTCTCGGATTAGGTGGCTCAATTAGTTGTCAGTCAAAATTAATTATTTCCAATTTAACTTAATACATATTTATTAATTGCCATGATTAAATATTTCCAAATCAAATCAAATTATTTCATTATATAATCAATGATTTCAAAATTTTAGATTGGCGCTCATTTTAAAATTCAAATTTTGAAATTTTAAAATATTTCCAAAATTACGCAATAATCCATGTTATATAATCTCCCACAACAATGTGATTTTCAACACTCGATCCAACTACTTCATAATATCATATCCAATTATGTTTCCGTTTTAATATTATATATAATTTGCAGCACTTGATCCAACTGTATCATATGATGTTCTACTTCATATTATCATATATAATTGTCTTTCAGTGTTAATAATTATATGTAATTTTCAACACTCGATCATCCACCTTCTTTTGTTCCAATTTTTTTTCCTCTACACGCACTCGAGCCAAATACATATCATTAATATTCCTCACGTTTTTTTTTTTAAATTTTAGTGTTTTTTTATTGAAATGGGATTTATAGTTGTAGGATCCGATATTTTATAAAATTAGATCCCTTTTCAAGCTTAATTTAAATAAAATATTAAAACATCAAGTAAAACTTTTTTAGTACACATTTTTCAACTTTTGGCACTACGTATGTTTCATCGCTATAATTTTTTATTAGTTGGATATATATCTCCTAATTTTATGCAATTCGTTTTTATATATGAAATTAATTACTAAAATTTTGGGTAGCTTTATGCCCTAATTTTAATTACTCCTCATAATCTTCATTAAAATTACTCCCATCAAACTAAATCAATAATGTTTTCAACTATATTTTTTTATAGTTTCTTTGATTATTCCAAAATCTAAAGGGGTAGAAATTTTTATTATTGGTAATAATTAGTAGATGGTTTATTATTGTTTTTGTAATGATTTTTTTTTAATAATTTCCATATAATTACTTTTTATTTACCCTTCATTTTCGGTCATAATTATATTAGTATCATTATTTGAGTTGCATCAGTATTAGTAGTAGCATTACCATTAGCAGTAGCAGTAGAATTACAATTATAATTAGCATTAGTATATTAAGATTAGAATTAGTATATTAGGATTAACATTAGCATTAGTATATTTGAATTAGCATTATCATTAGTATATTAGGATTATCATTATCATTAGTGTATTAGGATTAACATTAGTATATTAGGATTAGCATTAGTATTAGTATTGACATTAGCATTAGTATATAAGTATTAGTTTAGTATTATTATTAATATTAATATTTGTATTAGCATTAGGATTAAGATTATGATTAGCATTAGCATTACCGCTAGCATATTACAAATAATATTAGTATGAATATCAGTATTCATATTAGTATGAACATTAGCATTATGATTATGGTGCATATTAGTATTAGCAGTATGATTAGAATTATTATTGAAAATTAGCATTAACACTAGCATCAACATTAGCATTGTTCTTAGCATTAGCATATTATGAATAGTATTAAAATTAGTGTTAGCATTAGCATATTTGCATTTCTATAATGATTAGAATTCTGATTCGTATTATTATTAGAATTAAGATTATAATTAGAATTAATATTAGAATTAAGATTTGCATTGCCATTAGATTAGGACTAGAATTATGATTATGATTAAAATTATGATTGAAATTATGATTGAAATTAGTATTAGGATTACAATTAGGGTTATTATTGGTATTATTGTTAGGATTATGATTAATGTTAGTACTATGATTAGGATTATCATTAGAATTACTAATAGTTATAGTATTATTATCAGATTAGTCTTAATATTAGTATATTACTATTATTATTAGTAATGGTAATGGTAATGGTAATGATTGATATTGGCATCAATATTGATGTTGGTTCTATAATATTGATATTGATCCTCGTATTGATGTTAGTAGTGGTAATGGTAATGGTAATGGTAATGGTAATGGTAATGATAATGGTAATGGTAATGCTAATGATATTAGTATTGGTGATGGTAATGGCAATGGTAACAGTAATGATAACGATAATTGTCATGGTAATGGTAATGGTAATGGTAATGGTAATGGCAATGGTAATGGTAATGGTAATGGTACTGGTATTGATAATGGTATTGATAATGGTATTGGTATGGTATTGATATCAGTATTTGTACGTATTGATATTGGTATTAGTATTGGTAATGTTATTGGAATTGGTAATTGTATTGATATTGGCATTGGTATTGATATTGGTATTGATATATATTGGTATTGATAATTGTACTGAAATTGGTATTGGTATTGGTAGTAGTATTGGTATTGGTATTGGTATTGATATTGGTATTGGTATTGGTATTGGTATTGGTATTGGTATTGATATTGATATTGGTATTGGTACGTATATTGGTATTGGTGTATCAGTATTGGTATTAGTATATTAATATTATATTAGTATTAGTATATTAGTATTAGTACATTAATATTAGTAGTAGTATCTTAATATTAGTATTAGCATTTGTATATTAATATTAACATTAACGAATTAATATTAGTAATAGTATTAGTCTATTAGGATTAGTATTAGCATTAGCATATAAGTATTAGTATTAATATTAGTATTAGTATTAGTGTTACTTAGTATTATGATTAAGATTAAAATTAGTATTGGCATATTAGAATTGATATTAGTATGAATATTAGTATTCAGATTAGCATTATAATTAGAATTAGCTTAGTATTAATATTAGCATTATGATTAGACTTATAATTAGAATAGGATTTGCTACCATTAGCATTAACATATAAAGATTGGTATTGAGATTACCGTTAGCATTAGCATGTTTGCATTTATATAGGGATTGAAATTATGATTGGTATTATTATTATGATTAAGATTATGATTAGAATTAGTATTAAGATTAAGATTAGCATTACCATTAGGATTACATGGATTAGAACAATGATTGAGATTAGTATTAAAATTAAGGTTAGAGTTAATACCAGGATTATGATTAGCAATAACATTAGAATTACTAACACTGATAGTAATAGTATTATTATCATATTGGTATTAGTATTAGCATTAGTAATGGTAATGGTAATAATTGGTATTTATAATGATAATGGCAATGGTAATGGTATTGGTATTAGTGACAGTAACTACAATGGTAATGGTCATGGTAATGGAATTGATATTGGTGATGGTAATGGTAATAGTAATGGTATTGGTATTTGTATTCATATTGGTACTAGTATTGGTACTGGTATTCATTACTTACACAATACATAATATATTTTTTATTTTCTTTTACTTTTCTACTAATTTGTATTGCATATCATTGATCTTACTATTTCGAGGGCTTTTTTTTAAATCAGATATTTATTTTCACGATGAATACCCCGTGCAACGCACGGGTGAAGTACTAGTAATTATTAATTAGTTCAATTTAGATAAACCGTTAATGAATGATTTCGTAAACATTAATATATGGTTGATTTAGTTATAAATAAAATTTCATTCATCTTTTTTAGTTGATTTTGGAGCAATAGTCGTGGATTTCAAATGACTCCAAATTGGAGTCATGTCAAATCACTTCCCCAAATCAAATCCTCCCTCCAAATCCCTTCATCCAAATGAACCCTAAAATTTTGAAGTAAAAAACTTTTTGTAATATCACTGTTTAATCTAAGTTTATAAGTTCTAGCCAGGAGTGGAAATTATAATTTAATTTTCCAATTAGGTAGATTTCGATTCAAATTTGGAATAATAGTTTGAATTTTGCAATTTAAAAAATTCTTACATTTTTTTTTGACAAAAAATTAGATTGAAACCGGAATATGCGAAAATCCAATTTTCGATCATATTTTATACAAAAATTTTGAAATTATTTAAAAATCAATTACAATAATGAATCAATATTGTTATGTATTTAATATTATATATACAAAAAGATTTATTTATTTTTGATTTTTCTATCCGAAAAAATAATTATTATTTTTGCTATTCCTATAATCCTATTCGAAAACATGCAAATCTAAAACTTAAATATTCCTTCCATTTTTCAAATCTTCCAATTATTTTTTAGCACATGATAAAAAAAATTCACCATCTCCGGCGACACTTCCGATTTATAAATATATAAATCTATTTAGAGTTTCCATGAAAATTGATATATTTAGAGCATTTTATTAAGGGTGAACACGGGCGGGGTTGGGCGAGTTTGCACCGAAAAATCAACCCGACCCGCCATAGGCGGGTTGACATATTTGCAAACTGCAACTCCTAATTTATATTCACAAATTGCTCGGGTCGGGTTAATCGGGTGGCGGGCGGCTGACGGGCAGGTTGAACAAATGCTCAGGTATTAACAAATTAGACAATATTTAGAAACTATCTCATGAAAAATCCTTATATATGTTGTATCTCTTGAAGATAAAATGGCTGCCATTCACGTCACAATTTTCTCAATGAATCTTCTTCAGATTCCTTGTGTTCTTCATTCTTCATCCATTTCCTCTCTCACTCTTTTTTTTTCCTTGTCTTGACAAACAATTTAATAGCTTCAACATCGAATTTCTGGGAGAGAAACAAAATGCTTGTAGAATTGAAGTGCGCAGACTATGTTTTAATTTAATGCCGGTCGATTGAAGAAATGGGGAAAGAGGAGAAAGAAACTATGTGAAAAGATCTTCAAGGAAAGGGGAGCGGCTGAATTGCAAAACCTACTAACCTATAATTACTTATATATATATATATATATATATATATATATATATATATATATATATATATATATATATATATAATATCATACATTACATATTTCGGAAATAAAATCGGAATGAAAAAACGAGTTCCAAATTCGGATATTTTCGGACCGGAATTGGCGAAATTCGGAAATTCCGTTCCAATTTCCACCCCTAGTCCTAGTCTAAGTCATAAGTCCTATTTTTCTAAACCCCCCTATTAATATTTTTGGCTGATTTGCCCTTTGTAGCAAAATAGGAAAATTCACTTTTAAATATAATTATCCACCAAATCAGTTTTTTAGCTAAAAAATAGGCAAACAAAATCTCAAATCGTGAGATTGAAACTGCAAAACCTTACCTCTCGTTTCTTTCAATGCACCCTATAGCCCTAATTCTCAAATCGACATACAGGGTTATATATCTTCACACCGCCATCGAAAGGATCGAAACTGCAAAAACTCACCTCTCGTTTCTTTCAACGCACACTATAGTCCTAATCTTAGATCGACGAAGAAGTTGTAAATCTGCAAACCGCCACCGAAGGGAAAAATCTGCAAATCTCGTCAATTGAAACATGCAAAAACTCTCCCCCCTTTCGTTAAACCCAAACTCTGTAATCATAGCCCCTTATTGCTGAGATCGATGGAGAGTCTGTAGGTCTGGAAACCGAGAAGATGGCGCAAAATCGAAAACGTACAGGTAATTTGCTATATATTGCATTTTTTTGTATTTTTTTTTAAATCGCGATTCATTGACGAAATACAATGGGTTTTTTTATGAATGAAGTGAAAGATAGAGATTTGGAGCCTACGACCCCAGGTAATAACTTTGTTTTCTGCAAAAAAAAAAATTTGTTTGTTTTTTATTTTGTTGTTTTTATGTTTATTTTGCTATTTTTATGTTTATTTTGCTATTTTTATGTGTATTTTGGACTTTGATTCTTCAACCCCAATTACCATATATGTTTTATGTTAAAATCATTGGTTTCTTGCTTTTGATTTTGCTATTTTTTGTTACATAATTTTTTATGTCGATTACAACATTTTATCGGTTTTTATTTGGATTGTTTTTATTTTTAGCATAGTATATTTTGCACTTTGCTGTTTATTTTTAATTTTGCTTATATGATGCGTATTTTGCTTTTATATTATATTTCATTTCGACTTTGTTGTTATTATAGTACAAGTTGCACTTTATTGTAATATTTTGCAGTTTGGTGTCATAAAAAATGGTTTCATCTATCATAACAAAATACTTGTTGAAAATAACTTATTGTCATTGTATCGTTTGCATTTTGCAGTTTGTTGTTGACAATTGCATTTGGATATGGTTATTTGCATACTTTTATTTGGTTGTTGCTGCCACTATTTTGTTGATGTTGTTGTAGTTTGAGTCTCACTTGCATGCTTTTTAGACCAAGTCTCATCTTGATAGCATAAATAGTGAGAATATTAGAGCGTCAAGGTATGCAGCTACCAATGAGTTGATCAATACGAGACTACGCGAAGGGGCTTCGGTCCACGAGCAATGTCTCAAAATGATCACTCTCCTTGAAAAGCTTGTGAACCTTGACGTCACCCTCCCAGCCGAGTTGTCATTGGATTTGATCATGTTGTCCCTCCCAAGTTCCAATGAATAGTTCTAGCGAACTTCAACATGAACAAACTTGATACTCATTTGGATGAGTTAATGAACATCTTGGTCAGTTTCGAGTCCACCATCAAGACAGAGAAATTTGTTCTCATTGCTGCCACTTCTGGAAAGAAGAGTTCTCTCCAAAAGAAACGAAAGGAAATAGTTCCCTTCCCAAATGGGGGAAGGTAGTGGGGGTTCCAAAGCAAAAGTCAGCAAGCAGGCTGATGATGCGTGCCATCACTGTGGAAAGAAAGGGCATTGGCGCCGCAACTGCAATGCTTACCTAAAAAGAAAGGTTCTGACAAGGGTACGTATTTCGTTGAAGTAAATTTGTCATTACGTTCTTCTTCTTGGGTATTAGATACAGGTTGTGGTTGTTGCCTGTAGATTTTACACTCAATTTATACTTTCTTACGAGGTTTTTTGTGGACTTTTATCAATATAATGGTGCTTAATTATTAGGTTGTTGTATTTTAGGTACAATTTGAAGATTTAGGAGTTCCAAGGATGAAACGAGTAAAAAATGGTCAAAAGCGGGCAAAAAACGGAAGAAAACATTCAGGGCTGAAATTGGCCTGGCACAGCCGTGTGAAAATCAGTACAAGTCTCACCTGGCCATCTCAAATATCGAAGTTTTCTGCCCAAATTTTGCATTTGGCATGGTAGTGCCAAAAATGAATTGTTTTTCACACGGCTGTGCCAGGCCAATTTCAGCTCCAATTCTTTTCTTCTGTTTTTGCCCACTTTTGAGCCTTTTTTGCTCGTTTCATCGTTAAAATCCCCAATCTTCAAATTGTACCTAAAATACAACAAACCAATAACCAAGCACCATTATCGTTAAAAGTCCACAAAACGTACTCCTCGTAAGAAAGTATAAATTGACCGTAAAATCTACACTCAACACACCCCCAAACTTGAACTTTTGTTTGTCCTCAAGCAAAAACTAGCTACTTTCAAAGCAACACATTCAAAAAATGCACCTCATCACATAGATCAATGTTTAACTTCACGTTTTTAGAACTTGCAATTATCATGACAATTCTCAAAATTTTGCAAGCTCGCAATTCAAAGATACTTATTCACTTACCATTGCTAAAAACCACAAACCATGCTATCTCTTCAAGTATCTCATATTTCTAATCTAAAAATGGAAAAAAATTATACTTGCATAATAATGTTCAACTCCAAAGACTCACCAAATTTCTTTACTCGGCTAGTATCAAATAATTGAGCTATTGGGATCATTGAGACTTTTTGGCTTTCAAATGTTGGGCTTTTGGTACAAGGTAGAAAATATGGGTAAAATGTTAGAGTAGGTGACCAACAAGCCAACTTGTGGCTATGGTCTTTCCATTTATTCTTGTAATAAATAATCATTTTCGTATATATGATAAAAACACCTTGGCATTCTATATCTTTGTCGCTTTGTCTCAAACATAGATATAGTCCTTACAGTTATTACAAGTACTAGTAATTGATCTTTAGGATCGTGAGATATTTACTTTAGTATTATAACTGTTGAACGTGTTCTTAGTCGAAGGGTTACGCCACCAATGAGGATATCGGCATTTCCCATTAAGAGACTAACACTTAGTGTATGTGTATTGCATCCCATCAGTAAACGGTATTGGGATATCGGCATGCATAAGTGGGTGCTCGTAAGTTGACGAGTTCACTGAACTCCCTCACCCTAGAAATCTCTAAGTGGTTCTCAATAATCGATTAGAGATATCTATGGTATAGTTGTACACCATTAGTCCTTACGACCTAGACATCACCGTGGCTTCACTAGATGACCAGCTGTATCGCGACCTGTCCCTGAGTTCCACCGAGGACCATCCCAAGGGCCAGTGTTCGTGCAGTCCGAAATCTAGTGGGAGGTCTGTGCATTGTAGTAGGGGATTCGATCGCTAGAATAGTCTTGGATGTCCTGTGTGTTCTCATAGTTTGTAATCTCTAAGTCTCTGACCAGAGCTGACTAAGTGATGAAAGAGAATTCGATTCTCTAAGTCATGCACGTTCCAATTACAACACTTAGAACGATCGCACAGTTATTGAACTACTAAGGAGGTCTCGATGAACAAATGCCTCTAGTTCAATCGGGACATATGAACCAAAGGGATCGTACTATACGTTAACTATATCAAAAGGTTCTTGCAGGCACTTTATTTGTATCTAGGGAATCATGACGCGTAGTTGCTATACGTCAATCTTGATTCGTTGGGTGATTAAGGTGAAACGAGCTTCATCTTAATCGTAACTCTAAGGGATGAGTTTAGAGCACAAAGGGTTGTGGACCCACGGCTAGCTTACACCTGAACCATCGAGGGTCACACTGCTCGTGCAACGGAGATCTTTGAATAAACGATCAAAGATAAAAATGTTGAATCTTTGCATGATTGGAAGTCAATGTGATTGAGTCCAACATTCGTAATTTGGAATTATGAATGAGAATAAGAAAAGGAAAAAATAGGCGAACATGTTAGTGAACTTTCTAAATCGGGAAGTTTCCAAATTTAGAAAAAGCACTGAATTAGGGTTTCCACTTTTAGAAATTGCAAATCAAGAATTGGCACTCGTAATGACGAGGACATTACAATGATTCCAAAAATGTAATCGTTACAATTTTCCAATCATTGAGTTGTGAGAAACGAGCGAGTAAAGAGCTAACGAACTTAAGCTTTTGGGCCCGGTCCAACTTAAGCCCGTTAGGGCTTTTATACAAGACACTATAAATACATGATTTATAGGTCTTGCACACAAGATAACACATCAAAAAACCCTAGCCGCTCGGATCTCACACCTCACGGCCGAGTCTCACCCACGGCCGCCGCCACCGCCACCGTTCGTCGCCGGAATCGGCCCATTGCGCCAATTGGTTTTTGGTAGTTCTTTTCCTCTTGTCTTTTCTTCCGTCTATTCTAACTTTTGCCTGTCTAGTGCCACGTATTTAGTAGATCGAAGTATACGAGGTGAAATCCGAGAGGAGGAAGATCAAAGAGTCGAAGAACCGAGAAACAGCCCCGAGCCGAAGCCGCACGCGCCCTCAGGCACCGCCCGAAGACAGCGCGTGATCCACACACCGTCGTTGCCAGCCCGTCTACCGTCGTCGCCGCTATCGACTCCACTGATTGGTTTTTTTGGCAGTCTTGCTTCGATTCTTGCGCCTACCTCATGCTTCAAGAGGTAAACTTTCGAATCCGATATTCGATTAGGTTTTTAATTTAATTAGATTAAATTATACATGTTTGTTTTCGTAGTATGTTTTCGTGAATTTATATGTATTTAATGTTTATATGAAATTCATGATTTGCTGCGAGCATGGTAGTTGATTTACTGTCGATTAAATTAGTTCGCATGATTGTTGTTTTTAATTTTCCTTGGAAGCGCAAAGGTACGCAATTAATTGTTTAAATACGAATCGAGCATGTGTTTATGCGATTTAAATTGTTTAGTTCACGTAAAATTTTAGTTTTTCGCTGCGTACACGTGCCCGATTCCCAACATAAAAGTGGCTACTTTTCTCTTTTCGTCTCACAATTAGTAACTAAGAGTTGCACTGAAGGAATTTTTAACTCTCATTCTTTACTCGAGGTGTTTTTGCAGATATATAGCTTTTGAAATTATGGCTTCACCTCTAAGGACTTATTACCTAACTCGATTGTTTAGAGTTCAAAAGTCTCCACTTTTGCTCTTAACGTGATGGTTCGAGTTTTTATTTTGATTTTTTTTTCAAGTCCTTTCCTTCTCTTCTACTTCTCTTCTTCTTCTTTAACTTTTTTTACGAAGAAGAAGAGGAATTCATTATTTTTCCAACAATACTTGCAGGGATATATTCAAGAAACCTCCTTCTATTCTATCCGTCAAACATCGCTAAATGAAAGAACACCGTTTCTCCAAGACACAATCAAGGATCGAAGGATAAAAAAAAATTAAGGTGGGCTTGAAAGGCTCAAACGGTTCAAAGATGGCCTCAGTCACTTCTCACTCTGCTCAACAATTTAATATTTCACATTGTAAATTCCTAAGCGACATTATAAAACCGAACATCATATGATATAGCATAAGTTAACTCCAAATTTTAAAACAAAAAACTTTCAACCAATGCAAGGCATAATTCGTGATTCCTAACAATGACACCTTCCTACGAGACTTTGAATCGAAAGCTCACCAAAATTCGATCACAATCAAGATAACGCAAGAAATTTCATCATTAAACATCAACTATCTTTCATCATCATGATTCATCGAAGCATTTATCTTAACCACAAACTTTTTTTTTCGAAAAACAATAAATAAAGGTAACAACAAAACTAAAAAAAATCCTAAGGCATGCAAACCAAAAAACAACTAAAACATAATGAAAGCACATAAATGCAAGTAATTATCCACCCCCAAACTTAAAATTTACATTGCTCTGAATGTAATTCGCACGAAGTTCAAGGATAGAAAACACCTGACAAGTCGACACGGCCATCTCCGGGCCGTTCTCCACCCTCGCCTTGCTTGTGAACATCACCTTCCTCCTCTTCATCAGACAACTCCGGTATGGGCTCAAGGATCGGGCAAAGGTCCTGGCTATGCACACTCGGGTGTAGCGCACACTAGATGGCATACGATCGCCGGGAGCATCTTCCCCGACCATCTTTGTAGGGACTCGATTGTGCTAACTTTGTGCTCCACTATGGCCAACCGGTTGCGAGTAATCACCAACTCCCGCTCCATTCATTTTTTAAATCGGCGATCCGAGCTTGTGCTCGGGCCCTCTTGAGGGGCGGCTTGTTGCCCACCGTAAACGGGCGCTTTGAATTGGCAGGCCGCTAGGTTGCTAATGGGATTGCGGATTTTTTTGTCGATATCCACCACTTTGTTCCGAACTTTGGCCTTCTTGCATAGGCCGGTCACGAGGCAATGGAAATAGAAACCCTTGGAGTTGTCGGTCATGGATGTCCAAAATCGGTCGGAAATGATCTCGCCAACATTGATAGGTGTTCCCTTGACGATGTAGTAGGAGAAAGCACACCTTTCGTGGTTGATTTGGGTCAAGGACTTGGTGGGGATAAGATTGGCGCATATGAAAGTAAGGCATGCTTTGTCGACTTGGAAAATGCACTTCCACTCTAACTCGTAGAAGTTATCATTTGCGAATTCGGCCCAAATTGGTGTGCCATCACATAAGACCTCCCCGAGTTGGTCTTTGGTTACTTTGTTTTGCATTTGCTTCCAATTGCACACATCGCTTTTTATCTGTACAAGGAGTTAATGGCCTTGGCACTCCAATCGACTTTCTTCCCCTCGAACCGATCTTGTCGTACAATCCGAAGTCTGGTGGATTCGGTGGTTGGCGAAGAACTCTCGGACTAATGAGACGTTGATGGATTCTGCCGGTTCTAACATGGAGTGCCACCCCTGTCGCAAAAACTCTTGATCCAACGGTTGGAATTGAGGCAATGTAATTGTGTATGCGCGCTCCATGATGAGCTTCTTCACTTATTGTTTTCGAAAGAGAACTCTGGAACCTTCTACATAAAATGCGTCATCATCGGAAGTCGGAATTTCGTCGGCTTTCTTACCCTTCCTTTTGCCTTTTGCGGGAACATATTCTTCTTGTCCCCTATTGTTGGAAGACATTGTGGTGAGAGCAATTTTTGAAAAGGATCGGAGAAGAATCGGCATGCAAAATACCCCCAAACTTGGCTTGGGCAATTTGTCGAACACTTTGTGGGCGTTCTTTGAACAGTGAGGGTTTGGAGAAATTGGCACCTTCTTCAAGCCTCCCTACCAAAATCACAACAATCTAAGAACTTTTAGGTGTTCGGTGTGTGTGGGTTGTGAATTGCAAGTGAAATTCGCAAGAAAAATTGACAAAAAGTGAAATATAAAAGCTAGGGCTCGAAATAGGGGAGAAGGGGGGTTTTTTTGAATGTGGGGGGCTGCTGAAATTCCAGCCCCTTAATATTCTTATGTTTCTTTTCGCACGGTCGTGCTCATTTTTGACATGTTTTCGCACGGCAACGTGAAAAGGCGGAAATTAGTGCCTGAATTTTTGAACTCTACGGCCGTGTGGGATTTTGAACTGGTTTCGCACGACCGTGTGAAGAGGCAGGTTTCACTTTTCGCGTATTTGAACTACGACGTCCGTCTGGGTAAATGAACTGTTTTTTCGGACGGCCGTGCGAAAGGCCAAAATTAGGCAGTAGCATTCCAGGATTTCTAGACGGCCGTGTGGGATTGTAGTGCAATTTAGCACGACCGTATGCAATTTGGACAGTAGGTTTCTCGAGTTCTAGACGGCCGAGCGGGGTTTTGCCTTGTTTTCAGACGGCCGTATGGGCTTCAACTTTGCGATTTTCTTCCTGAAAATTAAAAATATGCTCAAATCGTTAGCTTGCATGTTGTAAAAAAATAAACAACGAAAACATTAAAATCTCAGGTTGCCTCCCGAGAAGCGCTAAGTTTATAGTCTTCAGCCAGACTTTGTCTGCTTTTTTGCTCAAGCTAAAGTAACGGAAGTCACTTGGCGATCTAATTCTCCTCCTCAATAATGCTTGACGTGTTTCCCACGACCTTGAAGGTTTTGCCGGTGTCGGAATCCAATAACTCGACTGCGCCAAATGGAAACACGTTGAGTACGGTAAAAGGTCCTGACCATCTTGACTTGAGTTTTCCCGGGAATAACTTGAGACGAGAAGTTGAATGTAAGACTAGCTGCCCTTTGTGAAATTCATGATGCAAGATCTTATTCTCGTGCCACTGCTTGATCTTTTCCTCATAGATCCAATTGCTTTTGTAAACATTTGGTTGTAACTCATCGGGCTCGTGGAATTGAATCGTCTGTTTCTCTTTGCTCGAAGCTCGTGGAATTGAATTATCACAATCGGATTTCAACAATGGTCTTGCTAAGTCTAGCCAATATAGTATTTTCCCCATCGCTTCATTCTCACTTTCAGTTCCTACAACCAAAGATGCTTCCAAAGGGTCCACAATTAAAGGGTTAATGCCATCATCATTTATGTGATTCAAAACATCAAAAGCAATGTATTCATTAGCCTCTTGTGGTTGTTTCATCGTGCGAAAAACAGAAAATTCGATTGTTTTCTCCCCCAAGACATAGATATTCTCCATTAAACACATCAACTATAGTCTGACTCGTTCTAAAAAAAGGTCTCCTAAGATTTAAGGAATTTGTTAATATTCTTTCATGTCAAGCTACAAAATCAGCTGGGAAGATGAACTTACCTACTTTTACCAACACATCATCAACAATGCCCATTGGGTAAACAACATGCACAAACATAAACGTACAAAGCAATGCAGAACAGTACTCACGCAAAAGTGTATGCGCAAACACGCTCATGAAAACACAATCCGCAATACTAGGACATCAATACACATGAACACACATTCAAAATAACAGTCGCAAAAAATACCATGCAAAAACATACATGTAAAAAACAATGCAAAATAGCACTCGCACAAAAGTGCATGCGCAAAAGCTAATGAAAACAAGTGCTATAATACTAAGACAGGAATACGCATCAACAAAATTACAAAAAAACACTCGCATGAAACAATGCACAAAACTATATATGCAAAAGTGCATGCTCTAACATGCACATGAAAACATGAACTACGTTACACTAAGACCTGAATACGCATCAAAAAAGCAATGCACAAAAGTACTTGCGCAACAGTGCATGTGCAAAAATACTAATGAAACACGAACAATAATAATAGGACATGAATGCGCATCAACAAGCATGCACAAGTACACTCGCCCAAAACTACATGCGCAAACGTACACGTACAAAACAATGTAGAAAAGCATTCGCGCAAACCTTCATGCGCAAAACGCGAATGAAAACACAAGCTAGAATACTAGGACAAGAATACGCATCAACAAGCATACACAAAAACTCTCGCACAAAACAACATGCTCAGAAAAAATTATTTAATTTAATTGGCACATAATAACTAATTAATCCTAGGAAATAGAGCATATAAAGAAATTAAATTAGTTATGTAGTCAAAATTCCTAATAATTCTTACATAAGGATTTTCGTTATACGGGGATTTGGTTTGGCGATTAGGGTTTCGAGAATGTGGGGTGTTACAAAAATAAACGCACAAAAAAAACATGCAAAAACTTAGAAGTACAAAACAATGCAGAAAAGCACTCGCGCAAAAGTACATGTATAAGAACAATCATGGCAACACGAACTACAATAACAACGGCATGATTACGCATCAGCAATCATGCACAAAAACACTCGCATAAATATACAAGTATAAAGCAATGCTCAACAGTACTCACGCAAACGTGCACAAACGCTAATGAAAACACGAACTATAATACTAGGACGCACAAAAACACTCGCACAAAACAACATGCACAAACATACATGTACAAAACAATGCACAAAAGTACTCACGCAAAAGTGCATGCGCAAAATTACTATCGATAACAAGAACTACCATAATAGGACATGGGTACGCATCAACAAACATGCACAAACATACACGTACAAAACAATGCACAAAAGTAGTCGTGCGAAAGTGCATGCGCAAAAAATCTAATGAAAAAAGGAACTAGCATGCTAGGACAAAAATACGAATCAACAAACATGCCAAAAAACACTCGCACAAAACAACATGCTTGAGTTAAAATTAAAATATGTGGGAGATTGTCTAATATTCAAAATAAGAGGGATCTGTATGTGATTAGACCTAATCTCTTAGGCGGATAATCTAATTTACTCGGTATTTGATCAGTGGTAAAAATAAAATTTTCAAAAGGTATATGTTGACTGCTATCAAACTTGAAGGGTTGTATGTATACTATTCCAAATTAGAGGGGATCTGACTGTAATTTTGTTAAATAAATGGGAGGTAAGTGTAATTTATTCTAAATTAATATCTATATAATATATAATATATAAAAGTTAATATATATAATTTATAAAAGGTAGTTCCCTCTTCTTATTGTTTTTATTAATGTATATAATTAGTATATAATAATATAATTTAGAGATTATAAGTGACAAACTAAGAGCCCCAACTCATTTGATATAATAAGGGTGGATTCACACCCTTTTGTTTTATTAGTAAAATCCCCTAACTACTAAATTGAGTTAATATTTATCAAATAATGGAAAAGTGACTAGATCCATCTTTATTAAAAAAATGCTAGAAGAGTTATCATAAATAGCCCGATAAATTAGTACACTGGATTTGATTTCATTATATATTAGTAGTAGTATTATTATTATCATTATTATTAGTATTAGCATTAGCATTGGGATTATTATTAGTATTAGCATTAATATTAGATTTTCATAGGCATATAAATCAACAGTATTAGTATTAGTATTACTATTAGTATTAATATTAGTATTAGTATTAATATTAGTATTAGTATTAGTATTAGTATTAGTATTAGTATTCGTATTGGCATTCGTATTAATATTAGTATTAGTATTAGTATTAGTATTAGTATTAGTATTAGTATTAGTATTAGTATTAGTATTAGTATTAGTATTAGTATTAGTATTAGTATTAGTATTAGTATTAGTATTAGTATTAGTATTAGTATTAGTATTAGTATTAGTATTAGTATTAGTGTTAGTATTAGTATTAGTGTCAATATTAGTATTAGCATTAGTATTAGTATTAGTATTAGTATTAGTATTAGTATTAGTATTAGTATTAGTATTAGTATTAGTATTAGTATTAGTATTAGTAGTAGTAGTAGTATTAGTATTAGTATTAGTATTAGTATTAGTATTAATATTAGTATTAGTATTAGTATTAGTATTAGTATTAGTATTAGTATTAGTATTAGTATTAGTATTAGTATTAGTATTGCTATTAGTATTGGTATTTGTATTAGTTTAGTGATGTATGGTATTCTTCATTTCCTGTTCAAAACATCGTTCTGTCAAGGTAGTGGCGTATACTTCGTATCTCTTTTGAAATTTTTAGACGTAGTATTTTTGTTTAATTATTGTACGTCACTGTTTGGAACCCGTCAGTGACAAACTTGCAGGTTATTTGAATAGCAACTGCGTGACTTCTCTGGTACCGTATTTGTTGTTAAGTCAGTTATTTTGCATAAGATTTACATGGTGTGGTACATTGTATTCCATGAAATTGTTGTACTATATGTTTTAAATGATTTTATTTAATTTTCATATCGTGTTTTCTTCTTTGTAATATTAATTAATTGCACATCATATGTTACAACTTTGGATTAAAAGATAAAGTTTATCTTTCTTTGATTCTCATTCATTTTTTTCTACTTGAATTAGATTTGTTACAAAAAGATAATCACTTACATAGTATTATTTTCTCATTTTGAACAGACATTCGTGCAACGCACGGGGGAAGTACTAGTATTACTAATATTACTTAATATTACTATCCCGAACAGTTTTATTACTAATAGAGGTTTTTGTGCATAAGTCTTTGACCAACCATCTTTATTATTCTAGGTTCCGGGCTTATATCTCTTTCGCCAATAAGCCCATCCAATTTAATATGTATATAAATAACTGAAATGTTAAATCCCACACTAATTTTACAAAATCATGCGCACAACTGAAAAAAAAAATTATCTCTAAATTATTCTCCTCTTCTTCCCCACCCTTAATTTTGTGGGCTAACTTTTTCACAAAGTCACACACTAAAAACATCCCTAGCATTTTATGTTCGAATTTGAGAAAAATCTTCATTTTAAGTTGGAATTTGAGGAAAAAATTCGAATCGATATGAATTTGAATACTTAAAAAGGCATAATGAAATTGAATTACTAAATAAAACTGAACTCCTTTTTAATGATTATTCACGTAAAAAATTACTGAATTTTGAGTGACTTGGATAAATCACAGAGAGAATATGAGTAGAGAGAGATTTTTTTTAATTTATGTGTGGGATTTAGTAATTTTTAGTGTGGGATTTAGCACGCTCCTATATATAAAGGAAAAATTAATGTATATGATAAAATCCCCCCCCCCCCCCCCCCCCACAACCATATACACTCAATTCTTAATGGTAACTCCAATTTAATCAATTTTGACCACAAAAATCCAATTTTGACTTTTTTTCTGAAATTATTTTTTTGCCAGTGGTTTCCGGCGTTGACTTTTTTGAATTTTTTTATGTCTGTTTTTTCCGCCGCCAGTCTCCATCGTTGACTTTTTTTACTGTATATTTTTCCGTAAAATTTGTGTCCGTTTTTTTACACCGGCCGCTAAACATTGACCGTAATTGTATTGTCATTCACAGTAATTATACTGTCGCGGACAGTAATTGTACTGTCGTTGACAGTACATTAACGTAATCATACTGTAATTGACAGTACAATTACAGTCAGCGACAATATTATTATTTTTTTAGTTTTTTTTTTTTGTTTGATTTGTTGGCAAGTGAACGTAAATATATTACTGTTGTTGACGGTAAAATAACTTTATATACAATAATATTACTATCAACCACATCAATATTATTTTTCTTTTGGGTTTTTTGTTTTGTTTGAGTTGTTGACGGATTAACGTAATAATATTAATGTCTACTATTGTAATTTATCGTAAACACAATAATATTACTGTGGTGGACGGTAATATTACTGTTGTTACAATAATATTACTGTGGATGACAGTAATATTACTGGCAACCACATCAATATTAATTCTTTTGGCTTTTTATTGTGTTTACCTTAGTTGAACGGTCAACATATTAATATTACTCTATTACACAATAATAATGATTTTTGTTGTGTTAATATTATTGTGATAAAGATTAATATAACAATAATAGTCAATATTACTGTGTTTAACAGTAATATAGTTAATATTACCACAGCAATATTGTTGTTTAAATGGGACAAAAAGTTGTCAAAGAAAAAAAATTCAAAAAAAAATTCGAAAAAGTCAACGTGCGGAAACCGGCGGATAAATCAGGAAGAAGAAAAAAAAAAGAGAAAAAAGAAAAATTCAACGGCGATTGACCGGCGGCGTCGTGTGAAATTGTACTCAAAATTGAGTTTTAGGTCAAAATTGAATAATTTGTGAAATTTGGGGTGAAATTGAGGTAAATTAAATTAAAGAATGAAATTGGAGCATATTAAAATGTGAGGTCTCCGGCGGTGGCGGTCAAAATTGGTTAATTGGTGAAATTGGGCTTAATTGGGGTGTAAATCATTAAATTGGAGATGAATTAGGACTTCAAGGAGTTGGGGGTAATTTTGGTATATATAAAAGAGTTTGTCTCATTTGCAAATAAGTTTGAATGAGGTGGATTTATTTGCAAGATAAAAAAAGTTGGATGCCCATTTTTTTAATTAAATGCTCTTGTCGTGGGTCTATTTGCCATTTGCCCATTTAGAAAAAATATGTATTTTCAAAAATGGAAGAATGCTAAAATTAGGGTGTTTATGGAAATTGGTGGGTTTTGGAAGTTAATTAAAAAGAGTTGGGCTTGAAATCCATGGGTCAGAAAAATTGCAATACATGTTATAGATAGGGCCGGCAATGAGCCAGGCCTACCCAAAGCCCAATGGATTGGCGTGATTTTATTTGACCCGAGCCCGATTAATTGTGAACCAGGTCCAGTTTGAGTTTTTTTATTAAATACGATTAAACTATGGATCGAGTTTGAGCTTACCATGATGCAGCCCGAATAAAGCCCGATTAAATTAATAATTAAGTAAATATATCGTCAATTATTTGCACGTCTCAAGATTTCCGAAAAGAGTTAGGACGACATTTAGAATTGCTTCTATTTATCTTATTTTGTGTTTCTTTATTTTGGACTCAGATATATTTTTTTCCATATAATTACTTAAGTATTAAATATTTGCAATATTAAATTTCCTTTGTTTTAATGAACAGACTATGACTTTTTTATTTTATTTTTACTTTCAATGAATATTTAAATTTTGTGTTCAGACAGCGATTTTTTTTTTAATATATTCGACTGCAAAGTTGTGAAATATGTAATTTATTTATTGCCCGATATAAGTCCGATATAAATTCGAAGCTTAAAAAAATACATTAGCCGAGTTTGAGCCTATAGACATGAGGCTCAATGGTATTTGAGCTTGAGCCTATAAAAACGAGGTCCGATGATATATGAGTTTGTACCGACCCAAAACTCAGCTCATATGGTTCGATTGCCAGCCCTAATTATAGATAATCAGGCACTTGATTCCTAAAAATCTCTTGTGTTTTGTCAATAAACCACTACTATAACACTAAAAAGGAACTAATCCCCTTAAAAGTATAAAATTATTAATTGCATATTAACCCAAAAGTCAAATTCATCTTTCAATCGTACTATTTAAACTTTTCTTTTGCCCACCCGTAACACCCCGTTATAATAAATGCACATTCAAGATCAACTGTTAAGATTTGAAGTTTATATTTTCTCCAAATAATGAAATCATTATCATTGTACGTTTATTATTACTAGACTTCAAATGCCACAATGCATCACATAAAATTTTCATCTTCACAAAGAAAAATGAAAAAAAAAAATGTTCATATATTTTCAGACGAATGGGAATGGGAATCGCAATCGTTTTCTTACCTGACCATACGTTACAGATGATGTTCTCAACCAACATAACAGCTCCAAGATAGTAGTATGTGTGCCTTGTGGCGATATGCCACGAGAAAATAAATCTCTGAATAGGAGTGCCGGCAAATAAAAAATTGAGTCATCTAATAGTTGAGCGAGATGAACCACTCCTTGAAAAAGAATTTTCCAGCTTCAAGATTGACTCGAATTTGTGGAGATATTTAAGTGCTTTTGTCTGCAGAAGATGCAGCAATCAAAGAAAGTTAGAATTTGCAAATAAAAACTGAAACAATCGAAAACAACAGACGCATTTCCTCCAATTTAAAGTAAGAATGTAATGAGTATAATTTTCTTTTGTGTGTGTGTGTGTGTGTGAGAGAGAGAGAGAGAGAGAGAGAGAGAGAGAGAGAGAGAGAGAGAGAGATTTTATTACCTTCCAGCGTCTTTTAGCAACAATATGCTTGAGCATTTCATCCAACTTGAGAATTATTTCCTTGAAAGTAGGTCTCTTCGAGGGCTTCTGATCCCAACACTCCTCTATCAACCTATTAAGAAGCAATTACGCCTGGTTAAGATCGTAGTGCATAAGAAATGAAAAAAATATTACAAGTTTGTCGGCCTAAGAGGATTTAATCGACTTGATCGTTTAATTGAGGGATGTTCAAGGATATGTAGGGACAACTCAAGAGAGGATGGGAATGTGGAATCCAAGTAGGAGTTTGGATCTCTTTTGAGATACAATGTAGAATGAAATAAATAACATGTTAAGTAATGGTTCTGAATCAACAAAACCCGATATTGGAATATGACCATTTTGCCCTACACTTGAAAAAAGTAAAGGTCAAATCATCAATCTATTGGATAGCCATTGTGCTCCTAAGTGCCTCGACAACGTCTACATATTTGAAAGAGATGTATTTGTAATGTTTGAAAGTTGAAAGAGTCAAGAGCATATAGGTAAATAATCAAATATTGCCCTTAATTTTTCAAAATACGAGTATTCAAGACGACAATTTTTCCCTGAATTACATGGAGTGCTTAGATATTTGAATTGGCGTCTCAAAAATAAAAATCAATAGTGTTGTTATGATTCAAATGAAAGAGGTCTAATCATATAAATATTCAAATAGACTTGCCCTGCCTCCACTGGCAGCTACAATAGTTTTTGAAATTACTTGCACACCCCTTCAAGCTTACAAATGTTACAAGGGTATTTCAGTTCAAATAAAGTCATCAAATTTATTCAAGGGGTAAAATAAGTTCAATAAAAAAAATAAAAAATAAAAATAAAAATAAAAATAAAATAATAAAAAATAAATTAAAGAAAAAATTGGGATGATGTCATCAGTTTCCGTTCAAATTCTTACAGACAATCTAACAAGGGGTGTCGTGATAATTTTTTTATGTAAGTGTGTACCAAATGGTAATTAGTGCATCTAAGAATGCAATTTGAAAGTAGGCAACTACAGTATGACACATCGTACCAGTTGCGTTAAAACATCTGGTTCCACTAGACAAGTTAACTTTCAAATTTTGGTAGGGAATAGCAAAGAATATATGTTGTCCGAATATAAAACAGAATACTACTAAAGCAAATTAGAAATATAGCATCAACATCAAATAATCAAATAATAGATTAAAAAAGAAACAAAATAACTAAATGTAAATGCAAAAATAAAAATGTGTTCACTCACTCTTCGCAAATTAAAATATAAAATGATCCGAGTACTCAACAATTGAAAACCATGCGGATAATAGTAACTTGCATATTTGAATCACCAACCAGCCAGCATTTTACATAAGCCTTTCAAAGAAAATTCCGTAAACAAATTCTAACATGACAAAAAAAAATCATTATTATATTAGTTGATAAGTTTAACGGCCCCCCAGGTGAAAGGAACTCGTGGTTAACAATTTCTCATGTTTTTTTCTTGCCCGTATCATGTCCAAGGGGAAAAGAAGAGGAAACGCCACTACACTTGCTAAATTCTTTGGACATCGATGGAAGAAACAAGCAACCATTAATTACATAAGAGGCTAAAGTTTTCTTTTCATGAATCATGTGATATGCTCATGAAAATAAATCGTGCTGCATGACATTTGTTGGTTGGCAGATTCATTAACAAGCTTTGACAAAACATATATTTATCATAAACTATGGAGCAAAAGTAGATTCTTTATTCAAAATGGAAAATTGGAACTTAGTAAACGAGGCTTACTGTCTTAATCCGTAGGCATAATGCTTAACTGGAGCTTCAAAAGGAGGGCGCTCATTGTCAACATATGCTTTAGCAACTTCGATTTCCTTCCTTTTTGCAAATGGTGGGCAACCTTCGATCATCTGTGGTAAAATAGAAAATTCAAATAGAAATCAAATTAAAACTGATATAGAGAGAGGCATTGTTATGCAAGAAAGTAACTGCAATCTGGAAGATCCTCCATAAATTGGTAACAGACAGAGGGAATCGGTGATTGGAGAAGAAACTACACTATTTTTATATGGAGAAATTTTGGTGATAATTATTGTTTTAACTGTTTCCTTTACCAGATACCACCAACTTCTTCTATTTCATTCGTAGCAAGAGATAAGGAAGAAAGGTTATTCAGAAGCATTTACCTCCTGCAATATCAATGCAAATGAAAACACGTCCACCTTGGTATCATATTCCTCATTTCTAAAAACTTCTGGAGCTACGTACCGCCCTGAGTTTGAGATATAAGTCATTTTCCACACGTTCAATAAACTGTCGCACATGATTGCTTTTAAGAGAATAGTCACACACACACACACACATCTTCAGTGTCACGTGAATTTTAAAAAGTCTTAAGAATTAACAGGATATAAAACCACAACCCAAGAAGCAATAACAATTGCATGCCTTAGCAACATTATTTCAGTTATGTATTCAATAAGATGAAACTTCTCTTCGTAGAAATAATAAAATATGGAAGCCTACACGGCATCATCAAACTTGTAAAACCAAACTTGTATGATAGAGAAGTCGAAATATCCTGTGTTGCTCTTCAATAAAAGTGCATGAATAAATATGTAGACAAGATACAGATCCCAAATCAACTAGATACTTACAAGAAGTTTGTTGGGAAGACACAGGCTTATCTTCTTTAATTGTTTTAGCAACTATAATCAGCTTGCTTAGCCCAAAATCTGCAACTTTGAGATGACCAGAATCATCCCTCAGGATGTTTCTGTCATCAATCGCAATTCTATCAGAAGTCAGAAAAATTCGCAGATATTCTGACAGACCATCTTTTAGCAATTAGTGAAAGATAAAGTTACATAACTATGAAACAATGAAATTGACGTGGAAAAAACAAAAAACAAAAAAAAAAAGAGTACATACGAAGGTTCAAGATCTCGATGAATTATAGCTTCCGGCTTATGCTCATGCAAGTAGTTCAATCCTCTGCAGTAAGCAAAAACACTTTGCAGTTATCAAGCCACAAAGACTCTATGGTTCTTAAACATATCACAAAAGTTAGAAAATACGGGTGTAACTCATCACCAACTGCTGGATACTTCTTATTCTTAAATAATAAATAACTAAATAAATAAAAAATAAAAAAGAATTAGCTGCTGTATAGTCTTTTCCTTCACCTAAAATATTTTATTTTATTTTTTATAGAATTTAAAGTTGTCCCCGTCATCAATTTGTTGGGTTACAATTTATATTTGTGGTATTAGAACCCTCACTCCTAGCTAGCTTTTGGAGAGGAGTTTTACCCATACCAATTTTGAAACAAGTTTGAAATTGCAGCTGATACTCTAGGTATAATGTAAATATGCTTAAAAATTCCTCCAAACAGAAGAAAAAAAAATATTGATACATAAACTAAGATGAAATTTTCTTTTACGGAAAAATTGAATGCATAAAGAACATTTGTGACAGCGTAAGATGCCATTGCTTTCAACAGTTGGTGATCCACCACCTGCTAATTAAAAAAATACTGCCAAATTTACAGCAGAAAATCCTACCTTGCAATATCAAGGGCAAACTTGATAGCCGTTACCAGCTTTAAAGAACCGCGCTTTTTCAAGTATGCCCCGAAATCTCCCTGTGTAGAGAATCACATAACGACATTTTAAAGCTTAATACCCTCAAAAGAGTTCAATTTGTATCAAGGTTTAAATATCAGATTATTTTTTTTGATGGGAAAAGACAAAGATTGCTTTATGGATTTTCTTAATTCGACTAGATGAAAAATAACTATAAACTATGGAAAAAATCATAACAAGAAGGATACAATATCTGACAATACAAGTTTAATTTAAAACTTAGATACCTTTGGTAGAAATTCAGTAACAATCATCATTGGTGTACTTTGTGTCACAGCACCAAGAAATTGGACAACATTTGGGTGCCGCATCTTCTGAAGTAGAGAAAGCTCATCCCTGAACGCGTTTCTGAAAATTGTGAAATAGAAGAATCAGTGATCACAAGTACAGGTATGAAAGAGAAACAAGATGAAGAATCAATAACCAAATAAAAAATAAAAAATTATCTGCCACATGTAAAACAACCCACACTTTCTCTTCGTCGATGAAAAATTCCTCACCAAATTTCTTAACAGCAACTTGAATACCGCGCCATGAGGCAACGCAAAATGTTCCCTGTCGCACATTATGCAGACAAGAATAAAACTAGTTAGAAACATCTTTGCAATTTTTGCATGTTTTTTTAATTTATAATGAAGATGTTATATTACCTTTGTTATTTCCACACTGTTAGTAAAATCTAGCTCCTTTGGGTCAATTTCATACTCGGGAACTTCACGTGCATCTTGGACATGCATGGGAGCCATCTAACAAGAAACATAAGAAACCATCTAATAATGCTGCATGCTTAAATTATTCAATAGCACAGACACAATTGCAAATTTAAAGAAAAAAAAAACAGAATCTAAAAAATGAAAATAATAAATAAATAAATGAAAATAAATAAAGAAAAAGAAAAGGAAAAGGAAGAGGAGAAGTAGCATCAGGACACAATTTGGAGTTTCATGAAAAGCCTGTAACACACTTACCGGAGGTTTTGCGCCATGTGCCTCCAAAAGCTTAATCACATCATTGTTTTTGTAGTAAATTGCGTCTGCGAGAGGCTATTCAATTAAACTCTGTCATTACCGTGGCTATTAATTGCTCAATAAGAAATTGACTAGTCAAAGCATTTGACATATTTCATGAGATACATGTCTTAAACTTCTCATCACTTGACTTCCTAAATTTCTCCAATAAAAGGAGCTCTTCATTTAAACTCCCGCTAAATTTCATGTATAATAGAATACGAAGCAGGTCACTTATCTTTGCATAGTATTTCAATTGTTGACAATTATCATTGACAGGACACAGTAAATAAATAAAACAAATGACAGAGAGTTCATCTAAAGGGGGTTGTTACTAAAACTTTTCAGCACTCACGTGGAAAACAGCACCACGAAATTAAAGCCATATTCGAAATTCTGAAGAAGAAGAAATATAATTATGTGCAACAGAAGCATTATTTATGACGATAATTGCTGATGATGAACAAATGATATCCCACAGCATTAAGCCTATGTTCACTTCATTTCTCGTATTAAAAGTGTTAAGCCCGAAACATAGTTAAACTGCAATAAAATCACCAATTGAAACCCAATTCTATTTCATTTCCATTAAACTGCAAATATCTAAAGATCAAACACAATATTCACCAATGGCTGCATAATGCATACACTCACTCGAATTACAGAGGGGGAAAGCAACCATACCGTACTGCCCCATCGGTCCTCGACATCAACCTGGGCGCCGTGGCGTAGGAGCAAGTCAATTGCATCCGTGCGTCCCTGGCACGCCGCCACATGTAAGGCGGTGCGGCCGTCAATGTCTTTAAAATTGACGGTGGTGCCGGAATCCAGCAGCTCCTCAATCCCATCCAAATCGCCTCCGTTGGCCATGTACATTAACCGTACGCCGGAATTGATGGCGTCATCCAGACCTGCCGAGGCGTCAGAGGCAAGAGAGACGCTGCTTTCAGGTGCGCCGGAGGACTGTCTGCCCAGCGTGAAACGCCGCTGCAGCTTTGAATCCATGGAAATTAACGATTTGGACAATGTGGAGAGAGAGAATATAGGGAGATGAGAGAGAGAGAGAGGGTTTGATTGTTTGAAGGGAAAGGAGAATTAAAGGAGTGGGGGAGTTGTGTGGCCGGGGCCTAGGAGCTTGTAACAGAAGCCAGTTCAGAGCTTTTGAAACACGACTGGTCGACTATTATTTAAATATTCGCAAAATCGTGAAATACCAATCGATCGACTCCCTCCTACTTCTCTGAATACATATTTCCTACCTCTTTTATCCTTGATAAATATAAACTTTGTTGAACACTTAGTCACTTACACCTCTCTATAAAAGTATAAATAATACACTTGGAGTACTTTTGGTTTGCATTACTAGGCATGATGGGATATGTTGTACCTCATAGTACAATATTTGGTACACATGTTTTGCCATCCGTGATATTCGGTCTCACTGATTGGCTTGACAACTTATCCCGTTAATTATCCCACCATTACATCTATGTGAATTTTCGAAAATACACTTACATACAAAAATGACAAATATATTACATATTAATACTCAACTCACTATTGGGATGTGATAAATATCGTTCGAGCTTTAATAATACCGTTACGACTTCAAACGTGATTTTGATCATTTTTAATTCCAAATTTTGCAAAACCCGAAAAATAGAATTTGTAGTATTCTGAGTTAGTTTTCTAATCCAACTTGAATCACCAAAATTGGATGTCGGACTAGAAAGATATACATGAATCAATGGATACTGCCCACAACTTTAATTTATTAAGGTATCTAAAATTCAAAATGTGGCTCATTCATGCATAATTTTGTCACAAGGCATCCAATCTAGTGGATTTAAGTTGGGTTGGAAAGCTAACACAAATGACTACAATTTTCGTGTTTCAAATTTTGCCAAAATCAAAATAGAAATATGTCAAAATCAGGTTCGAAGTCAAAACGACATTAGTAAAATTGAAACGACATTCAACATTTCAGCCATTAAATTGTATTATGATAATAGCTATTCGATTATTATACATATTATCGCATCAAACTTACGATTAATTACACAAAAAATGCATGAACACCTAAACGGAAAAAAAAAATACCCAGATTAGTTCAAATAATTCTGCAAACACAAATTTGTGCAAATATACCCTCATGTATATCATATTGAATTACTACAAAAATATCGAGGAAAAATGAAGATCGTTCAAAATTAATGTTAGGTAATGACCAAATTAATTATACATAATAACCAAATTAACAGTTACACGTGTGATAACAAGTTTGAAAGACCACACATATTAAATATGGAGATACAATGCAGTTTAAAGTCCAAACAATAAGGCTTCACTTGTATATGCAGGTAGACATGGATTCGTACCCGTTTTGCGCAAGTCAAGAACCGGCGACCTGGGTTGGCAGGGGTCCAAGAAGTTTGTAAGGTGAGTTGTAAACCGCAATCACAAAATCGTTGTTGCTGGCCATTTGAATAGAATCCATCATCCCGTTGATGCTCGAACTCCTACGCGAAATATTGCTATCGGCGATCATACGGGAAAACAATTGTAAAACGGGATACAATAGTCGGAATTTTTTCTTCAATTATCGGAGGAAAAACTTAGGATTTAGGAGTGAAAGGGGCTGAAAAATGAAAGAGGCGTATGGCTGGTAAATATTGTATTTCAAGGGCATTACAGTCATTTTGCAAATAATTCCACATTAAACTGGTTTATCAGCTATACAAAACACGGTGTTGTTCATTATGGGACTATTAGTTTCAGCCCAATACAACCAACCAAAAGACATACCTAGCATTGTGAATCAACAATTTAATCTCAATACTACATATCCCATACATACCTATCTATCCAACCCACCCAACCAAAAGGGCCCTTGGAGACTAACGAAATCCTATTGAATTAACCAACTATTAAATAAATTAATAATTATTAATTCAAATATTAACTAATTAGGGCTTTGTTTTATAGGGCTATTAGTGAAAACCCCCTCTAATATTTTTTTTAATAAGGATATATCTAAGTCAAGGCATGTTTGGTAAAATTAAGCACTAAACACTAAATGCTGAATATATGGCGGAATCGTTAAGAGCAGTGTCTGAATACTGAAGGTTGAATGTTTAAGCTTGTTTGATAAACGTTATTGTATCTGAATAATGTAATTTTACTATATAAATCCTCATAATTATTGAACATATAATTATTTACTAGAATTGTAAATTATTAAATAAAAAAAATATCAAAAATTAAAAAATAACTTTGTACCTTTTAATTATATATTATATTAATTTACACACAAATAAAAGTTGTACATCTGGATCCTATAATTTCGAAAACTATAAACAAAAAAATTTCAACATAATTTAAAATATTTAACGAAAATTGCAAAAGAAAAAAGAAGTAACCAAATTAAATTCCACAATACCGATTGTGGGATATATATATATGTGTGTGTGTTGTGTATGAAATTATATTTCATTATAATAATAATTTAAAGAAAAACTAGATTTACATTAATTATTTTGTTAAATGGGCCCTTTGAAACATCTGACACCCATTTCTTAGTTCGGCATAATATATTGTGAAGAAAATAAAAAGAAAGGATATATTTGTCTCAAATAGATTCAGAGCAATCTCTTACCGAATAAGTGATTATTTTTAGCTGAATCAATAAGAAGTAAATGGTTTTGTTCAGACATTCTTACCAAATTAACAAGCTTAATGAGACAGTGCTGACCGAATAAGCATACATGCCCATTCAGATGCCATTAAGAGGCTATCAAACAGGCCCTCACTCTTTCTCTATTAGTGATCAGTCCAACTTTTATGTATTCTTAAATTTACCCTTCTCTATTATTTGGTGCATATGCCTTTTTTATTTCTTTGGTTCCATTTTCATTTTCTTTTTGTTATTTAAGAAAATAGTTTTTTAAATATTTTTTTAATAGCTAAAAAAAATATTATTTTCAGCATTTTTTTAGTTTCGTTTCTCCAAAATCAACTATAATATTTTCGAGATCAACTACAATTTTTTCTGAAAATCAACTAAAAGATTCGTTTTTTATTCATATAATTTATTTTGTGAAAGAATTAACGTGGACAACAAACATCCCCCTCCTCCCTCCCCAAAAACAAAATTCAAAAATCCAAAACCATAGCCAAAATTCTCATTGTGTCTTTCTTATGTAGAACCTTCCCATCGTTTGTTGTTAGCTTTTCGTTTGCAGTTTGGTTTAACTTCGCTTGTTGTTTGAAGAATTGTGTTTGGTGTTGAGATTCGACCCTGTGGTTTACAATTTGCAATTTATATCTTAAGTTACATGTTACAAACAATTTGCTTAATGTTTTTCTTGTTTGCAATGTGTTCCATAAAAAAAATTTATGTTAATGCTTTTAATGATGCTTATTTTTTTTTCAGTTTGTTGTTTGCATTTGGCGAAGTCATAGGTAGTTTATTGTTTGCAATTCAAAAGTGCAAGTTCTGCTGATTTTTTTTCTTAGTGTGAAGCTTGTATTTGGCGAAGTCATAGGTAGTTTTTTGTTTGCAATTCAATAGTGCAAATTCGGAAGAAAAAAATTTTAGTTTGTTGTTTTCACTTGGCGAAATCATAGGTATTTTTTTGTTTGCAATTCAATAATACAAATTATAATTTTCAGTTTGGTATTTGCAGTTCACGGAGTCATAGGCGTCAGTTTGCTATTTGCTGTTCACATGGTCATAGGCGGTGGCGCGACGGCGGTGGCGTTTTTAGAGTATGAGTTTGTACAATAAATAGTATATTTTTTTACGAATTAATTTATTTTCTTAGTTAATATTTGGAAGAGGGATGTTTGAGATTTTTTTTTGATAGAGTGGGTTTGATTTGATTTGACTAAGGGTATTATTAATTTATTAAAACATGGAGATTTTGACTTTGATCTATACACATAAATTATAATATAGATGGACCTCTAACAAATTGCCCTTTTTTTAAACCCATCTCATTATTTACTATTCAATTTAAAATATTAAAAATCCGAAATAATAGACTCTACAAGAATCGCTCTCCGACGCAGACGATTTTCTAACATGGGCAAGCGATGATAAAGTCACTCGCTGCCTCTGATGGAACACCGTCACCATCACAGAAGAAGCCCTAAACCTACATCCAACAAGTCACTATACTGCACCCGTGATGCCGCTTGATTTGCCTCGACGGCCGTTCGGTCGGATACATCTCCGTCCGGCAACGATTGGCACTAGGCCAACATGGGTTACGCCGTCGGAAGTGATCACTGGGGTTTGGGCATCGCTACCGCAGCTATGAGATTAACAATCCCTAGTGTTTTCGAGAAGTTTTTATTTATAGTAAGCGTGGAGGGTTTGGTGGAGGAGGAGAATAATGGGTCACATAGGGTGCTTGAAAAAGTTGGTCATAAAAATAATATCATAAATTATTGCACAAATAATAATATTACAATATAAATTAATTTAAAATCATAAAAATAATATGTCATTCAGCATTATTATCATCATCATCACCATCATAATCTTCAACATCATCGGTCGCCACCGGTAGCATCACTAATGTATTTACAATAAATATGTTAATAAGTCGGTAATCATGTGCAATTAGTTAAAATCGTCATTTTATATGTTAATTAATAAAATGATGTTAATTACACCAATTTCTATTTTCACTTTTATCTTTGGTATGAAAAATAGGATTTGGTGGAAAAATAGGAAAATGGTGGATGGGTGAGAGATGAAAATTGCTTCACCATAAAAAAAATGTGGAAATAGAATTTGGGTATATGGGATGTGGGGCGCTAAAAAAAACTCCATAATTTTAGGTGTAATTGTGACATATAAATTTTGGGTGTGAAGCTAAAGACACCTAAATTAGATAAAAAAATGCCGATATATTGTGAGAGATGCTCTAAGTAGTCTTATAACATAGCCTTACAATACACCCATTTAAAGGGATTCGATCGTCCGGCCTCTGATTTATCCGAGTATGGACAAGGCTCCAATACTAATTAGGCTAATCCTTGCTAATTTTAAATATTAACTTTAGTGAGAAAAGCAATAAAAAAAATTGAATGAGAAATCATAGTGGCAGTCACATCTTGCACCTTATTTTGTAACATTGAAAACCTATGGCTAAAATTTGAATTTTGGATGATGTGTTTCAATTTTTATGTATAAGATCTAATTAATTAATCCTACCACTTTGATGGGCCCAAATTAAGTTATCCTATACATTGTGATGATGTTGGTATATTAAATAACAAGATTAAATTGATGTGCCATTTTAGTGAGGTTCGTTTTTCAACGACCTCACTATTTTTCTTTTAATGAATCTTTTTAAAGTTTTTTTCATGAGATGACACTTTACCCTGTCAAGAAAATTATTTTCTTTTGATTTAGAAATGTTGATATGAGTACTTAACAAATACATTATGGTAGAGGAAGAAAAATCATAAATAACATGCAATGTTGATTAAGTTAGTGGAGTAAAAGAGAGCGTGATATCTAAGCATCTAATTTCGACTCTCTCTATCAATATTTTCTAGGCCAATTTCGCAGAATAAAATTTGTATCCAGTATAGTTCAAATTTCTTGTGATTTATGAATTATTGCATGAAAATAAAATTTAATCAAAGCGCATGTATTTCATATTGTATGTTAGTTAGTTAGCCTCGTAGTATGAAGTTGGTTCATCGACTATTTATGAGACAGTTGTTCTTCATGCTTGTTCGGGAAATTATTTGTTGGACCTTTGAGGGTCAAATAAAATAATTGAGTTTCATTAGATTATTTAATTTTATTTTGGTTAACCATATCTTAGCAATCAAACGATGCCTTAGGTTATAATAGAGATTACAAATATCTTATCTTGATTAATCTCATGCATAACGACCAAATTGAACAAAAACTAAAGTATTTTTTCATAAAAAATAATCATAAAAACAAAGTCACAATTATTTAATTGGGTTGATCCAATTTTCCCTTTTTTCCAAATTTATCCTCTCATTATTCACTACACATTACCCACTATTTTGATGCCATTTTCATTTTTTATATATAATTCTAATTCTTGTTTTTATTTATTTAAGATAAATAAAATATTTTAAGAAAATAGTTTTATAAAGGCATTTTTCTAATAAATTTATATTTTATTTATTTATTTTTAATTCTCAATTTTACTGTTCATAGTGGAAATTTCAAAAAATCAATTATTATATTTCCGAAATCAACTAGAATTTCGTGTTTTTAAATTTAATATTTTTTATTTCATTATATGTCTTTTTTATTTATTTTAATTTTCAGTTGTTTTTTCAAAATTATTGAAATCGACTATTTATTTATTTTTTTCATCTTTTTCCCTAGAACCAACTATAAGAAAATTGTAAAACAACTACCAAAAAAATAGTTTATTTCAATAGCAGGTTTACCAAAAAAAATCAACTACAAATTAACCAAATCAACTATAAAAAAAAAAAATCAAAATCAACTATAAAATTGTTGAAAACAACTACAAAATTATTGAAAATAACTACAACAGTGTCGAAATCAACTTTATATTATCAAATGAACTACAAACAAAATACCCATATTCCAGTAAAACTACTATAAAATTGAGCAAATACAAACTACAAAAACACCATCTTCTACATTTCACCTTCATTCCCGACTCTTCAACATGACACAATTTTTTGAATAATTGAATCGAGACGAAAATGTTAGAACAATTAATGTTAATAATCAATCAATTGCAAAAATAAATGAAAATAGGCCTAAGCAAGGAATACATTGTCAAAAAAAAAATGAATTAAAGTTCCAATATACAGTGATCCATTGCCAAGCACATGAAAGTGCAGCCACAAGCAACACACACTCACATTTGTATAAGCAGAGAGATATATATTATGGACAACATAATAAGAAGTTGCCATAAGTCTAATGTGTCTTCTACACCTTTTTTTAAGCAAACGAAATGAACCGGGCCGCGGTTGCAGAGGCGGCTCCACGACTCTAACCAATTCCTTATCAACTACCATCACCGCCATCTCACAAACGATTGGATGACAAAAGGGCATTTCTGTTCAATTTTGGGGACATGGCGGACAGTGGCGAATGCAGGATTTTTGCCAAGGGTGTTCGGAATTAAATATAGTAAAAAAGGTAAAAGTTTACGGGGGTTCGGGGGCAGCGCCCCCGAATTTTTTTTTTAATACTATACACATTAAATAATAAAAATATGTAATATTTTCAAATTTAAAGGGATTATTTTACAAATTTTGGGCTAATTTAGGAAATATTTAGACATAAAATTGGTGAAAATATTTAAGGAGTGGTAAGCATATTAAAGTTGCAAGTGACAAAATGTGTATTTCATTAGCAGATTTTGACTTTTTAAAATATAAAAGAATACCCACATAATTGTAAATTTAGAAAATAATTGTAATAATGCACACATATATATATATATATATATATATATATATATATATATATATATATATATATATAAAGGAATGGAAATTAAAGTTGCAAATAGCAAAATAAAAAACTTTGAGAATTTTTTTTTTAATACTATACACATTAAATAATAAAAATATGTAATATTTTCAAATTTAAAGGGATTATTTTACAAATTTTGGGCTAATTTAGGAAATATTTAGACATAAAATTGGTGAAAATATTTAAGGAGTGGTAAGCATATTAAAGTTGCAAGTGACAAAATGTGTATTTCATTAGCAGATTTTGACTTTTTAAAATATAAAAGAATACCCACATAATTGTAAATTTAGAAAATAATTGTAATAATGCACACACATATATATATATATATATATATATATATATATATATATATATATATATATATATATATATATATATATAAAAGGAATGGAAATTAAAGTTGCAAATAGCAAAATAAAAAACTTTGAAAATACAAAATAGAGGGCCTTTTCAAAGTCTCGAACTCTGCACCTCTTTGAATTTGTAGGTAGAACTTTACCAGTTCAGCTACAACACCTATTCTGCAAATTTTACATTTACAGTTACATAATATATAAATATATAGGGAATATTTTTTTTTCAAAATCAAGGGTGTGCAGTTGCACACCCTAGGACTACACTAGATACGCCACTGATGGCGGAATTGGCTGTGACAGGAGCGTATGGCGTCGAGATCATGTTCACGTCGGTGGACGTGCATATGGTGGAATACAGGATGGTGGAGGGAGGGCGGAGGTGGGTAGAGAGATTAGAAGAGGGGGGAAGAAAGAAGTGATGGCGGAGACGGGTGGAGTGAAAAAAGAGAAATAAGGTTTGGCAATTATGTGGAGTTAAATTAGGGACATTATATATTCATCTAATAAATGGTAATTTAATTTAATAATCAAGGGATTTTCACTAGTATTCTAAAACAATGTAGATCATCCTAATATAACTAAATGTGTTTGGAGGTTTTCACTAATAATCCCTATTTAATTAGCCAACAACTGCTATTGCTTAAATTTCACAAGCCTAGTGGTGGTGGTGCATGATGGTGACAGTGAGGAGGATGAGCATGTTGGTGGCCATGATGACGTGGCGGTTGAGCACGGTGACTTTGAGGAGGCGGAGCTCTATCATGGTGGTGGTGGTGGTTTGATGAGCCAATGGTCCACTTCTCTTCATCCAATTGTATTTCTTCATTTAATTCACCAATTTTGAAATTCAATTTTGTTGAGTCTTCTACCGAATTGTACGTAAAAGATGAAGTCATAGCCACAACCAATACTGCAAAGAGAAATAAAACATAATACACACGAGATATCATTAAAAATTTTCCTTTTTTTAATTTATTTTGTTCAAAATTCTATACAAAAATTGAAGTATTTCGATGTCTTTTATATAGTGGATGCATGACTTCGTAAAATTAAATACATTGGTTAATGATAAAAATACGCATTTAATTTGTATGCTTTTATTAAAAATAATCAAATACTATATGGGAAATCTAAATACTTCATCAATTCATCTTCGGGAGTATGACCATTGGAGAGCCACTACTTTGTAGATTTGTTAATGAGACACTAATGGGCTTTGAATTATATGTTCAAGGCCAGGGACTATGACTTAAGATTTTGTTTTTTAACAAATAAAATAGGGATAATTAGTAAAAACCCCTCAATACATTAACATATATTAGGATGGATATACTCTCATTTTACATATTAGTGAAAACCCCCCCTTTTGATATATTAACTTACCATAAATCCAAAATTTAAGTGATATGCTTAAATTACCCATAATTATTATATTAAATTAACTAACCCTATTTCCCCTCTCATTCTTCTTCACCAGCCGTCTCTCTCAATTTTTCTCTCCCCTGCCACCATACCACGTCCCACCTCTGCCCTGCTTCACGTCGAGAAGTGGACCTCCTCTCTGTCGACTAAAAGAACGTCACCAATCAAGTAAAAGGAGGAGACCCGCGGAGACGAGAGCTACATGTCCTCTATCAAAATCTTCAGATCCAAATCGAGAAGCAGTTGTCCTCCATTTTCGACGGTATTTTGAAGCTTTTCGATCCAAACCCATCGGATCTGCCGCCTACATGTATGTTTCTTCTCTATTACGTCCTTGTTTCCTTTTGAGTTTCTTATCTTTTCATTCTATTTAATTTTGTTCCATTTATTTCGAATTTGAAACCAATCGATTATGTTGATATGTTGAAGTCTTATAGATTGGAGAAAGGTGCATATGATTTTGCAATTTTTATTATATTTGGATGCAATCGAATTATGAATATGACTTTAGGTTAGTATAGCATACTCGTTTTAGGTTGAAATGTAGTATTCTTTGTGATTATGCAAATGAATTTAGTGTAATTCAGGTTGCTTGATTCATAATGTGATTTAAGTTTTATATTTGTAGTTGGTTTGTAGTTTTCTTTTCATTTATCTTTTTCGGCAAAATTTTGATTAATGTCATTTATTTGATGGAATTTTGCGTTCGTATGCAGGACATTGCCAATGTCGACAAGCCCCTAACAAGACGAAATGGAACAACAAGAAAAGATTGCATCCTTTTACATAGTGGTTTTGTTGAATTTATAGTAGATTTCGCTTGAATTTGGTCATTTTTTGTAGTTGGTTTCGATACATTTAGTCGTTTTCGTTAATTTGTAGTCGTTTTCGTTAATTTTTAGTCGTTTTCGTTAATTTTTATTTGATTATATTTTTGATAAGCATGTGACTGTAAAAAACTATTTTGTTTGTAAACAACTATTTTGTTTGTTTAACAGCTATTTTTTGTAAACAACTATTTTGTTTTGATGTTTTACAGTTTTCGTATAGTTGATTGTGGGGAAACAAACGAAAAAATAGTTGTTTTCGGTAATTTTTTAGTTAATTATGGAAAAAAATCGAAAAAACTGAAGACCTAAATGAAAAAATAAATTAGTTGATTTTGAAAATATCGTAGTTGATTTCGGAAATATTATAGTTGATTTTCGGAAATATTTAGTTGATTTCAGAATATTTTTATTTAATTCTGAAGTAAAAAAAACATGATATTTTTTTTTTAATACTTTTTCAATTAATAAACGAAAAAAAATAAAAAAAAAAGGCACTAAAATGGTGGGTAATGAATAATGAATAAATGGAGGGTAAATTAGGGAATAAAGGAAGGCATGGGTCTATTACTAATAATTGAAAATGGGCTGGACCCATCCTTATTTAAAAAATGCTAGGGGGGGGTTTCACTAATAGTCCCAATAAAATACCCGACATATAGGAAGCTGCTAAATAGCCAGAATCTAGCCGGCCAGAATGGCATTAGTTACAATTCATTTTCCTTTTTTATATATCTAATGCCATTCATGCCCTTAACTATTTTGGTTTCAAGATTTCCTCCTAAATCCCCTCCCTAACTTCACTCCTAAAAAATAGTACTAATCAATTCTAACTACACGCACAATAAACAAGAAAATAATATAATTTACAAGTTTCTATAATAATAATTATAATTATTGTTATTGTTATAAAAAATGTTATTATTATTATTAATATTAATAATATTATTAATTAACACGGTGCAAACTAATCATTTTAATTAGTATATACTATCATTTTGCATGGTATATGATTTGAAAAATGAAAAAAAATAATTGATTTAATAAAAATATCAACAATTAGTAAAGAAAAATAAATAAATAAAATAATAATTACAAACATACCATTAACTTTTTTTTAGAGGAACATACCATTAACAAAGAAAGTGCAATAACAAATAAAACGGTATTTTTTTCTATTGAGACAAGAAAGAAAAAACAATAAAATATATAATTAAAAAGTTAGTAAAAAAAAAAATTCCAAAGATTGCATTGGGGCTACCCTTCTATTCAATTGTGATCTAATATGTAATATCAATAGTAGTATTAGTATATAATGGAAGTGTCATTCAATCCATTCTATTCAATTGTGATCTAAGATGTAATCTCAATAGTAGTATTAGTATATAATGGAAGTGTCATTCAATCCATTCTACGGGTTCAAAATATCATTTAGTCAACAATTGCATATAATCATTTGAGATCTATGTGAAATTATATCGATCTACATAATTTATATGTCAAATTATTTAAATATATATATGATGATGCTAATTAGTTAGATCACCTGATGTAGTGTAAAAAACGATCTGGGAGAGCAAAGCAGATCAGTAGCTTGACAACTTGATGATCCTGAGGTCCCTGCAAAATGAGCACACATGAACTAAGCCGGGGGTTGATCCGGCGGAAACCCCTCCGACGCTCAAGTAAGACGTGCTGATCATAGAAATAGTCTAGAGAATACATATTATAGTATTGCTCAGTTAATAGGACGTACCTTAAGGAATGAATTCAAACCTTTATTTATAGCTTAGTTGAGATTGTCGGGCCCAAACCTTACTTGAAGGTGATTGGGCCTCGGTGATAATGGTCTTCGATATTGGGTTCGTGGCCCAGTATGTAAGGAAATTGTAGGCCCATTGGGTTGGCCCAATAAGGCATATCATTAAGCCCCCCACTCTCGAGTCGATGTGGGGGCCATGTTGAAATGGGTGACATATCGTGTCGAGAGTAAAAATATTAGTAGTCGATGGTGTGCGAAAACGCGTTGGAGCGTGTGTCGGAGGGGCGTGAAGGCGCGTTGGCGCGTAGCGCGACCAAGTTGTCACGATGTAAGTGACTTGAGTCGTCGGTGTCGTCCCACGACGATGTGGTAGCGCATATCAAGTTATCTCCTCGTGGGAGTTGTCTCGTCGTGGGGTAATAGAGTTAATCGAGTTATCTCCTCGTGGGAGTTGTCTCTTGATGATGTAGTAGCACGGAGCTAGTATTCTCCTCGTGGGAGTTGTTATTTATCGACATTGTTAATGTTTTGACGCGTTGCTTGTATGTGTTTACATATAGCCTTCTGCGTGATGTACTTGAGGAGGGGATCAGGCTCTCAAGATTTTTATATGGGGATCGTGCCCTTTGTTAGACTCGTGGGTCGTAAGTATGTTTGGACTGTGGCCACGTTTTAATGAATGACCCATCGAAAACAAGTAGATAAATTTGAGTAATCAAGATTGCCAGGTTATATAGATTCCCATAATATTTCTAAGTGTTTCTAGGGTTGTAATCGTGCTAACTTGAGATTGCGATTATACAGTGAATTTCGGGTGAGTTGTCTCCTCATGGGAGTTGTCTCGCAACGAAGTTGTAGAAGCATTGGATGACGCGCGACTGAGGAGCGTGCGTATTGAGGTCGCTCTGAGCGAGTTGTCTCCTCGTGGGAGTTGTTTCGCGGCGAGTCTTATTATCGAGCGAGGTGGCTGCACGTGGGAGTTGCCTTGCAACGGATTTGTAGTGCCGAGTGAGTTGGCTCCTCGTGGGAGTTGCCTCGCTGCGGGTTGTGGTACCGAGCGAGTTGGTTGCTCGTGGGAGTTGCCTCGCAACGGGTTGTTGAACGGAGCGAGTGGTCTCCTCGTGGGAGTTATCTCGTTGTGGTTTCGTAGACCCGAGGGAGTTGGCTCCTCGTGGGAGTTTCCTCGCAATGGGTTATATGACCGAGCGAGTTATCTTCTCGTGGAAGTTGTCTCGCTATGGGTTGTGGGACGGAGCGAGTGGTCTCCTCGTGGGAATTATCTCGCTGTGGTTTCGTAGACCCGAGGGAGTTGGCTCCTCGTGGGAGTTGCCTCGCAATGGGTTATATGACCGAGCGAGTTATCTTCTCGTGGAAGTTGTCTCGCTATGGGTTGTGGGACGGAGCGAGTGGTCTCCTCGTGGGATTTGCCTCGCAACGGAGTTGTAGGAGCATCGGATGGCGCGCGACTGAGGAGCATGCGGGTTGAGGTCGCTCTGAGCGAATTGTCTCCTCGTGGGAGTTATCTCGAAACGGGTTGTATGGCCGAGCGAGTTGTCTCCTCGTGGGAGTTGTCTCGCTGCGGGTTGTATTACTGAGCGAGTTGGCTCCTCGTGGGAGTTGTCTCGCAAGCCCCCACTCTCGAGACGATGTGGGAGCCACGTCGAAAAGGGTACCGGATCGTGTCGAGAGTAGATCGGTGCTGTAATGTTTCGTTAATCGTTGGCGTGGCGTGGAGAAATAATATTTTTTATTTATCCGTTTGATAGCGAGCGCGATTTGGTAGGGGCGTTGAAGAGCTCGCGCAATTTGGTTAAGCGAGGTGGAACTATCAAGCGATTTGGTGGAGCGCACAGAAATTCTCGCGCGATTTAGTATAGTGCGTCAAAATCTTGATGATATTTGAGGTAGAATTTTGAGAGTTGCGCGCGACCTCAGGTATGCGTGCGCTACGAGGTAGGAGGGGCGACACGCATTGTAGGACGCTGATGTGCCTGAGTTCGCGCGCACTTGGGGTCCGTGCGCGCACTAGCCCACATGGGGGGGGGGGGGGGGGCACGCGCGCATGTATTGCACGGAGAGAGAGAGTGTGGAGCTGTTAAGAATATTATGAGGAGCTGATAGGGACTTCCTCGAGAGTGACGCAGCATGTTGCTTTATTCGCTTTTTCCTCTTTTTTTTTTTTGTCTCGGGAAGCGTGCCGGATGCGCACCTCGGGAGTCGTGCCCGTGCGCGCCTCGGTAATCGTGCCCAATTTTTTTTGCCTCGGGAAACGTGGCCGTTTTTTTGGGCCTCGGAAAGCGTGTCGGATGCGCGCCCCTCGGGAAGCGTGTCGCGCGCGCCTCGGGATTCGTGCCCGCGCGCACCTCGGGAATCGTGCCCGAGTTATTTTTTTTTTTTTTATTTTTTTTTTGTTGAAGGGAGCCGCGCGCGCGGCTCGGCTCGGGCGCGGCCTGGCTGCGGTTTTTCCCTTTTTTTTTTTTTTTTTTAATTGGCTCGGGCGCGCGCGCGGCTTGGCTGCTCCCCCTTCTTTTCTTTTTTTTTTTTTTTTTTTTTTTATCTTCTTTTTTCTTCTTCTTCTGTTTTTTCATCTTCCTCTTTTTTTTTCTTCTTTCTTCTCTTTCTTTCTTCTCCTTTTTTTCTTGTTTCTTTTTTCTTCATCTTCTTCTTCTTATTTAGGTCAAGTGGGAGATTGTTAGAGTAGGTGACCAACAAGCCAACATGTGGCTGTGGTCTTTCGTATTTGTTATTGTAATAAACGAACCTTTATTCGTATTAATGATAAAACACCTTAGCATTCTATATCTTTGTCCCTTTGTCACAAGCATAGATATAGTCCGTACAGTTATTACAAGTACTAGTAATTGATCGTTAGGATCGTGAGGAATTTACTTAAGTATTATAATTGTTAAACGTGTTCCTAGTCGAAGGGTTACGCCACTAATGAGGATATCGGCCTTTCCCATGAAGACTAGCACTTAGTGTATGTGTACTGCATCTCATCAGTAAACGGTATTGTGATATCGGCATGCATAAGTGGGTGCTCGTAAGTTGACGAGTTCACTGAACTCCCTCACCCTAGAAATCTCTAAGTGGTTCCCAATAATCGAGTAGAGATATCTATGGTATAGTTGTACACCATTAGTCCTTATGACCTAGACATCACCGTGACTTCACTAGAGGACCAGCTGTATCGTGACCTGTCCCTGAGTTCCACCGAGGACCATCCCAAGGGCCAGTGTTCGTGCAGTCCGAAATCTAGTGGGAGGTCTGTGCATTGTAGTCGGGGATTCGATCGCTAGAATAGTCTTGGATGTCCTGTGTGTTCTGAAAGTTTGTAATCATTCTAAGTCTCTGGTCAGAGCTGACTAAGTGATGATTAGAGAATTCGATTCTCTAAGTCATGCACGTGAACTTTCTAAATCGGGAAGTTTCCAAATTTAGAAAGTGCACTGAACTAGGGTTTCCACTTTTGGAAAGTTGGAAAATGAGAGATGGCACTCGTAATGACGAGGAAGTTATAATGATTCCGAAAATGTAATCGTTGCAATTTTTCGGTCATTGAATTAAGAGAGACGAGCAAGTAAAAGTACTAACGGACTTAAGCTGTTGGGCCCGGTCCAACTTAAGCCCGCTAGGGTTTTATGCAAGACATATAAATACTTGATGTATAGGTCTTGCACAAATACACAACAAAACCCTAACCCTAGCCGTCCACCTCTCTCTCTCGGCCTCTCTCTCCCGCGGCCACCACCGCCGTCCTCCCCCGCCGTTTCGCCGGAATCGGCCGTTCATCGGTCGATTGTCTTGGTAGCTTCTTTCCTTCTCTTTTTCTTCCGTTTTTCTAACTATTACGTGTCTAGTGCCACGTGTTTAGTAGATCGAAGTATACGAGGTGAAATCCGAGAGGAGGAAGATCGAAGATCGGAGAATCGAGGAGCAGCATACGAGCCGAAGCCGCACGTAACCCCACGCGCCGCCCGAAGACCGCGCGTGAGCTACACGCGCCGCCACGGCCCGTCTCGCCGTTGCTGCTGCTGCACCGCTGCTGCCACGATTGTACGGATTGGTTTCCATAGCAATCTCGACTTGCTAAACACTTCTACCTCACGCTTCAAGAGGTAAACACATGAATCCCTTGTTTCGATTCGTTTACGTTTAAACTATGCATTCATGTTTGCTATCGTATGATTTTATGTGATTATGTGTAATCGTTCTAATCGTTGCGAGCATGTTATTTGGTTTAAACGCGAGCATGTTAATTGATTTAAATTCGGTTAAATTATTTAGCATGTATATTGTTTTAATTTCGCTGGAAGCGCAAAGGTACGCAATTAATTGACTTTAATTTGTCGGGCATGTGCTTGTGTGCTTTAAAGTCGTTTAAATCACATTAAATTTTTGTTTTCCGCTGCGTACACGTGCCCGAAACCCAACAGTGGTATCAGAGCTCGTTGCGTAATTAATTGCGTCGTATAATATGCTATGATTTTATGCATGTTCGATTTATTAAAGTAGTGATTGTTGTATTATGTAATTGGGATTTTTCGTAAGTTTAAAATATTTTTGAAATATTGTTTAGAATTTTTCCAGCTTTAAAATTGTTTAAAATTGGAAAATCGGATCTGAAATTGTTTTTAAAACATCGTTTTTTGTTTAATCGGATCGAACCGGTCGAACCGGCCGGTTCGATGGTTGTGTGCGATTTAGTTGACCGAATCCACGTGGATTCGGGTCGGTCAGACCGGTTCCCGGTCCGACTGACCCGGCCCACTGATTTGGGTCAGCTGGACCGGACAGAACCGGACCGCTTCGGTCCGAACCGGTCAGACCCGTTGGGCTGAACCGGTTCACTGAAAATAAAAAAAAAAAAAAAATTATTTCAGATTTCTAAAATTAAACTTAAAACAAATTGATTTTAATTTTTGGAAAATTATTTTCAATTAATCCCAATTAGATAATTGGATCGACAATCATCTATTTTAGTAAATAGGTGTTAGATTAATTAATTAATTTAAATTGTTAAATTGATTTCAATTAATAGAACACATATATAATATTGATTATAGTTCAACTTAATTAGTAGTACCTCAACATTATTTGAATGATTTATGCTAGTTGAGGTTCTATAATTATTTTGAAAAATCCGATAATTAATTAATGTAATTAATTATATAATTAGGTCGTATGTTCCTCTGAGGACAATATGCGTTTCCATATACCTTTAGAGAACATAGATGTAGGAATCACATAGACCAATCCGAACCTTCTGATGAGATAAAACTTTTAATAAAACCCCTCATTCTTAATCTAATTGAGAATCATTTCAAGCTATAAAGAATAACCCAATCTGTTGAGTTATTTCTTTCCTTCTGCCAACGGTTGGATTATGTGTAGCCCTTTGCTGTAGTGCAGTAAGCCGTGTTAGCGGGGAGTGCTATGGTAGAGTAAGCTGTAATTCAATTGACATAGCGATGAAGGTAGCCATAGAAAAGGGTTATGTTGGATTAACGTGGTCGGCTAGATTAACTAGGGACTGCATTAGTTTGGCATAATCAAGTTCTATGAGCATCTTTGATTGGTAGGTTAGACTTGACACACGACGATTTTGATATTCGCGAGATTAACTTAGGTCATTATCAAGTGTGAGGAAAATTAATTTAGGGTCATATTGTGGATATGATTGATTGTGATCTACCTTTGGGCAAATATAATCGGGCTAGATTAACTACGTGTTATATTTGTCTATTGGACCTAAAGCCCATTAAGAAAAATCAGTTTTCTCGTTTGTCTACTAGAGGGAAGTGGAACTCGATAAAATTAGTGGGAGAACAATTAAATAACATAAGTCCAAACATTTAATTGTAACAATCATTTAACGCGAATCTCTAATAATCCTCTTCTCTATATGTCTTAGATAATAATGTCTAAGAATCCCATAATGTCAATCCTCGACAATAAACTCAATGGCCCTAACTACCTAGATTGGTTGCGTAGTCTTAAGCTTGTGCTAACCGTTGAGGGGCGTCTCTATGTTTTGAACGAGAGACTTCCCGCCACTGTACCTGCCACAGTGACTGATGCTGAAAAGGAAACTTATGAAGTTTGGAAGAAAGATGACACTCATGCTAGGTGCTATATGATAGCCGCCATGGAGCCCGCGCTTGCGAGGAAATATGAGTCTCACATGCATGCTTTCGATATAAAGGCTCATCTCGATAGCATGTATAGTGAGAATATTAGGGCATCGAGGTACGCTGCTACAAAGGAGTTGATCACAGCGAGACTGCGCGAAGGGACTTCGGTCCACGAGCACTGTCTCAAAATGATCACTCTCCTTGAAAAGCTAGTGAATCTTGATGTCACCCTCCCGGCCGAGCTCTCTTTGGATTTGATCCTGTTGTCCCTTCCTAGTTCCTATGAATCATTCATAGTGAACTTCAACATGAACAAACTAGATCCTCCTTTGGATGAGTTAATGAACATGTTGGTCAGCTTCGAGTCCACCATTAAGAAAGAGAAGTCTGTTCTCATTGCTGCTACTTTTGGAAAGAAGAGTTCTTTCCAAAAGAAGAGAAAGGAAAGAGTTCCCTTCCCAAACAGCAAGTTCGAAGTGGGTGAAGGTAGTGGGGGCCCCAAAGCAAAGGTTGGCAAACAAGTTGATGATGCTTGCCATCACTGTGGAAAGAAAGGACATTGGCGCCGCAACTGCAAGGCTTACCTAAAGCAGAAAGGTTCTGAAAAGGGTACGTATTTCATTGACGTAAATTTGTCTGTCAACTCTTCTTCTTGGGTATTGGATACGGGCTGTGGCTCACATTTGTGCAATGATTTGCAGCTAATGACAAGAAGTCGAAGACTTAGAGCGGGTGAGACCTACTTAAGGATGGGGAATGGAGCAAGAGTTGCTGCTGAAGCCATTGGCACAATTTACTTAAATGTTTTGGATTCTAGTTTTCCTATTGTTTTGAACGATTGTTTATTTGTTCCGCCGCTCATTAGAAACCTTATTTCTATTCCTGTATTAGATATTGAAGGTTTTACTTTTGTTTTTGGAAATTCGATTTGCATTATACAAAAGAATGAGAATTTAATTTGCAAAGGACGACTATTAAACAACTTGTATGAACTAAATCCAAATGAAATACCTATTAATGTTATATCAGCAAAACGTAAGGAGATAGATCAAAACCCCGCACAACTTTGGCACGCTAGATTAGGTCATGTCTCTTTAAGAAGGATGAACGATTTTGTCAGTGAAGGATTGTTCTCTTTGGAGGACGTGAAATCACTACAAACTTGTGAATCTTGAGGGAAAATGACCAAGTCACCCTACAAAGGGAAAATGGAACGAGCCGAGGGTCTTTTGGATTTGATCCATACAGACGTATGTGGTCCACTAAGTGTTAGTGCGAAGGGTGGATATAACTACTTCGCTACCTTTACCGACGATTATTCTAGGTATGGGTATGTGTACTTGACGAAGTACAAGTCTGAAACATTTGAAAGGTTCAAAGATTTTAGACACGAAGTGGAAAAGCAACTCGGACGAAGTATTAAGAAGCTGCGTTCCGATCGTGGTGGAGAATACTTGAGCATCGAGTTCATTGACTATCTAAAAGAGAATGGGATACAATCCCAATGGACTCCACCGGGAACTCCTCAACTTAATGGAGTGTCCGAACGTCGGAATCGAACTTTATTAGATATGGTTCGATCGATGATGGGGTTCACAAACTTACCGGCATACTTGTGGGGTCATGCACTTCGTACTGCCGCGTATTTGCTGAATAGAGTTAACACCAAAGCAGTTAAATCCACACCTTATGAACTTTGGCATTCCCGGAAACCCAACTACAAACATATTAGGATATGGGGTTGTCCCGCTTATGTGAAGCGATTAGTGGGAGATAAGTTGGATAGTAAATCCGACTTGTGCTATTTTGTGGGGTATCCCGAAGACTCGATGGGATACGAGTTCTACTATGTCAAAGAAGCAAAGACGTTTGTTTCGAGAAATGCCACCTTTTTGGAAAGGGAGTTTCTATCCGATAGAAAGGGCAGCATGATAGAACTTGAAGTAGTTCAAGAACCACAAAGTGAAGTTCAAACGCAAGAACAAGTAATCGAACCAATACAACAAACCACTAATATACCTCCTGAACCTACGGTACGTAGATCCGAAAGAGTTCGGAAAATGCCGGATATGTTATTCCTCCTCAAGAATGATGAAGATCATGTTGATCTTGGACAAGATCCAAGAACATACAATGAGGCCGTATCGGATGCGGACATGGGACATTGGCTAACTGCCATGAAATTCGAAATGGACTCCATGTACTCCAACAAGGTGTGGACCTTGGTAGATCCACCTAAAGGAATTGTTCCTATTGGCTGCAAGTGGATCTATAAGAAGAAAATTGGAGTTGATGGAAATGTATCGACCTATAAAGCTAGATTGGTAGCAAAAGGATACACTCAAAGGCAAGGTGTTGACTATGAGGAAACCTTTTCGCCAGTCGCGATGCTGAAGTCCATTAGGATTTTGCTGGCCATAGCTGCGTGGTACGACTACGAGATATGGCAAATGGATGTGAAAACCGCCTTCCTTAATGGAGATATTGAGGAAGAAATTTACATGGCGCAGCCGGAAGGCTTCATATCTTCTGGAAGTGAGCAAAAGGTTTGCAAGCTCCAGCGATCCATTTATGGATTGAAACAAGCATCCCGTAGTTTGAACATTAGGTTCGACTCAACTATCAAAGAGTTTGATTTTGAGAAGAATCCGGAGGAACCTTGTGTATACAAGAAGGTTAGTGGGAGGGCACTGATATTTTTAGTGCTTTACGTTGATGACATTCTACTCATTGGGAATGACGTAGGAATGCTGCAACAAACGAAAGCATGGTTGTCCACACGTTTCTCAATGAAGGATTTGGGAGAAGCATCTTACGTATTAGGAATACGCATCTATAGAGATAGAGCAAGAAAGATGCTTGGGTTATCCCAAAGCCTGTACATAGACACCGTTATGAAACGGTTTAGCATGGAAGAATCCAAGAAGGGATTCTTGCCAATGTCCCATGGGGTTCGTCTCTCGAAATCTATGTGTCCGCAAACACCTAGTGAAATCGAGGAGATGAAAAGGACGCCCTATGCTTCTGCCATAGGAAGCATAATTTATGGCATGCTATGTACGAGACCCGATATTGTATATGATGTGAGTGTCACAAGCAGATATCAGTCTAACCCCGGCCCGGCTCACTGGAAAGTCGTGAAAGATATCCTCAAGTACTTGCGAAGAACTAAGGATATATTTTTGGTCTATGGGGGTGCCGAGTTGAAATTAGAGGGTTTTACTGACTCTAGTTTTCAATCGGATGTGGACGACTCAAAGTCGAATTCTGGATTTATATTCACGCTTAATGGTGGTGCCGTGTGTTGGAAGAGTTCCAAGCAAAGCACGACGGCCGATTCCACTACCGAAGCGGAATACATTGCAGCGTCCGAAGCTGCAAAAGAGGGGACTTGGATAAGGAAATTCATCCAAGAGTTGGGCGTCATTCCTGATGCTAGTGATCCAGTACCGTTGTACTGCGATAACACCGGAGCCGTGGCGCAAGCTAAGGAGCCACGATCTCATCAGAAGTCGAAGCATATTCTGAGGAAGTATCACGTGATCCAAGAGATCATTGATAGAGGTGAAGTTAAGGTTGAACGAGTCACCTCGGAAGAGAACGTTGCAGACCCCTTCACGAAGCCTTTACCGAGATCGGTCCATGAGAAACATCGAGAGTCGATGGGATTGCGATTTATGGGTAGTTGGCTTTAGGTCAAGTGGGAGATTGTTAGAGTAGGTGACCAACAAGCCAACATGTGGCTGTGGTCTTTCGTATTTGTTATTGTAATAAACGAACCTTTATTCGTATTAATGATAAAACACCTTGGCATTCTATATCTTTGTCCCTTTGTCACAAGCATAGATATAGTCCTTACAGTTATTACAAGTACTAGTAATTGATCGTTAGGATCGTGAGAGATTTACTTAAGTATTATAATTGTTAAACGTGTTCCTAGTCGAAGGGTTACGCCACTAATGAGGATATCGGCCTTTCCCATGAAGACTAGCACTTAGTGTATGTGTACTGCATCTCATCAGTAAACGGTATTGTGATATCGACATGCATAAGTGGGTGCTCGTAAGTTGACGAGTTCACTGAACTCCCTCACCCTAGAAATCTCTAAGTGGTTCCCAATAATCGAGTAGAGATATCTATGGTATAGTTGTACACCATTAGTCCTTATGACCTAGACATCACCGTGACTTCACTAGAGGACCAGCTGTATCGTGACCTGTCCCTGAGTTCCACCGAGGACCATCCCAAGGGCCAGTGTTCGTGCAGTCCGAAATCTAGTGGGAGGTCTGTGCATTGTAGTCGGGGATTCGATCGCTAGAATAGTCTTGGATGTCCTGTGTGTTCTGAAAGTTTGTAATCATTCTAAGTCTCTGGCCAGAGCTGACTAAGTGATGATTAGAGAATTCGATTCTCTAAGTCATGCACGTGACGATTACAACACTTGGAACGATCGCACCGTCATCGAACATATAAAGAGGTCTCGATGAACCAATGCCTCTAGTTCGATCGGGACATATGAATCGAAGGGACCGTACTGTACGTTAACTATATCTGAAGGTTCTTGCAGGCACTTCCTTTGTATCTAGGGAATCATGACGCGTAGTTGCTAGACGCCAATCTTGATTCGTTGGGTGATTAAGGTGAAACGAGCTTCATCTTAATCGTAACTCTAAGGGACGAGTTTTGACCACAAAGGGTTGTGGGCCCACGGCTAGCTTACACCTGAACCATCGAGGGTCACACTGCTCGTGCACATGAGATCTTTGAATAAACGGTCAGAGATAAAATAGTTTATCTTTGCATGATTGGAAGTCAATATGATTGAGTCCAACATTCGTAATTTGGAATTACGAATGAGAATAAGAAAAGGAAAAGAATAGGCGAACGTATTAGTGAACTTTCTAAGTCGGGAAGTTTCCAAATTTAGAAAGTGCACTGAACTAGGGTTTCCACTTTTGGAAAGTTGGAAAATGAGAGATGGCACTCGTAATGACGAGGAAGTTATAATGATTCCGAAAATGTAATCGTTGCAATTTTTCGGTCATTGAATTAAGAGAGACGAGCAAGTAAAAGTACTAACGGACTTAAGCTGTTGGGCCCGGTCCAACTTAAGCCCGCTACGGTTTTATGCAAGACATATAAATACTTGATTTATAGGTCTTGCACAAATACACAACAAAACCCTAACCCTAGCCGTCCACCTCTCTCTCTCGGCCTCTCTCTCCCGCGGCCACCACCGCCGTCCTCCCCGCTGTTTCGCCGGAATCGGCCGTTCATCGGCCGATTGTCTTGGTAGCTTCTTTCCTTCTCTTTTTCTTCCGTTTTTCTAACTATTACGTTTCTAGTACCACGTGTTTAGTAGATCGAAGTATACGAGGTGAAATCCGAGAGGAGGTAGATCGAAGATCGGAGAATCGAGGAGCAGCATACGAGCCGAAGCCGCACGCAACCCCACGCGCCGCCCGAAGACCGCGCGTGAGCTACACGCGCCGCCACGGCCCGTCTCGCCGTTGCTGCTGCTGCACCGCTGCTGCCCCGATTGTACGGATTGGTTTCCGTAGCAATCTCGACTTGCTAAACACTTCTACCTCACGCTTCAAGAGGTAAACACACGAATCCCTTGTTTCGATTCGTTTACGTTTAAACTATGCATTCATGTTTGCTATCGTATGATTTTATGTGATTATGTGTAATCGTTCTAATCGTTGCGAGCATGTTATTTGGTTTAAACGCGAGCATGTTAATTGATTTAAATTCGGTTAAATTATTTAGCATGTATATTGTTTTAATTTCGCTGGAAGCGCAAAGGTACGCAATTAATTGACTTTAATTTGTCGGGCATGTGCTTGTGTGCTTTAAAGTCGTTTAAATCACATTAAATTTTTGTTTTCCGCTGCGTACACGTGCCCGAAACCCAACATGTATACCCCCAGGGAGTCGATAAAAATCTATTGATTACATATTCATCTATATGTCAAACTATGTACTATACAATAAAGTACATTATATTGGATTACTATTGAATATTGAATAAAGTAGATCGAGTTTATGTCATATAGTGTTTTTTTTACATCAATGTTATAAATTATTTATGTTAACATTGATTTGCAGTGACACGCTATAATATTTTATGTTATAATTTATTTATTTGATTTAAATTTGAAGAGTTACTTATATTATACTAATAAAATAAAAAAATAATGAGGGATTAAAAATAAATAAAAATAAAAATTGAAATATAACTAAAATAGAAAATGTAAAGATCATTTAAATAGATCATACTATCATTTAGCATAATTTCTTTACATATAGCATAGTAGCATAATAGGACATTTTTTTACAGAAATATTAAAACATAATAGCATAATCTTTTTATTTCATAATTATTTATAAATTTTCATGAAATATTGGGTTGAGAAAATGTGTTAAAAAGTTATATCCTTTTGTACATACAGGTCAATTCTTTTTTATCAATTAATTAATTATAGACCATAAAATTAAGTGGAAATTAAATAAAAACAATAATTAATTTTTTTTTGAAAATTCAATAGTTCATCTCAAGTAAGTGTTTTTCTCCCACTATTTTTTAGCTCCAACTTCGGACCCAAGAAAAAGGATGGGAGACAGACGGAAACCAAGAATTGCAATAACTCTCCTCTATCCTTCGTAAGGCGTGTTGGCATTTGTAAAGCCTTCTTCGTGAAACAAATTAAAAAATTACTATTTAGGGTAAATTGGTAATTCAGCTTTGTGACTTTTTCAAATATTACATATTTGCCATTATCTGGTTGGCCAGACTCTGGTCAAGTAGCTTTATTACATCAAAACAAGAGAAATATTACAAGGTTTAACCGTTTTACGAACATACATATTAAGTTTGTCTGTAGCCAAAAGATCCAAAGAAATTGAGGTGGGTTATCAAAAAAACAAACATGATTATATGAAAGAAAAATTTACATTTTAGCAAGTGTATCAGCAACACTATTGACTTCCCGGTACCCAAGCATCAGCCGAACACTCTGGAAACAATACTCAGATTCTTCGACTCCTCCAAGAATTTTCAGCTTGTTGTGGGGGATTTGGTTCTTGTTAAAACATGACGCAAGAAAACAAGAGTCAGTCTCAATAATGAGGGGTCAATGTAGCCCCCCTGTTTACTTTACACTCTATACCGGAAAATGGTATAAAGGTTTTTCTATTAAGTTGCACCGAAAGACCTTTTTAAAAATATGGTTTTGTTTTTCGAAACAAAGTTCTAGAGAAAGTTGGTAAAATTTTCTCTAGTTTTGAAAATACTTGAAGTGTTTCGCTTCAATTTTAGTTCGATAAAAATCTTTCTCAAAAAAAAAATAAAAACTTTGAAGTCGAACACTTCATAGATTTACTCAAAAACATTATCTCTTTATTCGGTGCCTTATTTTCCTTTAAAAGTTTTCTTGTTCCGAATAATGAATTCGGGTTGTGGTGGAGCTCTTCAAAAATCAACATTAGAAAATAACAAGAATAGTGGGAAAACATTATATTATACATAAGAGTTAAAATCATTTCACAATAACATATTCAAGTACTACGGATTACAATCCACTAAAAATATTTAAGTACCAAAACGGAAGTTTATAAAATCCACATAAATTCCATACGGCTCGATCCATCGGCTTTCCCCGAACTTGGTTCAACTTTGCTCATCGGATTCGGATCATGAGTTACCTACACCAAGATAACATCTATATGAGCCTTTAAAAAGACTCAGTAAGAATCCGGGAGTAATAACAAGGTTTTGAAAAAGTCTTTACACAAATAATTTATATGTACACACACACACACACACACACACACACATATATATATATATATATATATATATATATATATATATATATATATATATATATATATATATATATATATATATATATATACACGAACACATAATAAACTTACAATCATTCAAACTTACACTTACTATACCTTATCTTTACCTTTCCTTTAAACCTTTCAAGGATACTTAACATTCTTTCATATGCATTCAAAAGTTGAGTACTTAACACCCTTCTTTTCTTTACTTTAATATGCAAAAGTCGGGTACTTAACACCCTTCTTTTCTTTACGTTAATATGCAATATGCATGAAAATGAGACTTTAGACTTTTAAAACTTTTCATGAGAAAACATTGGGCCCGTTTGGAAAAACAATCGTGGAGTTCGGCAATAAGCCGTGTACTTTGGAGCTTGTGATCTATAACTTTACTATAGTCACGACTATAACTTTACTATGGCCAAGTTAGTGGTTTATAATCCCGATTCCTATGTGAATCAGTCCCTATGTGGACAGGTTCCTATGTGGACCCCAACTATCAACCACTAACCGGAATACCGTCACGGCTTTAACTTTACTATAGCCGAGTTAGTGGTTTATAATCCCGATTCCTATGTGAATCAGTCCCTATGTGGACAGGTCCCTATGTGGACCCCAATCAACCACTAACGGAATACCAGCCCCCCGTATTCCATACTTATTTACCTAGATCCACAACCAATTTCCAAACATTTTTAACTTTGAAAAATCGTGATTTATGCATCTTAGACTTACTAATGAATCACATAAAGCTTACATGATCTATCTATGTTTACTTTCACTTAAACAAACATAAAAGTAACAAGTACCACAACAATCATACTTCACATCCTTAGTAAAATCATTGAACACATAATCATATAGAACATAACACTTAATTTCATAAGTACACATAAACATTTAATATATAGTAGCACCAAGAAGGGCATTCTTCAACTTTAACCATATTATAATCACATAATCATACAACCATGTCATTCATAGCATATCAATATCACTCATATCATGAATTATGAAAATTATCACATACGGCATTACTTTACTCTAATCACTTAATACATACACCTTTATTTCAAAAGTGCCACACATCATAACAAATAATATACGAAAATAATCAAGTATTCTAACTCATCATAGAAATCAATTAATCATATTTCTAAATATTGTACTTGCTTCTTAACACCATTCTAGGCTAGTAAATTGTCATTCCTTCTTAGGTCATGCATGAGGCAACATAATACCTAAACTTAGATCATTAGACCATAACTTAGAGGTTTCACCTTCATCACTAACTTATCTTTCTTACCTAGCTCGGATATTAGAACCATGATCAGAAATCGTACTATGATAAAAATAGTCATCTTAAGAAAATCAAAAAAAATTGGTATCCTAACTTTGAAAAATCATTTCTCTTGCACCAAAAATCAAAAGACTTTGAAATTTTTACAACATACTCATTTATATGTCTTTAAAACCACTAAGAAACATTTTATAAAAATCATTATCATAATAAAAGATATAAATAAATTTCTAATGGGGTACAATTTTGAAATCTGAACAGATGAAGTGACTTTAAAAATTAATTACTCTCTAACCATTCATCCAAAACTTTTGAAATTTTGACAAAATATACTATGAGAAGTCTAATCTACCCCAGTAAATCAATTTTATAAAATATTTAGGAAATTAGGATAAAGAAGTAATATGGTACAGTAGTGCAATTTAAAACTCAGAACAGGGGATGGGACTTCAAACATTTCTTATTCATTATCTACTGTATCAAACATTGCCAAATATTATCTCAAATGATTTCTCTAAGATAGGGTTCTGTTCCAAGTGGACTCATTAAGTTTAAAAGAAGAAAACATTACATTTCATTACTTATCTCAAATGTTTTGTATAGTTTCGTTACATAATTTATTTATTTCTACTCCAAACATTACAAGCCACATATCAATATGACCATAACAGAGAGATCTATCCTGATGTAAAATTTTGTAGGTTTCATAAACACAATCGTGGGTGAAACATGGGTTAAATTCCGTACCTATGAATCTGTAAATTTTACATATAACATCTATTTCAAGATTCTAGGCTCAATCAACTTATATGCCTCAAATCCAAACCTCAAATATGTAAAATCACAACTACAACATTAATAATATTAACATGCAATGATTATAAACATAAGGACAATTAATTTCATAGCATATCATCTTCAAATTTCGGGTTTCTCAGCAATCTTCTGTTTTCTTTCAAGAATCAAGATTCAAGAGTTAGATTCTCACATGCAAGACTTTAAACATGGAAATTAAACATATCAAGACATCATCATCATTTTTCTCATAAAAGATCAAGGATTCAAGCATGGATCTTAAAATGTTAGATACTAAACATATAATATAACATACTATGAGCACTTTCTTTCATAAAACTTTCGATTTCTTCAAACAATCAAGAAGGGGAGGTTTTTTTTTTTTTTTCTCAAAAGAGTAGAGGAGGAAATACTATTGATGTTAGCTTGATGTAGCAAGAATTCCATGATTCTTAGGGTCTTTGAGAATTTGAAGGGTTTTGTATATATTTGATACCCATTAGAGAATCCTTTTCGAGAATTAGAAATATGATCTATAGGGGATTTTGAAAAGTTTAAGAAAGAAACAAAGAACAAAGGTTTGCTTACCCTTCTTGGTTGAAGAATCTCCTTTTGGAGAGGAAGAACTATACTAGCTAGGAATTAATGAAAAAAAGACGAGAAGAAGAAGAAGAAGGAAGTAGACTTTGATTTTGAACTTTAGGATCAAAGAGTGTTTTTGGTGTAGAGAATTGTGAAGAAGAGGTGGGTATCTATAGAGTCTTGGATGCTTGCTATCTTAATGACTAAATAGGAAGAGGGGTCTTTTTGCAAACCGAGTATAGGAAACACGGGGTATTACAGTCAATGTTCAAATCACGAGCTAACTGAAGGCCCACACCTCCACTTTATTGTTACTTGTTAGTCTAATATACCCTTAACTGTCCCTAATAACACCACCAATACCTACTTTCCCCGGAATTGATATTGATGTTCAAATTCAAAGAATCCTTGTAATATATTTATAACACCATCAATGAAATCCTTCTAATTCAAAGAATCCCCACATCAAAACAATTCTAGGAAGTTGCTAGACTCGTGCGCGTATCTATATTAATTTACCTTATTTTTTTTCCTTTTCTTTTACCAAACTACTAGTATTTCACCCGTGCGATGCACGGGATATATATATCAGTGTTCTAAAAATTGGCCGAGGCGGCCGATTAATCGGTTTTCGAGGCGGAGGCGGTCCCAAACCTTTACCATTTTAGTGTAAAGGTTTGAAAATCGGTTTTTTGCATGTGAGGCAGTTTTAGGTTGTCCAACCTTTAAGGCCTGTCAAACTCGGTGGTAAAAATCGGTCACAAATTGGGTTTTTTTTTACTAATTCAAAATAAATTGTCATTGTTGATTGTTATTGTTAAAGAACTAATGATGTATGTCATAAATGTTCAAGCATAAATGTAAATTCAAAAAAATTGCCTTTTTAATTATATTTTATGAGAACATTTATATATTATGTTATTAGGATATATACATGATAGAGATATAACTATGCTTAGGATTTTATTATGTGTATAAAGATATTCATTTTGATACACTATGAAATATAATCTCAATAGTAAAGAGCAGTAGAGAGATATTTATAAGTATATAATAAAATATAATCTCAATAATAGTTCTTCTACCTTGCTGGTTTGTTGGTTCTATTAGCGACAAAAATACAATTAGCAAAATTTAACAGAAGTAATCTATATTATATATAAAACTAAGATACACAATCAAAGTTTTCTAATTGAGGAGATTGAGTCCATAATATTTTATAAATTTCAAAATAACCCCACTTACCATATTCACCCATATTACTAATGAATTTATTTCACATTATTGGTTTTTAATTTTTTATCTCTCCTACATGTCAAAATGGTGTCTTTTTATTGGTTATTAATTTTCCTTTTTAATCCATTGCTTCATATTAAAAAACATAAATTTATAAATGAACATTCCACTTAATTTGGGTTAATTAAATTTTATGCACAATATTATATTAATTGCCAAAAAAACCCAATTTTCAAATTTCATCTATCCTACATGGCAAAATAGTGTCTTTTTATTGGTTAATGAGTTTATTTTTTATTATAATATTTTCATTAAAAAAAATTGTGGGACTGAAATGCAATTATGTTCCACCACATATATCACATATTATTATAAATTTCAAAATAACCCAACTTACCATAGTCACCCATAGTATTAATGAATTAATTTCACAATAATGATTTTTAAATTTTATCTCTCCTACATGTCAAAATAGTGTCTTTTTATTGGTTAATGAGTTTTTTTTTATTATAATATTTTCATTAAAAAAATCGTGGGACTGAAATGCAATTATGTTCCACCACATATATCACATATTATTATAAATTTCAAAATAACCCAACTTACCATAGTCACCCATAGTATTAATGAATTAATTTCACAATAATGATTTTTAAATTTTATCTCTCCTACATGTCAAAATGGTGTCTTTTTATTGGTTATTGATTTTGCTTTTTAATCCATTGCTTCATATTAAAAAAACGTAAATATATAAATGGACATTCCACTTAATTTGGGTTAATTAAATTTTATGCACAATATTATATTAATTGCCAAAAAAACCCAATTTTCAAATTTCATCTATCCTACGTGGCAAAATAGTGTCTTTTTATTGGTTAATGAGTTTTTTTTATTATAATATTTTCATTAAAAAAATCGTGGGACTGAAATGCAATTATGTTCCACCACATATATCACATATTATTATAAATTTCAAAATAACCCAACTTACCATAGTCACCCATAGTATTAATGAATTAATTTCACAATAATGATTTTTAAATTTTATTTCTCCTACATGTTTATTTTTAAAGTAGTATATATAAAATAGGTAATTACATCAATTTATATTAATTACTTTTTTTGTTACCTTTTTATATTCCCTAACTCTACTATAAATTAACATTCAACATGATGTACATTCTTCAACTTTTCCACATACTTTTTTTTTTCTGTTTCGGAGATATGGAGAGAATTCTTGAAAAAGAATTGCATTGGTATCACCTACATGCAATGGTATATTCATCATAGTCTCTTTTTTAGTGTAACAATGAATTATTGCTTTATTTTGTATCTGATTTCTTCATTCAATTTTATATGTAGCCTTTAAAGAATGCTTTTGTTGAGGCTTCTCGGTTGACCGGATTGTCTACTATCAATATTCGATACGAGGAGGGAAATCATTTTCAAGTTGCGGTATCTTCGCGCCAAAAACATGGAAAAATGTATATGTTGTTGACTAAGGGTTGGACAGAGTTTTGTTACGCACATAACATTGTTTGCGGCAAAATGTATTCTTTTTTTTTTTTAACCAATGGGATGATGTACTAGAGCTGTGGCACGGCCCCAACCTTTCCAACGATATGATATGTCTTCGCCCTCCTTAAAGTTTTATTATTAATAATATGAGTTGCATCGATTTATAAATAATTTACATTTTTTTAAGTGTTTTATTTATCTTGTTGAAAGAGCATTGTATACCATTAACATAATTGTGCGCATCCACACGAAAACGAATACCCATAAGATAATTAAATAAATATGTAGAAACGATAAAACAATTATAATATATTACAAAAATAGTCACAATATATATCACGTATTTTTAAAAAGAATTCGTTCAATCACTAGAATCAATATACATATTTAAACAATAGATTCCGTTATTTTTATAAGCAATTTTAAATGTTCAAAAAGCATAACCATTATATATAATAGTGTGTAATTAACATGTTTGAAATTTATATTGTTTTTTCCCTAATAGTATATATAATAATATATATATATATATATGTATATATATATATATATATATATATATATACTCTCCTATATAGATATAGATATAGATATATAAAATCAATAAAATATGTATACTTATTTTAACAATAGAATCCGTGTATAATATATTTAATTTTTATGGATATATTCAAACAATATAGATTTTATTTCCTTTATACTAATTAATATCGATTTAATCTTTCATATTTATGTAGGTTATCTATAATTAATATAAATTACGCATATAAATAGGTTCCTAATCGAAAATTATGCAGCTTATTTATAGGAAATTGCTTATGGATAGTTCATTACATGTAATATGAATAGTTATTAACTATAATATACTCTAATTATAGAACTATTAATTAATTATATTCCATTTACTATTATGATTTACGAAATAATAGAATCCGTATACACAAAATATATATATATATATATATATATATATATATATATATATATATATATATATATATATATATATATATATATATATATATATATATATATCCGTAACAATAGAAACATGCTTTTTTTATGAAGATGTAATCTTTTATATTTATGTAGGTGATCTAAATTTAATATAGATTAGGCATATAAATATATGCCTAATCGTAATTTATGCATTGTATTTATAGGAAATTGCTTAATTTTAGTTAATTATATGGAATATGAATATTTATTAACTATAATTTACTCTAATTTCGTATTAAATATAATTGTATTTTATTTACTATAATTACGGAACTAAAATTTAGGAATTATAATTTTACTTCCATGATTGTATTTCATTTACTATGACTTAGGAATTATTAAATATCATCATATTATATATACACGGTTCATTTCATTGTTATTCTAAACTGCAGGATAATATTGTTCTCTCGATATTTCATCAGCCGACCATCGTTCTCTTTTTGTGAATCGTGAGTATAATATTATTTTAGAATAATCTTTTACCTTTTTTTTAATTTTTTTCTTTCACGACACCCGAGCATATGAATTAATGTAACTTTATCATATAGATTATAAATTATACTTTATGCATATTTTGAAATATATATAATTCAAGAGTTGTTATCGTATATTCATCTTTTATTGTTTGATTTAATTCACTAACAAATTTTTGATTACGTGTATTAAACACATATAGATGTCATGGCAAGTAGATCTCATTAGAAACTTGGGAGGTGAAAAAAAGTCATGGAATCTCAAAATCCGTATTTTGCACATTTGGAAACAACCAAATTATTTTAAGAAAGATCTTCAAGACATGGAGATGATATTCATTGATGAACAGGTGATTATTTTATTTTAATACGTCAAATATGATTGTTAGGAAAATATATTTTTCACATTTGTTTTTTAATTACGCAGGGTGATACGGTGCAAGCTTCCATTAAGTATACACTGTTATACAGATTTGAGTCTAAGATCAAAGTGAACAGATGTTATGTAATGTCAAACCTATCTGCTTTTTTTAGTGTCAAGACCTACAAGCATGCCTTGAATGACTATAGAGTCACTTTCGAATATACATCTACTGTGAGAGAAGTTGACGTTCCGTCCATTCCAATGTATTCATTTAAGTTCACACCTTACGCAGATATACAACAAGCGTCAAACAACAATGAGTATACGATAGGTATTAAATTTTTCCATTGATGTTTTTCTTAATATTTAGCATTTATTTACTGGATGTACTCTTACAATTGTTTAATATTAATTGCAGATGTTATTGGTTCGCTTTTGTCGATAGGTTCATTGAATCACCTATCGGGTGGAACAAAAACAAAACATTCCATTTGAACTTGAAGATATTGAGTATTTTCAAAAATCACTAAAATATATTTTTTTGGATTTTAAATCATTTATGTTTTCATGTGTTTTACATATCAATTATCATTTTATTTGTTATGCAAGTGGTTCGAAGGTCAACTGTTTGTTATGGGGAAAGTTTGCTGAATACATACTTCAACGAATTCAAGATATTGGTGTAGGGCCGTATATTGTTATAATACAATTTGCAACGACTGAGATAAAGAATGGTATTAGATTGTTCAATAATTTCTTTTATGCATCATGTATAATTAATGTTAGGGTCATTTATTACATTTCACTATTATTGTTATGTTTTCGTAGGTGAAGTTCAGGTATCTAACCATTGGCATTCATCACGCGTGCTTATAAATGAGGATATACCTGCAATTAATGAGTTCAAATCGAGGTTACAATTGTATATTTAAATGCATTAATTATGTTTTTTTTAAATTTATTTTTTCGTTACGATTTATTTGCATGTAACTTTTCATTTTAGTCTCATTCGGAGTAAACCAAATAGTGGTCAAGTGATAAGTCAAAAATCGTCGCAGTCTTCTTACTCGATGGAAGATGATTTCATACGTAAGACTGTCAGAAAAAAATTGGACGAACTGAGTGACACAAATGAGGTAATAACGATGTATTTGCTACATTATTTATTCGTACATTTTCAGTAAAATACTAATAGGAATCATTTATCAAAATTGATTATAACTATACTTAACTGATGTTTATTTTCACATTTTAGCCTGGCAAATATGTTGTATTGCCCACTATTAAGGGTCTTGTGAAAACATCAAAGTGGTGGTACAATGGTTGCATTAAGTGTAATAGATTTGCTAGACAGGATTCAAAAATGTGGTATTGTCACGTTTGCATAGCTCATTGGCCTACTGCTAAGCCAACGTATGTACTATTTTTTTTTCTTTGGGTTAATTATATTACTATTCTACAAATACTTTTCATTCACATTTTGTTATTCTCTTTAGTTATAAAGTTGAAGTCATTGTCATGGACGATACAAATTCAGCTTCGATGATTGTATTTGGGAAAGAAGCTGAAAGGATGCTAGATATTCCTGTAGAAGTATTAATTCAAACAGTCCAAAACAGGGTACATTGATCAACCACTCATCCTTTTTATCTAAAATATATATTTTTTTAGAGTAATCAATTAATTTTGTATTTTTATCATTTATTTATTTTTAATGCTATGAAGGGAGAAGAACCTGTGGAGTATCCTATGGAACTTGAGGGGTTAATTGATCGAAGAATGTTATTCAAAATTGCTATCAAGGGTGATAATGTTGCCAATGAAGATCATAAAACGTACAATGTTCAAAAAGTTTGCACAAATGATGCTATCATTGCTTCATTTTTGAAGCATTACGAAATGGATGCGGTATTGATAATTAACTTTAATATAATTCTTTCTTTTTATTTTAATACGTGGTTTTGAATGTGTATGTGTCTTATAATATTGCAGAAACATGATAATGGTTCATCGTCGCTGAGTGTCAATTATGACAACGATGGGTGTGTCTTCTCATCAAAGGTTGACAATTTATTTTTGATTAATTGTTCATATGTTGCACGCAAGAGATGTTTCACAAATACACAAATGTTTTACGTAATTCTTTTCTAATTTATAGGACTCTGGAACGTGTTCTAATTTTAACGATGGCGTTGTGGATGGTGATATCACAACTAATGCTATTGTGGATGATGATGTCAACGCTATTACTCCAATGAAGCGATCCAACGATTGTATTTTGGATAGTATTCTCAATGATCCTACCGTCCAGCAATCATCCACCAAATTATTGAAAAAGATCAAACAAGAGAAAATGGAGTAATGTATTATTTAAATTTATTCGTCATTTTTTGTTATTCATTTCGATTTTCTTTGGTATTTCGTATTTAGAGACACAATATGTTTTTCTATTTTGAGACCATGTCCTTAATACTTTTGCATGAAGCTTATTTCAATAAAGTTACTTATGTTTTTTAATGCGGCAAACGTATTTATTCATTTATGCCAAAATGAATTATGCATATTAATAAAATTGTTTATATATTTGAACATTAATTGCGTTACAAAGATTATACATTGACATACGAAAGAGAGTACCCATATAGATAACATTGTTATTTTTACGTAAATATTTGTATTTATAAATATAATAATCTATATTATATTCTACGATCTACGTAATATATTTTATGAAACATTTACGTATGAATCAGATTAATCACCCATGTGTTAATATATTTTCAAATAAAATTGATAAATTAATACCGGTTGAAATTCTTTTTATAATTACATGTATTAAATTAACAATAATAAATTATTATAACATGTTTAGTAACCAACTTATTCACACGTAAATGCCTCTTTCAATATGGAAATTAAATATTTTACACTCTACTAAAACCTATTAATATTTATGTTTTTTAATCTCGCGTTGTGTTTATGGTAATAGGATCCGATATTTTCAATAAAATATACATTATTTAAGGCAAATATACTAATCATCTATATAAGATTTTTAGTCTTTTTTCTATTAACTTTGACATTAATTATGAAATATGTGGACTGTAATAATTAAATATTGATATGAATATAGTGTGTGTATTTTCTAACTTTATTTTAAATACTCATATATTTTGAAATATTTTGATTATAGAAAGAGTATTAATTTATGCAATACTTAAATCAATTATATTTTTAAAATATCACCATATATCATTTATTCATAGATTAAAGCTCATTTTAAAATTTGAATTTTTAATTTTTAATCTACTTTCCAAATTATGCGTATATTCCAAACTATATAATCTACCTAACCCAATGTTATTTTCAATAATCAAGCCACATTCTTCAAATTATTGTACGTAAATATTTTCACTCAAGAATTATTGATTTTATATTTTTTAATCGTTCTTTCACCCCACATTTATATACGCACAATATTGTACAATAAAATACTCTTTCACTAATTCGAAAGTCCTGCCAATTGACTGTCGACGGATCTCAGATGAAAGAGAACCAATTCGCCAGAAACATGTCTGACAATAGTACATCATATATACATACCTATTTTTGTAGTTATTGATTGGGTATGGTTAATATTTATTATTAGATACGTTATCCTTTACTATTCATCAATATAAACGTGTAGGTTATATTGATAAAGGAAAATGCAAAGAAATAATGATTGAACAAGTTGGAAGCAAACGAGGTAAAGGAAGCATTACTGGACAAAAGAAATTGCTTGGTGACGCATTCAAGGGAATTAATCTTGATCGAATGCGTGATAACGGCGTTCTAATCGACATATCCAATGGTTAGCTATTCAACTATATAAGGGTTAATTGCGTCTTTATTAATATATATTATATGGTACGCATGTATGAAATTTTATTGAATGGTCTTAATGAATATTTACATCTTCTTCATATTATAAGAAGTAAAATATTTTTGAACTACAAGTATATATATATATATATATATTTCCACATATAATTAATATCTACGGTTTTAATGTGTATACCACAGTATATGGAAGTCCGCACTCATCTTTGGAACATGTTGCAAAAGAAAAGGATAAAGGTATTATTCCTAAACAAACAAAATTGCTAGGTGATCCTTCAAATCGAGTGAACATGGATCAAATCCAATCGAGTTATACTACAACTAATCGTTCAATTGGTTAGTATTTAATTTAACTTTAAATACGAATATCACAAACTACTCGATCTTATAGTATTTTTTTACCGTCATTATTTCGTATAGGTCATAACTAACTAAATTTTGTTCTCCCAATATCCTTCCACAGATGCTGTCAATGGTGTACGAAAAAAATCATTTCCAACATATACAGAAAAATTGACTAAGAAAAAGAAAGGTATTATATCAAGTATTTTTTTTAGCAATAAAAAACAAGTGGCATTAATTAAATGGGGAGTAATTGTGGTGTCGATGCTATGTTAGACGTTAATACTGTTATCTTTGTACAATTATTGCTAAATAATTATAAATAAATGAATTTTATAATAAAGAAGTTATGTTGTTATTACAACAGATGACGTTGAGTACTGTCGCAATGGTGTATCTACATCGTGTGAAGATCATTTACAAGTTACAAAATCTTATTATGAATCAAATAAAAGGTGCGATCTTATTTTTTAGGACTAATTTTATGTCTTATTAAATGATTAAGTGTGCAATACATGTAGACAATAATCCAGTTTTTGCTTTCATTTCTATATACGCTGAATGTTTACTATTATGTTAGTTGTACCGTGCGGAATGAAAAGAAGATGACTAGGAGTCATAAAACAATTGACTCTGTAGCACGTATGTTGGATATGACATCAGTACCCGCTATGTTGGTAGATGAGGACACAGACGTTAAGAGACAATTCTTCCGACAGCGGAGATAATTATCTTTGTCATCATCTCATAACGTATCTCATTGCTATGCGTTATTTGTCAGTATATTTTTCTACTGTAATGATAATTTTTTGTTCATAAATGTAGATTCTGAATATGTTTCCAACGATGAGAATAGTGACGATGCAGTTGACGATACTGGTAAATATTATTTTAATCTAACAACTTTTAATCTTAACATTACTAATTATATAAATTCATTACATTATTTTAAATGAATAATAGTATTTAATTAATTTTGGATAGATTATGAAGATCTTGGAGATCAGACGTATGAATGTCCTTTTTGTGGTTCAATGATGTGGTACGGTGAAAGAATTGACAAGCATAGACAAACATCCAGGCCCAAATTTGGCTTATGTTGTATGTCTGGGAAAGTCCAGCTCCCAAAAATAAGCGATGCACCTCCTACACTTAACAATTTAGTGTTTGCCACTGATCGGAGAAGCAACCATTTCCAAGAGAACGTACGATCGTATAATATGATGTTTTCTTTCACGTCGCTTGGTGGAAAAGTGCAGACATCTATTAATAACGGATCTGGTCCATACACATTTCTGTTACACGGATAGAATTACCATCTACTGGGCAGTTTATTGCCGGAAGAAGGCACTAGGCCTAAGTTTGCCCAACTTTACATTTTCGACACAGAAAATGAGATTCAGAATCAATTGATGCCGTCAGGTAAATTTTTCGGAATTATATTCCTGTTCTAAGGAATATAGAGCTTACAAATTATAATTACATTATTTTTTATTTGACAGGTCCGAAAATCAATCTAACAATCTTGACCCAACCATCGTTGCATCGTTGAAAGATATGATTGACGGTAACAATGTACTTGCACAACATTACCGTGCTGTTCGAGATCGTTTTTCCAATGATGGCCATCAAGGAGTAAAACTCAGATTGGTAAAGAGTCGCAGTACTGATGGCAGGACGTACAATCTTCCTAACGCAAGTGAAATAGCAGGCTTGATCGTTGGTGACTTTGACACACAAGAGGGTATTAGGGATATTGTAGTTGAGACGCGCTCAAATAAGCTTCAACGAATCAGTGAGCTCCATCCTCTTTACTTGCCTCTACAGTATCCTCTTTTATTTCCTTACGGTGAAGATGGTTATCGAGACGATATCAGTTTGAGAGAATCTTCATTTGCTGATAATAGAAAACGAAGGAAGGTAAGCATGCGAGAATTCTTTGCATACCTAATTCAGAAACGGCATGGAGAACATTCGTTGCTTTTGCATTCTAAGAAGTTATTTCAGCAGTTCTCTGTTGATAGATTTTCGATGGTTGAGTCACAGAGGTTGAATTTCATAAGGTTCAATCAGGATCAACTTAGGGTTGACATGTACAAGGGTATCGAAGAAAAGATTTTTAAAGGAGACACTGAGGGTAAATCGGTTGGACAACGCATAATAATTCCAGGGTCGTTCACCGCAGGTCCAAGGTATATGTTTAACAACTTCGTTGATGCTCTTCAAATATGTAACTGGATTGGATTTCCAACCCTCTTCATCACCATCACATGCAATCCCCAATGGCCAGAAATACAAAGGGTGTTAAAAAATACAAATCTCAGGCCGGAGGATCGGCCAGACATTCTGTGTCGTGTGTTCAAAATGAAGCTCGATAGTATGATGACGGAAATCAAGAAAGGGCCGTATATTCGGACGTATTAGAGCATGTGAGTATTAAATTAGATATCCATTTATAATTAAACATTTAATACGTTTATATAAATTAGATAATTTAGTATGTGCGAGTTTAACTACTTTTTGCTTCATTAACTAATTTAATTCATATTTTTTAATACCGTATGTTTACATTTTTTATGCAGATGTATGCACAATAGAATTTCAGAAACGAGGTCTACCGCATGCACATATTTTATTGTGGTTGCATAATGACGACAAGCCCAAGAATCCAGAAGAAATTGACAGGATCATATGTGCTGAAATTCCTGACGAAGAAAACGACAGAAAGATGTACCAGTTGGTGGAGAAGTATATGATACATGGACCGTGCGGTCAGACGAATTTGAAATCTCCATCTATGAAAGACAGAGTTTGCACGAAGAGATTTCCAAAGCCGTTTGTGCAGCGCACTGAATCAGATGCAGATGGGTTTACAGTGTATAGGAGAAGGGAAGATGGCAGAACAGTTACGAAGAAGAAGACTACTCTTGATAATGGGTTTGTGGTCCCCTACAATCGTATATTGTTGAGTAAATACCGAGCTCACATTAATATCGAGCTATGCAACCAAAACAAGTCAATTAAATACCTGTTCAAATACGTAAACAAGGGGCATGACCGAGTCACAGCGGCATTTTATGAGACACGCAATACAGATGGCGGTGCTGAGATTCGTGATGAGATAAAGATGTACTACGACTGCAGATATCTTTCGACGTGTGAGGCAATGTGGAGGTTGTTTAACTTTGATATTCATTACAGAGACCCGTCCGTAATTAGGCTAAGCTTTCATCTCCCCGATCACCAGCCAATTGTCTTCAATGAAAATCAGTCGTTACAAAGTGTGTTGGATAGGCCATCTGCCAAGCAAACTATGTTCCTGGCGTGGTTTGAGGCCAACAAGAACTATCCACATGTAAGGGACTTGAGGTGCGGAGATTTTCCACAACAATTTGTGTATAAAGAGGATTCTCGAACTTGGGTGCCAAGGAAAAAAGGATTTTCAATCGGTAGGATTGCGAATGTTCCCCCTGGAAAGGGGGAAGACTATTCCTTAGGTTGCTACTTAACATTCAAAGGGGATGCACGTGCTACGAGGACATCAGAAAAGTTTTTGACATCGTCTACCCTACGTTCAGGGATGCATGTTATGTGTTGGGTTTGCTAGATGACGACAAAGAATACATAGATGCAATAAAAGAAGTGAATACTTGGGCATCGGGGGATTATATAAGAAGGTTATTTGCGGTTATGCTGCTTTCCAATAGCTTAAGTCGGCCCGAACATGTTTGGCAAAATTGTTGGTTGGATTTGGCTGATGGTATTGCTTACAAACAACAACGTCTTCATAAAAATCCAGGTATGGCAATTTGTATGGCATTGTATTCAATTAGATTTTACGTATTAATCATTCTTTTAATATTGTCTCTGTACGATTTCAACTAGATGCACATAATTTATCCATTATTTTATTGTTCAAGATTTACATATATCAGATGAAAGCTTGAAGAACTATACTCTCACCGAAATAGAAAAAATATTGCAAAGCAATGGTAAAAGCCTGCAAAATTACGCGCCTATGCCAGTTCCAATCAAATACTCATATGAGGACACAGAAAACATATTGGTGTTAGATGAACTGGATTACGACCGGTTTGAAATGGGTAGATAACTTCAACAGTGTCTTGCTTCCATTACAGATGAGCAAAAAAAGGTTTATGATGTAGTCATGGATGCAGTAACCAATGACAGTGGTGGAATGTTCTTTCTATATGGCCATGGTGGAACGGGAAAGACGTTTCTATGGAAAACTCTTTCGGCTGCAGTTCGTTCGAATGGAGAGATTGTAATTAACGTTGCATCGAGTGGTATAGCATCGTTATTGCTCCCCGGTGGAAGAACAGCTCATTCTCGATTCGGACTACCCATAAATGTACATGAGAGTTCCACCTGCAGCATATCGCAACAAAGTCCACAGGTAGAGTTGCTCATAAGGGCAAAATTTATTATATGGGACGAGGCTCCTATGATGCATAAATACTGTTTTGAAGCCCTTGACAAGACAATGAAGTCAATATTACAGGCTGACAAACCCTTTGGTGGTAAGGTGGTTGTTTTTGGAGGTGATTTTAGGCAGATTTTACCAGTTGTGCTCAGAGCATCAAGGCAGGACATAGTACATGCTACGATAAACTCCTCTCCGCTGTGGAATTTCTGTCGTGTCATGAAGTTGACTAAGAACATGATATTGCAGTCATGTTCTTCTCCATCTAATGTGGATGAGATAAAAGAATTTGGAGACTGGATACTAAATGTTGGTAATGGGGATGTTGGGGAAGACAATGATGGTGAAGCTTCGATAGAGATTCCAGATGACATGTTGATTTGTGATTCATAAGATCCATTCAGAGACCTACTCGAATTCGTTTACTCGGATTTGTTGAGTAACATGTACGATCGAGATTATTTTCAAGGGAGGGCAATTCTTGCACCAACTAATGAATGCGTCGAGTCTGTGAACGATCACTTAATGTCTCTCCTTCCAGGAGAGGAGAAGGTGTACCTGAGCTCAGATAGTATGTGTAGGGACGAGCACACAACGGAGGATAATGTAGAAATTTATTCGACTGAATTCCTCAACACAATAAGATGCTCCGGAGTTCCTTCTCATGCGTTGAGGATCAAGGTTGGTGCACCCGTTATGCTAATAAGAAACATCGATCAAGCTAGAGGATTGTGCAACGGTACCAGACTCCAAATTATTTGAACTGGCATTCACGTTCTGAGTTGCAAAGTTCTTTCCGGAAAAAATATCGGTGACATGGTGTTCATTCCTCGGATGACTTTAATACCATCTAACTCCGGACTGCCAATTAAATTTCAGAGAAGACAATTTCCGTTGATTGTTTCTTTTGCAATGACGATAAATAAAAGCCAAGGCCAAACTCTTTCGCATGTTGGTTTGTATCTTCCTAGGCCTGTCTTCAGCCATGGTCAACTATATGTTGCAGTGTCCAGAGTTAAGAGCAGAGGTGGCATTAAGATATTCATCAAGTCGGATTCGGGTGAACTCACCGATGTTACTAGAAATGTCGTGTACAAGGAAGTATTTCATCGAATTTGAAGGTAGAAAATATTTTCATATTTATCATTTATTCATGTAACATGTTTTTTATTTTATTTTAAAATAACTTATTCTTTTGCAGGTGTTTCTTATCTATATATTTTCCCCGGTGCGATGTTATTTTCAGTCATTTCCCTATGGTGCTCGGTGCAATTCTTATTATCTTTAAGATTTATTTTTGACGATATACTAATATTTAATAGTATTCTTATATTATAACTATGAAGAACATGACACTTATAACATATTTTTATTATCGTTGGTCGATTACGTTATGTACTTAGATTATGTGACCGTAATAATTGTTATCTGCTTAAATTTATTTTTGAGACATGTATTTTCAGTCAAAAATATGTCGCCCCGTGCATCGCACGGGTGAATACTAGTACATATGCAAATTAAAACTCGTCATAGCAAAATGAAACAAATAAGGAATGACATAAATAATCATCACGCTTTGTAGAAGTTATGTATATATTATTAGCATTTGCCACAAATAGTAATGAGAAACAATATCATAATGATTCCTATGTTAAGTTTTCTGCAAAATGTATTCAAAAAAGCATAAATAATTAGCAAATATAAGAGTTAAGAGCATAAAATAAATAATGAGCATATATACATTCTCCCCTGTTGATTTGAGAGTTAAGAGTTGACATAACAGCACTCTGACATAATTATTGATAAAGAATAAATAACTTATGTTTTCACCTTCGCGTAATCATATTTTCCATCTTTTCCACCAGTCTTCTGTTGCAGCCCTTGTAAATTAATATAAGATAAAATAGGATTATTATGATAAAAATTTAAGTAACAATAAGCACAAAATAAAATTCAATTAATACAACATAAAACAATAGGAAACAATATACAAAGTGAATGCAAATATCATAAAATATAAATATTATTAGCAAAATAATGACAATAATGAAGGACGAGCCAAACCAAAAAAAGAGAGGATAAAACAAAACAAAACACAATAACGTGAATATAGAAAATACAAAATAAAAAATTCGAAGTTACTCTCAAGGTAAACTTATAAATTGTGATAGAGTATGAGTAAAATGCTGAATGGAGTGAATGGATTATATATAGTTGGGTAGAATATGGTTTAAAAGGTAAAAATTATATAAATTAGGAAAAATCTTGATAACAATTATGAAATATGAATTAAGAAAATTAGATATTACACAATCGATTAATCTATCCCACAAAAAATATTGAATCATTTATGTTGATTGATTTCTAAAAGAATAGCTTAATAAAATAATCAAATAAATATATAGGAATAGTTTAACAAAAGAAATATATGCAAAATCAATGCAAATATATATAGCATGATTAAAAATTTTAAAATTAAATTCAAACGTGTGGTACACATGGCAAGCGTGAACAATGACCACAATTAGTGAAAGAAAAAAAGTTAAGAAGAATAAAGTAAGTATATAAAAAACAAAAAAGTTAAAATGATTCCATATTGTATATTTTTATATATTATACTATACGGTAATTTATTTATTGTTGATTAATTTATAAGTATAGACAAACCATTACACAAATCATGCAATGTATGTAATTATGTTAAATATTAGACTTAAATGATCGAAAGAATCTTTCTGCCAAACAATACACATTCTATATAATGCTCATTTACCTAAAATATTGCATTATATCATTACCATATAATATAAATTTAAAATCCAAAAAATATGTTTATTATTAAAATTAGCATTTCAAATATGCATATTCTTTTCCATTTTATTATTAAAATATACCTTAATTAATTAAACGATGTACGATTATATTACCAAAAAAGAAAAATTAAAAACGAAAAACTTTATTTAAATAAAATATATCAGATTTATTTAAAGAAAAATTCAAATCAGAAATGAACTAAATTTTGAATTTTTAAATATAAATAAAATAAGAAAAAAAAGGAAAGAAGCGTGTTAAATTATTAGAATGATTGACAATAAGGAAATAAAAATCAAAATTCGCCATTGTCTATAAGGGAAAAAAATAATAAAATTAATTACAGAATATTAAAACAATATACTTCAAAAATTAAAATTGTAAATAATACAATTTTTTTTTAATTTATATAATATTAAATGGATGAAATAATATGTATATGTGGAAATATTTAGATGAGTGTGAAAATGTTACATAGGAAATAAATTAAACACATACCAATATTAGTATTTATTATAGTACAATTAAAAATAAAACATTTTTTTATAATTATTTTTAATGGAATGGTATTCAAATATTCCAAAATATTGAAAATAAAAAAAAAACAATTGTATTCCTTTATTTTTAATATTTTAATATTGAAAAAAATACTTTTTTCTGAAAATTATTTGAATATTCGTAAAAAAATTGAGTATCATGAGTTTTTTCAATAAATGTATTTTGAAATACTGAAAATATAAATAAGTTCGAATTTATAAAATATTAACTTTGGAAATAATATATATACATGTGGTAATTGTTTAAATGAGTGTATAAATGTTAAATAAGAAATAACTTAAATGCATAACAAAATAAAATTGACAACTCACCAATTGAAGAATCCACCTCATCAATTGAACTCCAACTAAGCAATTTTGATAAATGACATCATCATTTGTCACTTGTCAATCATTGAGGGCATAGATCCTCTTTTTATATTATATATAGATTTCATTCTCTAAATACAATAAAGCCCTTTTTGGTAATTAGACCTTACCATAGGGAGTTTTTCATAATTTATTATTAAAGACCTAGTCCGTGATGAAGAGAGAGATGAACTCAATCCGAGATATCCTGGCCCGACTACTGTTAAGTGTATATTTTTACACTTTATCGTATCTTTTTATTTGAGCTTTTGGTGTGTTTTAACGATAATTGGTGCTTAAAAAGTTGATTTATTGTATTTTAGGTACAAATTGAAGAATTGGAAAAGTATGGGGTCAAAATTGCAATTTTGGAGAACATATGGGCCAAAAGTGAAAAAAATCAAAATTCTGAAGATTTAAAGCTCGGACCCCCGTCCGAGTTTTAGTTCAAATCGTGGGACCCCCGTCCGAGACTCCGAAGCTGCGCGCAGTAAAGGGATTTTAATTGCACAAGGAAACTGCCTTCTTCCCCAAGTTCATCACCCTATATAAAACCAAACCAAGTACACAATTGAGATTTTTTTTACGCAATTTCAAGAGCAACTAAGCAATAACGAAGACGAAGAATTCGAAGACTCTAAGCATAGATTTATCATTTATGACTTATTTTATTTGCGTTTTTCCTTTAATCACGAGTAGCTAAGTCTTTATTTCTAGGATTTTATTTGGAACCCTATGTGGGATTTATGAACCCTTTTCTATGATTTTATGCAAGTTTTAATTCCAGATTATTTCTTCTACTTGTTTTATTAAGTGCATAAACTTGATCACCTTATGTGCTTTTATGTTATTGTTAATCGCATGAATCGGAAGATCGGGTTAATAATTAGAACTGTGGTAGACGAGCCTTTGTGGTATTAACATAGGAATATAGTTAATCTCTTAGGTAGCCATTATTGAGATTTGTGCTTAATGATGTGCTCTAGAATTATTTGCATAGGAATATAGTAATTGAATCTAGAGTATTAGAATCGTAATACACACGGAAGCGGGTTATGATTATTTTAGCATCTCAGGTTAATAATCCGGGTTAATTACTTGCATAATTGAAGGAATTGGGGGAGTAATAATCACATAGGGGGAAGAATAAAATCCTAGGCTTGTTTACTTTGATTAATCTTCGTATTTAAATTGCTTTCTTGCCTTGTCTTTTTAATTTGCTTAATTTAGTTTATTATTCATCGTTCGACTGTGTAGGGTGGGCTTGATAATAATTGGTAGAATTTAGCGTCTTGAATTAAATAATTAAATATTCTCCGTGGGATCGATACTTGTACTTAAAAATCCACTTTATTACTTGTACGATACGTGCACTTGCGTGTAGGTTTTCGGCCAAGAAGTTTTTGGCGCCGTTGCCGGGGAGTATTTTAATTATTTATTTTATTCTAGCTCTAGATTTGAACAATTTTCACGATTCACCCATTTAATTTTTTTTTTATTTTATTTTTCTTTTTAGGTACTGTTTATGCGTAGGAGACTCGATCTTGCTAGAGAACCGTTTGATCCCGAAATCGAACGTACTTTTCGAGCCGCTAGGAGACTTCAACGCGAAAACAATATAATGGAGGACGAAGAACGCAGGGCAGCGGGTAATTTACTCGGGGCCAACGGAAACCAAGTCCAAGAACCACCCCCTCAACTTCCAGTACAGCCAGCAGTTAGGCCACGGGCACTTCAAGATTACATAATCCCGACTCATGACGGATTCCGCCCAAGCATCCAATATCCACCTATTGAGGCGCACAATTTTGAGATCAAGCAAGGCCTCTTGACGATGCTCTAAAATAACGGGCTATTTAGTGGATTGGCGGGTGAAGATCCCCATCTTCACATTGTCAATTTTCTAGATACCTGTAATTCCCACCGTCAAAACGGCGTTTCCCAAGAGGCGCTACAATTAATCCTCTTCAAGCACTCCTTACAAGGAAGAGCTCGCCAATGGTTGATGTCCCAAGCCCCCCACTCTATCTCGTCGTGGTCTCAACTCCTCAACCTTTTCATGAAAGTTTACAGCTCACCCGAGAAGGACGAGAGAATCCGACGAGAAATTCATAATTTTTTCCAAGAGCAAGGCGAGCAATTATACGAGGCATGGGAGAGATTTAAAACTCTTTTGCGGCAATGTCCAACACATGGAGTCGAACAATGGCGGCAAATCTACATCTTCTACCAAGGGATTAACGAGAATGCACGAACGGTCTTAGATGCGTCAACCGGAGGTAATTTTATGAGTCAATCGATACCGGATGCATTTATCATGTTGGATCAAATTGCACAAAATCAGTTTGCCAAGTCAAGCGAGAGGACGGTTAGTGGAGCCAAGAAAGTTCCCGGAGTGTTGGAGTTAGATGCAATTACGGCCCTGTTGACATCGAAATTGGGATTAAACTACAAATTAATGGCCTAAATAATTTGGTTATTAATTTGGATCTCGATTAACAGTCCATAATAAATTTTGGATTTTGTATTGAAGTCCACAAAATTGGGGCTTCACAAATATATCATATGAGTTAACCCAGAATTGAGTACTAAATTCTTATTATTGGGTTAGCTGTTTGGGCTCACAAAGTATGGCCCACAATAAATAAGTTGCAAGTGTCCGAGTCCACCGGCCCAAGTTTCAAGTCAAGAAACCCTAAACCGAGCCTATAAAATGAGGTATTATACAAGAAGACAAGGACACAAGCATCAAGCAAGGCATACATAAGCACTCAAAAGCTCTCAAGTCTCGAGCTCTTGCCACGACGAAGAACAACAACCGCGGAGGTTCGACATCTTCATCAAGGCGCTATATCTACAAGACCTAGAAATCCCCAAATCGATTTCTAGATATTAATATCTACTTCCGCGAATCAACGGAGGAATCAAGCTCTCAATTCAAGAACAAGCTTCGGCTCTTGGATTAAATCTAGGAGAAGAATCAGAGGAATCAACAAAGATTGTAACCCATTTTTGTTTTGATTAAAATATATTTATTTGTTCCTATTTTTTCTTGTCTTGTAATTTATTTTGCAGACATTTAAATTTGAGGTTAACAGGCCCTTCAAGCTCAAGTGAACCAAATTGCTCAACAAAATCAACTCCTTCTACAGCACATCAAAATTTGCGGTGATTCTCCATGTTGTGAAATTTGCGGTGGAAATCACTACACGCTCCAATGCCAACAAGATGTGGAGTCGCTCAACTACGTCAACAATGCACCTCGCCGATTCAAAAATCAAGGGTGGAGATCACAAGGGCAATATGGAGGAAATCAACAAGGCCAAGGGTATCAAAGACCTCAATGTCAATTTCAAAATCAAGCCCTTCCTCAACAAAGCTATCAAGGCAACAATCCACCGGCCCAAAAATCAAGCACAGAGGAGATATTGGCCCAATTCATGACTGCTACCCAAGCCTCGCAGCGGAATTTGGAGAATCAATTCGCTCAATTCGTTGTGAATCAAGAGAACCGTCCGGCGGGAGCGTTGCCATCGAATACGGAAGATCCTCGAAAGCAAAAGTTTGAGACGTGCCAAGCTATTGATGTCATGATCGAAAAAAGGGAAGAAATTCAAATAAAGCCGCAAATCACTGTAGCTGAATGGGTGGAACCAATCCCATATCCACAACGATTGCTAACGAAAAAGATCGAGGTCGAGACGTGCCAAGCCGTCACCTTGAAAAACGGTAAGCAATTGGAGGAAGCCCCACGAAAAGAGAAGAGAAACACGGTAATCGAGAAGCCGAAAGTGAATGAGGAAAAAGAATCAACTCATGAAGAGCCACCATCAACGGTGCTTTCACAAGTACCTCCAATTCCTTATCCTCAAAAGTTTATAAAGAAGAAGCTCGATGCCGAATATCAAAGATTTTTGGACAAGTTGAAGGAAATTCGCATAAATATTCCTTTCATTGAAGCACTTCAAAAGATGCCAAAGTGGGTGAAGTTCCTCAAGGACCTCGTGAAGAAAAGTAAGAAATTGCAAGGGAACGAGATGATCCAACTCACGGAGCAAATTAGTGCAATTCTTACTCAGCCTCTTCCACAAAAACTCGGCGATCCAGGTAAGTTTACTATTCCTTGTACTATAGGAGGTAAAAAATTTAGATCCCTCATTGATTTAGGCGCTAGCATTAATCTTATGCCTTATTCAACCTTTAAAAATCTTGGGTTAGGAGAAATTGAACCGACGGCTATAACTCTTCAATTAGCAGATAGATCTTTAGTTTACCCAAAAGGTATTTTAGAGAATGTGCTAGTGAAAGTCAATAAATTTATCTTCCTTGTGGATTTCGTTATACTAGATATAGATGAGGATAGGGAGATACCTCTTATCGTAGGGAGACCGTTTTTAGCCACGTCGAAAACGCTAATTGATTGTGCTAGTGGTGATCTTACAATGACTGTTCATGATCAAACAATCAAATTTAATGTTTTTAGTGCTAATAAAAATCCATGTGATAATAATGATTGTTTTGCTATTGAACTTATGGATTTTACAACTCATGAAAATTTTGATGTTTTGAACTTGGACAATGGGAAAGTATCTTTGAGTGCAGGAGATGATGGCGGAAACGAGAATCGGAAGGAGCAAGTTTACTTCATGGACTCAATTTCAACTTCTCCGAGAGAAAGTCATACGAGTCGAGGTCTTAACGACGATGAGAATGCAAGGAAGATGTTGCCACCCAAAGACTCGAGCAAGTCACGAGAGAAGGATGAGTCAAGCTATTGTGGTCGTAAGGAGAAAATCAAAAAGGAATTGCACAAAGGACAATTGGTGTTATTGTGCAAATCCTGTCTTTGGTTATTTCCAAGGAAGCTCAAATCAAAGTGGTCGCGGCCGTGTATTGTCCAAGAAATTCTTCCTCACGAGGTGGTCAAAATAAAGGAGCGAGATTCAAATCGTACGTTCCACGTGAAACGGAGCCGGCTCAAACCGTATTGGGAAGCGAGTGAAGATTGCCAAGTGACTTCGGTCACTTTTGCTTGAAATTAAAAAATCAACGTCCGGCTGAAGACTTTAAACTTAGCGCTTCTCGGGAGGCAACCCGAGCTTTTTCGTTTTTCATAGTTTTCTTTAACTTTTCGTTTTATTATTTTCTTTTTATTGTCATAAGCGTGCATTCTAATTTACTATTTGAATTTTACTTTTCAGGGTCGAAAACATGATCGAGGGTCGAGTCGGTTGGCCGTACGAAAAAAAAAAGAGGGGGTTAAGACGGCCGTCCCACAAAAAAAAGGCATAAAACCGGGACGGTCGTCCCCAAACCAGTAAGGACCGGTAATTTTCGGACGGCCGTCCGAAAAACGGGTACAAAACACGGACGGCCGTCCCCAAAACAGTGAGGGACCGGTACTTCTCGGACGGCCGTCCGAGAAATAAGTATAAATCATGGGACGGCCGTCCCGTGAGCAGTGGCGAAACAGAAGATTCGGACGGCCGTCCGAGAAACATGCTTAAATATGGGACGGCCGTTCGAGGCTATAATTGAGCGTTATAAATTTCTGAAAAATCCGATTTTCTCCCCCATTATTTCTTGAACCCTCTTCTTTCCTTCTCTCACCCTCCCACACACGAATTTTCGAAATTTTTGAATTTCTCTTCCAAAAATTCTTCGATTCCACACACATAATTCACTCACACACTCTCCGATTCTTATTTTGTGTTGGTATTGACAGGGAGGCTAGAGAATCGAACCAACCTCTACAAAATCTACTCATTCAAGGCACGCCCACAAGATGATCGACAAATTGCCTCAACCAAATTTGGAGGTCGATTCTCGTCCAATTCTTACCGAATCCATTCCAAAAGTTCTCCCAAATATGACATCCAACAAAAGAGGTCGCACGGATGAAGCTTCATCTTCCAAAAGCAAAGGAAAAGGCAAGAAATGTGCCACCAAAACGACGATTCCTTTTCCCGAAAAAGAAGCCTTTAGTGTGGAAGGCGCCGCGGATCTATTTACTAAACAAGGCAAGAAGACCGTCATCACGGAACGGGCCTTGACAATCACGTTGTCACACTTAGCCAATCTTAACCAAGAAATCATAAGACGAGGATGGCAAAGGCTTTGTGAACCGGAGCCAATTTACAACATATCGATCGTACGAGAGTTTTATGCAAACACGTTGGTACTCAAGCATCCACGAGAATTCACAAGTGTGGTACGAATAACCTCAGGGGCATAAACATAATAATGAATAGTATCGGGTACGAAATGAATTTTACAAGTTTTTGTTGGCTGATAATCTAATTTCTTTCTATGTCCACCACCTCCGTTTTTTTTTTTGTTATTTGACCCTACATATTCAGTTTCAGTATTCATACATTTCTCTGCTTTCTCACGCTAAATTCCCTAAATTCCCTAAATTCCCAACAAAGAAGAAATTCAACCGTGTCAATGGAAGAGATCGAATATTGTCGACTAATGCATCCCCTTTAGGGAATACGAGGACCGGATTTGTGTTCAAAAAGTCGACATAAAAAAACTCTTTAACAGAGACAACCGTAGTCAAATTCTAGAACACGGGTTGATTGATATAGAATCCTTAGTTATTCCTCAAGGTTTTCATCGCTATAATGAAGAAATCGGCATTGTCATGTCGTACGTGGATGTCGGCTCCATTAATTCCTTGATGACATGGGGCTACACAAGAGGTTTACCCGAAGATTACTTCGGGTATGCGCCCAAGAATGCATTATATTCACTTGTCTTGCTTCACAAGAAGTCCCTCTTCCATGGCAATTTGAAGTGTGAATATTCTGATGGCCCTGTGTCTATAATGGAAGGTAGAGTAAACCCAGGGGACCAATATTTTTTGGCCCCCGAGGTTCATGATTTGAAGTATTCGAAATTTGGTCCATAGTGTGATACATGGTCACTCGATATTGTGGGGTTAGAGCCGATTAGAGGAAAAGCGCCACTATCCCATTTTTCTAAATCAAGAGAATTTTTAAGAGAGAGTACAAATTGTTTCGAGGCCTCCAATTTGTTCGTAGACATGAACCAATCGTGTTTAGTAGAAGATTCAAGCAAACTCGGCAAGACATCTCTTCGATCATTATTTTTTCCAAAAGGATTTCGAAAGGGGTCGTAGTATGATGGAGGGGGTTCCAGTTCTTGAGGATGGCTAAGTTGATCAAGATGAAATATTCTGAAGAATGGTTCAGAGATCAATCGTATAAATGGAAGAGATCAAATATTGTCGACTAATTCATCCCATTGGAGAGAATACGAGGACCGGATTTGTGTACAAAGCGACGACATAAATAAACTCTTTAACATAGACAACAATAGTCAAATTCTCGAACACGGGTTGAATGATATAGAGTCCTTAGTTATTCCCCAACGTTTTCATCGCTACGATGACAAGATCGGCATTGTCATGCCGTACGAGGATGGCGATTCCATTAAATGCTTGATGACATGGGGCTACAAAAGAGGTTTACCCGAAGATTACGCCGGGTATGTGCTCAAGAATGCATTATATACAGTGGCCTTGGTTCACAAGAAGTCCCTCTGCCATGGCAGTTTGAAGTGTGGAAATATTCTGATCACCTCTGATGACCGTGTTAAGCTATCCTATATAGGCTTCACAAAGTCCATAATAGAAGGAAGAGTAAACCCGGGATACCAATTTTTTTTTTGGCCCCCAAGGTTCATGATTTGATGTATTTGAATTTTGGGCCGAA